>NC_091128.1:25540168-25893293 GCF_040183065.1 Periplaneta americana
TTAAATCTAACTTTCAGATTTTTTGACAACAGACTGGATGATAAAAGCTTAATCGAATAATAACAGGCATTGCCCATATTTATTCTGTGTTTAATTTCCTCCCGAGTATCATATATATTTGTTACTGTTGCTCCCAGGTATCTAAATTTTGCCACCTCTTCAAAGGATAACTTCCAATTTTTATATTTCCATTTCGTACGATATTCTCGTTATGAGACATATTCATATACTTTGTCTTTTCGGGATTTACTTCCAAAAGTATCTCTTTACTTGCTTCAAGTAAAATTCCCGTATTTTCCCTAATCGTTTTTGGATTTTCTTATAACATATTCATGTCATCCGCATAGACAAGAAACTGATGTAACCCGTTCAATACCAAACTCCCTTTGTTATCCTGGACTTTCCTAATGGCATACTCTAGAGCAAAATTAAAAAGTAAAGGTGATAGTGCATCTCCTTGCTTTAGCCCACAGTGAATTGGAAACGCTTCTGACATAAACTGACCTATACTGACTCTGCTGTACGTTTCACTGAGACACATTATAAGTAATCGACCTAGTTTCTTGGAATACCAAATTCAATGAGAATATCATATAAAACTTCTCTCTTAACCGAGTCACATACCTTTTTGAAATCCATGAATAACTGAAGCACTGTACCCTTATACTCCCATTTTTTCTCTATTATCTGTCGAATTCAAAATATCTGATCAATAGTTGATCTATTATGCCTAAAACCACACTGATGATCCCCAATAATTTCATTTACATATGGAGTTAACTTCTCAAAAGAATATTTGACAAATTTTTGTACGACGTCAATACAAGTGATATTCCTCGGAAGTTACTACAGTTATTCTTGTCCCCCTTCTTAAAGATAGGTACGATTATAGACTCCTCCCATTGTTCTGGTACAATTTCCTTTTCCCATATAGCAAGTACAAGCTTATAAATTTCGTAAGATTTTTTTTATTCCTTTGCTGTGGTCGTGCCAGAGAATCATTCCCATTCCGAGGTTTATTTTGAGGTTTCGTAACAAGCTGTTTTTTTACGGTGATGGGTTGTTAGCCCTTTGCCCAACCCCCAAGCTGGAGGACCATCCCTCATCGGCTGTCCGCGACTGCTTATTCAATTCAGAGCTACCCTCCATATCTGGAGGCCGTCTCCTCTATCCGCAACCTGAGGACGCGCCATGCCTGGTGATAGGGACCCACAATACACCTGTCCATTAAACGTCTGGATTTAATGTTCCTAATTGTGTTAATTAAGGATTACAATGCGTGCAGTCCTGCGTTGCGTAACTTTCTTCATTTTCATGTAACTTCACCCCTCTTAGCTCCGAAATTTTTTCCTAAGCACCTTATTCTCTAACATCCTTTATCTCTGTTTTTCTCTCAATGAAATGAAAAAAAGCTTATGATTAATATATCAATAAAATAGACAGTACCATTTTAGTTGATTCTAATAGTTTCTGGAATTTTGTTTAAAATAAAAGAAAAACACAAATTATTTGCGTTGCATGGAATATAATAGGAAAAAATTGTCATTTTTGAATGAAATATGTGAAGGTTTTGTCAACTGTTTTCAATCTGTTTTTTCTTCAACTGAACCCACTTATAATGTGGGCCCTGTCTGTGATGTATCAACTGATATAGTCAGTGATTGTAATCTCTTAAACATAATGTATTTTACACATGAAGATGTGAAATGCGCTATAAGAAATTTACGTCCCAAAAAATCTGCAGGACCAGACTGTATACCACCATATGTATTTAAAGCTTGTTCAGATAATTTAGTATCACCACTAACTAGTATATTCAATCTCATTATAAAACACAACTGCTTCCCTAAAGAATGGAAATGTACAAAAATTACTCCAATATTCAAGTCTGGTAAAATTAACGAAATTCAAAATTATAGACCTATTGATCACATGGGTTTATGATTGGAAGATCAACTGTTACAAATTTACTAAATTTGACTTAATTTGTTTCAACCCTACTAGATAATAAATTACAAGTTGATGTTATTTATACAGAGTTTCAGAAAGCATTTGATAAGGTTGACCATGCTATTCTTTTATTGTAATTGAAACAATTTGGATTTTCTTTCTCAATGCTATCGTTAATTAAATCTTACTTGAAAGGAAGAGTACAAGTTGTGAACTTTCATGGACTTACTTCTAAGCCTTTTACAGTAAATTCTGGTGTGCCTCAAGATTCCAATCTTGGTCCATTATTGTTTTTATTGTTTGTTAATGATATTGTGAATGGTGTACAACATTCTAAAATTTTATTATTTGCGGATGATATTAAATTGTATAAAGAAATCAAAACTATATCAGATTGTAAGCTACTTCAAACAGATATTACAAACTTACATATTTGGAGCATTAATAATAAATTGTTATTTAATATTAATAAGTGTATACATATGACTTTTCTAGATTGAAAAATACAATTAAATTTTCATATAAAATAGAGGCAAAACTTTTACCAGCAGAAAATAAACATAAAGATTTATGTATATTATTTAGGAGTAATTTTACATTTCATGGTCTTATTAATAATATTATAAATTTGTCCTATAAAAGTTTAGGTTTTGTTATGAGAAATTCTTGTAAATTTAAAGTCAAAACTATAATAATTTTGTATAATTCCATTGTTCGATCTAAATTAGAGTATGCTGCTATTATCTGGAACCCATTTACTAACAAATATATTCTGTTACTAGAAAAAATTCAAAATAAATTTCTAAAATAGTTATATTACAGACTTTATAATGATTATCCTAACCTATGAGAGTTATGCTACAATGCTTCAACATTTCCATTTTACTAGTTTGCAAATTAGACGAAATTGTCAACCTTTAAACTTTCTTTATAAAATTATTAGCAATAAGTTGGACTGTGTTGGTTTATTTTCTTATATAACATTATATGCACCTAAGCTTAAAACGAAATTTCGAAATTTATTTTACATACCAAGGACAAATACTGAATCCCACAAAAATTCCCCAGTTTTCCAAATGTTGCAGTTACACAATAAATTACATCCTCAGCCGAATGTTAATATTTTCAATATGAATTTCTCTAGATACAGAATTATTTGTTATCATATTTTACAGAATATTGCTATTATTTAATTTGAATCTATTTTCACACCTTATTTCAATTTCTCTTTTTTTTTCTTTCTCTTATTTCTATTTTGTTTCAGTTTTTAATAAGTGTATGCTTTCTTTTCCTTGTTTATGTTTTATAAATTAATTTGTTAGTCGTGAACATTGTAATTTGGCTTTGCCTGTTATGTTCAACAACAAATGAATAAATAAATAAAATAAATAAAAAAAGTGAGAGTCAAAATTTCACAACCATACACGACAACCGGTAATATAACTGTTTTATAAATTCGAACTTTGAGTTTTTTTTAAGCAGACTAGATGATAATGGCTTCTCAACATAATAATAGCAGGCATTTTCCATATTTATTCTGCGTTTAATTTCCACTCGAGTGTAATTTATATTTGTCATTTTTGTTCCAAATATTTTAATCTAGGCTCCTCTTCAAAGAATAAATTTCCAATTTTTATATTTCCATTCAGTACTATGTTCTGGTTACGAGACATAATCACAGACTTCGTCTTTTCCGGATTTACTTCCAAACCGACCTATCCCCTTACTTCTTCCAAGTAAAATTCCTGTATTTTCCCTAATAGTTCGTGACTTTACTCCTATGATATCCACGTCATCCGCATGAATAATCAGCATAAATAAGCAAACTCTTTCTATTTTACTGCACTTTCATAATGGAATATTCTAAAGCAAAATTAACAAGTAAACGTGATAGTGCATCTCGTTGCTTTAGCTCGCAATGAACTGAATCCTAAATTATTTTATGTATTGTAATAGAGTGACTATTAAAGTGGATAGTATGTATGCCTATATAGTG
Organism: Periplaneta americana; assembly: GCF_040183065.1. Lineage (NCBI taxonomy): Eukaryota > Metazoa > Arthropoda > Insecta > Blattodea > Blattidae > Periplaneta > Periplaneta americana. Next base: position 25,544,115 of record NC_091128.1, read on the forward strand.
CAGGAGCAGAAAATAGTAATGGACCCCTTGAATATTCTAAGTCCCAGATACAATACACTGCCCATGCTCAGAGACCTAGAGGACAGGTAACGCAAGTTATCGCTAATGGAGTTATTGAAATTCGTTCTATTTCGAGTGTTGTCCTAAACCGTTTTGAAACCCAAATGAAAATATACGAAGGGAATGAATTTGCTATAAATAATAGAAGGATATGCATACACATATTTGTATAAATATATATTACATACATAAATTGTGCAGTAAAATCGAAATTTTTACCTTCGTGACGATATTGGCAGAAGTGAAGCCTTCTGCTTTGTCTGAGTACCTTTGATGGTTTACACATCTGCGTGTTATGCGGAGGAGAGTGGGTTGGAGTCTCAACGTTAAAATGGAGTTTTACAGATTCTTCAGATCGATGTTTTCGTAACAAAATGTGGAATAGGCCTAATTACTGTCGATTTCCTGACAGTTATTATTACGCTTGATCTGGCCCAAGAATCAAAACCGTAATATAAATTGGAAGATAGTTTGTCTTGTTAAAACAAAATTAAGATAAAGAAACACAACGATGAAAAAGTACAAAAACACAACAAAATATGTTCTCTAAGCCTGCATTTCAACGTTATTCCAATCCTAAACTTATAAGGCCAGCGTAAGTTAGTTTGTGCCTATTCGTACTTGTTAACAATGCCTCCACTTTTCGTCTAGTATATTTGTTACTGCACTCCTCAGACAGTTTTCTAGAACGTTCCTCTGCTGGGACCTGGTATCAATTCGGGAAAAGGTACTGATGTTTCACAAAATCTAATTGCATGTAACTCATTTCCCCTAAAAGTTATATCACAATTCAACCACTGACGGTTCTTAGCTACATCTTGCCCAAGAGTTCAATTACTTTCAATGTACTATATAAATTGTCATTAAACTTCATTATAATGACATAATATTATCAGTACAGTTCACTACATCTGGTTTCAACAGTACGTAGTCAAGAATCTTTTCTTTCCTTCAAAAAAAAAAAACATTTTGTCCTCTCCAGACCTGTAATAGCTACCTGCGTGTAATCTCCACCCCTGAACCGGAAAAAAATATGTAAGTTATATCCGAAAGTGGACAAAAGATGTGTCGAATTTTCTTGTAACATTACTTCAAGATTAAGCCTACAATAACATATAAGAGTTGGACAGTAATTTTTGTTAAATTAACTGAAACATCGGTCCCAAGATTGTGAAACTCCATTTTAACGTTATTCAAGAAATAGAAATAAAGCTCTGGGACGAGGCTCGAAACAGCACCCTTCCGTATTCCAGGCGAACGGTAAGCCGTCTGAGCTACTGAGATGAGACGAAAGGCCACGCGTCTGAGAGGTGTGTCAATCTCCTTAAGAATAGTATTATCGTGTGAAGCGCGCTGTTAAACGACTTCCAACAGTCAGCCCATTACGTTTTTCTGGTAGCGTACAATATATTAAAAAAATTATACATTGTGCTCATAGTAGATAGAAAAAAAAAACAAATTGCAGTTTTAAACCTTGTGATGTAGAACCTATAGCATACAGAGTAATGATGCAGTTGCAAATGTAACGAATTACATTTAAAGTCCTTATCATGTTTGACGTTGTAATGTTAAATATTAGAGAATAAGGATGCAGATACAATATGTAACTTAAAGACAGTTTTAGTCCTCTTGATGTCACAAGATGTGAGACGTGGAGAATGATTATGTATATACAAAATATGAGACGTATAATTGCAAAATCAGATACATCACTTTTTTTTTTTCGAAAATGAGTTAATGTTATGTTTCATATCTTCGTATGTGTTGTGTCAGTGAAGTGTGTTGTGTAAGTGAAACGTGTTCCTGTCAATGAAGCTTTATAGTTTATAGTGGCAGTGCAAAGTATTGAACAGTGCAATGTTTTTGAAGTGTTAGTGAAATCAGAATAGAATCAGTGAAATGTGTCGTAGTTCCAGTGCAGTGAGTGAGTTGACAGCGAAATGAGTGTAGTGTTGAAAGGTACTTGTGCAGATATGAACATATCATACTCGTGGGTTTGAGTTCGAACTTAGGTTTAAGATACAAATTAGATTTACTTTAAATGTTATTTTAAGTGATCGTGCTTCATTTAATTTAGGATGTTCCCTGTTATTATTATTATTATTATTATTGTTATTGTTATTATTGTTATTATTGCTATTATTATTGTTATTATTATAAATTATTGTTAGTATTAATTATTAGTATTATTACTAATTGTATTTTTAATTAATAAGTTTATTATTGTCATTATTGAGTGTAATTAGTTACCACTGCCACCGGGTATATACCCATTGCAGTGTGAATAAATACATATACATAAACAATTGCTATAGCACTGTTATACTCCAAAGCCAGATACATCACATGGATTTGTATGATGAAAGAATAGTATTGGTTGCAAATCCTTTGTTCCTTGCAAACGTTTTTCCTTCATACTGAAAAATTATATTTTATTGATGTATCTCATTTTGCAGATTACTCTCTTAGTCCTCGTGATGTTAGAAGTTGCAAGGTCAGAGAATAAGGATGCAGATACAAAATGTATCAAATGACAACTTTAATCCTCTTTTTGTTAGAAAATGTAAGGCGTAGGGAATAATGGTGTAGGTACAAAATATACCAGATTACTGTCTTAGTCCTCATGATGTTAGAAGTTGTAGGGTCAGAGAATAAGGATGCAGATACAAAATGTATCAAGACAGCTTTAATCCTCTTGTTGTTATAAAATGTAAGGCGTAGGGAATAATGATGTAGGTACAAAATATACCAGATTACTGTCTTAGTCCTCATGATGTTAGAAGTTGTAAGTTCAGAGAATAAGGATGCATATACAAAATGTATCAAGACAGCTTTAATCCTCTTGTTGTTAGAAAATGTAAGGCGTAGAGAATAATGATGTAGGAAAAGTATCAACTGACAGCTTTAGTCCTCTTGATGTTTTAAAATGTAAGGCGTAGAGAATAATGATGTAGATAGAAAATATAATAAATGACAATTATAGTCCTCGTGATGTCAGATGTTGTTCGGCGTACTGGATAAGTGCAGATACACAATATGAGAAAGCCACTCCGGACGACAGAAGAAGAAAAGAGAGAATGTAGAACTTTAAACTCAATGCACAAGCTTCATTCAGCATTATGGTCTTATACTCTGACAGCATAATGTCCGCTTCTCGCTGGTGGAAGCGATAAACAGGGAACCAAGTCTCTAGTACGGCAACATTCAAAACATAGTGCTTCCCTTCATGATTCTTCCCATGTATTAGATAGACATATTACTGCTACAGCACTAAGCAGATGTGACAAAGAGGTTCGATATAATTTATACTTTGTGGAAAACAGTATTACTGAAACAAAGGAATGTCTTTAAATTCTTATTTTCTGAACCAACTCACAACCGGAATTTATAAAGATATATTTTAGGCTTCAAGGGACGTTCAATCATTTTGACTTGATTAATTGTAAAAGTTTAAAATAATTCCAAAGCCGTTTCCTCAGTTAGAATAATAGCTTTCTTTGGATCGATCATGTAGAGGGCGGTGCCGAACTGATACTTTGAAATAAACAAATTATGTTTCTCTCTCGCCTTAACGTCTAAAATATGAATTTTAACTTATAATACTTCAGTGAAAACTACTTCTGTTCTAACGTTGTGTGTTGGTCGTCTTTTTATATATAAAGCTTACAGATTAGGGTTTACAGATTCAATTTAACTTTCAATACGATGAAAGAGTAATGGAACGGAGAAAAATTCTCTCCGGCGCGGGATTTGAACCCGGGTTTTCAGCTCTACGTGCTGACGCTTTATCCACTAAGTCACACCGGATTCCACCCCGGCGTCGGAAGAATCGTCTCAGTTTTAAGTTCCAACTCTTCAGTTCTCTCCAGTGGCCGCCCTCTGCACTACGTCATAGATATCTATGAACCTAGGACCGAAGTCCACACATGTGCTAAGGTGCACTCGTTATGAGTGACTAGTTGGCCGGGATCCGACGGAGAGAATTTTTCTCAGTTCCATTACTCTTTCATCGTATGATGACGCAGAATTTCTGCATGGAAATATCATATGCACTTCGGTACATTATATAATATATATTAACTTTCAATGTTAAATTTTTGGGCGAGTGGATCATCTGCTGCAGCAATATGCACTACTGCACACTGTTTTTGATTTTGATGTGAAGTATAGAATTTTTTTCCCCTTATTGTTGTATATGTTAACGATTTTCAGACAATGTTACATATTTATCATTGTTATCAAAATAGTAAGTAGATGTATAATCAGAAGTTCATCATCATTATAATCTTTATCTTCAACAAGGTCTTAATTCTGCGGATTCTTGTTTTAGATTCAGTTATTGACGCCATTTTTTTTTTTTTTTACGTATCGAATTTATACTCCAGTCTGGTTTGAAGTTTAGAATGTTATTAGTTACACTTTTGGTGTTCGAAGCACATGTTCAATTTAGTTTTCTCTGTATTGATGAATATTATTGTGTTATTTAGACTGTGAAATCAATTTGTATGTCTTTATTATTTGGGATGCGAACACCTGTTTATCATCAAGATGGATCTGTGAAAGATTCAATTTAACTTTCAATGCGATGAAATAAGTTTGGATCCTTGTCAATATCCATCTCTTCCTACCACAAAATCAATCCACTGGTTATTACAATGCCTGTATGCTAATATAATGCAATGATTTGTCTCAAACTTCTTTATATTAAAGATTCCTTCATATGATTTCGTATATTTGATTGTTCTTTTCGATTTTATGAGTTATATAGGCTATTTTGAGGAATATTGATAAGGGATATCCAAAATAATTAAAATTTCTTACTTGTCCTATTTCCTGGTCTGCGGAAGCTGTATTACTGACTACGTATAAGGGTTCTGAGTAAACTTTTCTGAGTTTGATAATTTTATTCACCTGGTTACCGGGGAAAATTTAAGGTATTACATGTTATTGTTAGAGTGAAAAATCATTTGATATACAGAGCCGGAACTTTGTGGTCCTTACGGCATAGCCAAAATATAATTTTAATAAAGCAGGCGATGAAGTGCGGTCTTTGAGGACACAAAAGTTGATTGTGGTTTTTGAAAGTTTCCTTTTTTCTACGGATAGGCAAATTACAGTTCCACAACATGTATTCTTTATTATAGTAATGGCGTTCTGTATCAATGTCCCACAGTAATTATATCACAATACAGTTGACAGCTTTCATAGAATCAGTGAATAAGATATGTATAAAGTACTTCATATTTCTCAAGAAATTATATTAATATACAGAGTGTTTCAAAAATACGGGGCATAATTTCAGGTATGTATTTCCCAAATGTAGACAATCAAAATACTTCATTACAACATGTGTCCGGAAATGCTTCATTTCCGAGTTATGGCCTTCACAACATTGAAATTCACCGGAACGTTTTTCTTTCAGCAGGTCGTTGTCATTACAGAAGATGTTCAAAATGTCCACCTCCTGCTTGAATACAGACCTCACATCGATGTCTCATTGACCTGCGAACACGATCCCAAACTCCAGGAGTATTTCGTATGTCCTCAGAACATGCCACAATTCGATTCCAAAGGGATTCCAAATCAGGCAACGGAGACGAATAAACCAATGATTTTAAATGGCCCCACAAGTAGAAATCGAGAGGGTTCAGATCAGGTGAGCGTGGAGGCCAAGCAATTGGGCCACCTCTACCTATCCATCGATCAGGAAACCTTCGATCCAAGTACCGGCGATCCGTATGACTGAAGTGTGCAGAAGCGCCATCATGCAAGAAGTGAATGTGTTGACGATTGATCAGTGGAGTGTCTTCTAAAACATGAGGTAAGGTGTTTTCCAGGAAGTTTGTGTACGCCTGCCCCGTAAGTCTGTTTAGAAGTACATGGGGTCCAACTAATCGATCACCAATGATACCGGCCCACATGTTGAGGGAGAACCGCACCTGGTGATGAGATGGAACAGTTGCACGTGGGTTTTCATACTCCCATACATGCTGATTGTGGAAATTTGTTATGCCATCTCGTGTGAACTGTGCTTCATCTGTAAATATAACTAAGGCAGGAAAGTTCGGATTTACACCACACTGCTGCAAGTACCACTGACAGAACCTAACTCGTGCAGGGTAATCTGCTGGTGACAGGGCCTGCAAATGATAAGGATACAATTGATACTCTTTCAACAGTCTCCAGACAGTCGTATGAGGAACATTGACTTGCAACGCTACCCTTCGTGTGCTGATAGGAGGAGTCATGTTCACAGCCTCCAGAATCTCCTCCTGTACTTCTGGAGTTGTAGATCTTGGTCGTCCCCTTCCCAAACCAGGAGAGTTAAATTTTCCATACTCGCACAGACGGTAATGGAGATGTACAAATGTCTTCCGATCTGGACATTGTCGCTGTGGGTACCTCTCCTGGTACAAACGACGAGCCAGCGCAGCATTGCCGTCCGCCTTACCGTACATGAAGTGTATCTCTGCCAGCTCTTGATTTGAATAAATGTCGTACAGTCTAACGCCTACACAACACTGAATGTAACCTTCGCCTCGGAATGAACTGTCAGAGTGCCCTCTTAATGTCTCCTTTGACGGCAACGACCTGCGGAAAGAAAAACGTTCCGGTAAATTTCAATGTTGTGAAGGCCATAACTCGGAAATGAAGCATTTCCGGACACATGTTGTAATGAACTATTTTGATTGTCTACATGTGGGAAATACATACCTGAAATTATGCGCCGTATTTTTAAACACCCTGTAGAGTATCATTTCCTCTATGACCATTGTAATAACTTTGTTACGATTTTATCGTGTATTTTATACCCTCAGTTTAATAAACTAATCCCTTTTATTTTCAATTAATGTCTTCCTTTTCTAATATGGCTATTATTTGAGGTGTTGCTCAGGTGTCCGAAGTACAGTAGTTATTTTTATCTCCGCATATTTAAGAGGTGGAGGAATTTTGTGGGTTCTGTTTCCAATGTTTATTTCAATAAAAATATTGTTTGTACGAGAGTATTTTTTTGTTTATAATTTCTTTGAGGCTTCTTAAAATGATGTTGTAATGTTTTAATTTATATTATTTTTATCAGATCATGATCTACATTTCAAAATGTATGATATTCTTTAGTTCATTGTGTTTTAAACTATTCTCGTCCTTTTTAATATTTTTTTACATCTGAAGTTGTATATCAAAAATTTGAGTTACCGTGTCAAGATGTATAAGATGTTTATTTATTTTTAAATTTTTAGTTTCTCGTCCACTGATGTCTTTTTTTTACTTTCAGATATATAATGTATCTCAGTTGTTTTAGGGCTTAACGTATACGGTTGCTATATTAATTATTTGTCTTTATTAGTCATAATGTATAGGAATGCATTTGTGAGCTTCAATGTAAGGAGAAAATAATATGCTTGTTTTTCCCCCTTAATTGAAAACAAGAATTATTTTCAAACATTCCAAGTCCAAAATTTACTGAATTTGACTTTTTAATTCACATATGTTGTGTTTTGCATAGGCTACCAATATATAAAAAAGAATAAGCCTATGTATTTGAATAATACAAATATTTATTTCAATACTTCTATTTTGCAGACCTATATAGTTTTCTTGCTTTCCTAAACAATTTACTTCTATGTACTTGGGATGTTCGCCAATTATTAAGGTCTTCAAGTTAATCGTATATCTTTGTTTCCTGCAGAGATAATTTTTTTTACTGCTCAATTTTCTACAAAGATATTTAGTTGCTGTTTGTTTTATTATGGGCACTAATATTAACTATTCCTCTTCCACATCATCTATGTTACTTTCCTCTAGCACATATCCCGAACTGTTGTTATTATTTAGTCAACTGTCCAAAGACAAGTTTGAACCTCATAAATGACACTAATGATTCATTAAATATTTTGCCTTTGAATATTCTTCTTTTATAATGTTCAGCTTTATTATCTTTATATTAACCTCGCTTAAAGATGATATTCATTTCCAAGAGGTAATCATCAATGTTAAGCTTCTGTATACTCTGACGTTATCAAATAATTTTTCACTTTTTATTAAACAGAAAAAATCTATTAGATATATTGATCCTCCTGCCTCCCAAGCATACGAGTACATATGGCTCTCTTTACTACGTAGTTGGTTAAAAGTTATGGAATCACTTAATAGCTAGTCTACTATAGTGACCTAAATGAATTATTTCAGATGATAGGAGCGTTGATACTGAGGTAGGCTTGGACCCGATCGGACTTGGGTTGAGATTCCTACCTGGAATGATTACCTGGTTGGATTTCTTATTTTTCTAGAGGTATTCTTCCATCTGTAAAATAAATCGTAAGTAAGCGCATGGCGAATCCTCGGCCCTATCTTGCCAAATACCTTCCCGCTACTACCAATTCCATGGTTCTAAATAACCTAGTAGTTGAAACAGCGTCGTTAAATAACAGATTACAAAATTAGCTCACCATTACTATTTATTAATTCGCCATTTGTTCCCATTATATCCCCAAAAGGAGTACTTTCGATTCTAGCATTCATATTTCCTGTCACAATTAGGATAATTAATTTATCTTATCCTAGTGACATAATACCGGGGTGGGTATTCGGTGTGGCTTAGTGGATAAAGCATCAGCACGTAGAGCTGAAAACCCGGGTTCAAATCCCGGCGCCGGAGAGAATTTTTCTCCGTTCCGTTACTCTTTCATCGTATGATGGCGCAGAATATCTCCATGGAAATATCATAATATATGTACTTCGGTACATTGAAATAATATATATGATATGCGTAAATCACTTCGTGATTTAAGACGGCGCTTATTCCGTCGGATCCCGGCCAACTAGTCACTTATAATGAGTGCACCTCAGCACATGTGTGGACTTCAGTTCTACGTTCATAGACATCTATCACGTAGTGCAGAGGGCGACCACTAGAGGGAACCCAAGATTTGGAACTTAAAACAGACGATTCTGTCCGGCGCCGGGGTGGGTATCCGGTGTGGCTTAGTGGATAAAGCATCAGCACGTAGAGCTGAAAACCCGGGTTCAAATCCCGGCCCCGGAGAGAATTTTTCTCCGTTCCATTACTCTTTCATCGTATAATGTAGTGTTTATGAAACTGTTAGCAACTGTCAGAGATGGCTCATTATTTCTTCTTCTTCTTCTTCTTCTTCTTCATTTCAGGGATTAGGCTTCAAGTCTGTTTCGGCTTTACAGTGACACTTTTCAATGTTTCCTTGGTCTTTCTTGGTCTCTATTTCATTTTGGTCTATATGCTAGTATTCGACTTGGTATTCGGTTGCTATCCTCTCTCTCTCTGTAGATGTTCAAGCCACTGCTCCCTAAAGTTAAGAATCTCTTTTCCAGTGATACCACGTTTAGTTCGCTTCTTATGCCATTATTTCATACGTGAAATAATGGTGTCTAAGATACTATTATTACTTCCTGTGAAATAATAATGTTGAGTAAAAACAAACATTTCATTTACATCCGACCGAAAACTTAGCAATAAAAGAATTTCTATTATACGGGACTCACCTCACCGGCCCTATGAAGACTGCAAAAGAAATAAGTTACCTGTTAGTCACTTTAAAGCTACTTGATACTACGCCCCTATTCGTCAGCTTCCGAATTGATAACGTCTACTTTACAAGCTACATAGAAACATTGACCTCTATTAACCCCTGCGGTAGCTGAACGGTCAGACCTTTAGCCTGTCAACATTCTTATTAATTCCATCTCCACTCTGAGATTCCTCTATAGTGTTCCTCTCCGGTTAGGGCCGATGAGGTGAGTCCTACATTGTGTATCATGCTAGGGCTTTAAACAATTCATTATGGCTATGAAATATATGAAAGAATATAGTTACAACAATTACTAGGGTAAGATAAAGCGTTGTATATTACACGTAGATGAAAGCCCATTATCGGGTTCGTGAGAAATTATTACACTCACAACAATGGCGAATTTAAGCCACGTCTTATAAGATAAATTATTATTATTTCACTCATTCTGCTACAATTGCTTATAAAATCCTTCCGATAAATATTTGTGTTCCAGGTCTGAGGCATAAATGGCAACATTATTTAAATATTCTTGATCAATTTTGATATCTTATATTTATTATATTATCATTATAATAACATAGTTATAAGTAGGAAACGAATTTATAGTTTCGTGCCTGTTTTCTTTGCTACGTCCTAGACTGTTATTGAGAAATCTTTATGTTTCATGAACACAGGATCTTCCTATTAAAATTCTGTAGGACCTAAAATGCTTAAATTAGCCATAAATTCCTAAAAGCTTTGTTAGTGCCTCAAAAGCGCATTTTTAGTATTTTTGCATATATTTAAAATAAAAAATATCAGTAGTAAGATGCAAAAATGCCAAAAAAAAAATTTACAAAATTTCATCAATAATGTACAAAAAAAATCACTTATAACCACTGGTCTGGCATGTTATTCCAATATTGTTCTTAGAAGAGGAGGGAAGAAGTTTTTACGTAATTTCTCGGAAGCGGAGTTGTTTGGAAAAGTCCATCTGGTATGAAAGGAGTGGTAAATTGTTCAGGTTAAGCGAGAGCTTACAAATTAGTTATTGCGTCAATGCACCGTCGTTATGTGAAATGAAACTAACCAATCTGTTATCATCAGTTTCTTCCTCTGATAGCATTTGAGTCTTAAATTCAGCAACACTTATTGCGAACACCAGTTCTTTCTCCATAAATTTCACCTAAAGTGGAATAATTACTAAAATTGTTAATTTTATATAAACACATAAATGTCCTAAATTGAATTTAAAAAGACCTAAATCTCTCATTTTACACCTAGAAACCCGTTCCCTACTTATAACTTCTACGTATTTTATTTTTTTAATATTTTACCCACATTTTCCAGTCGAGTTCTAACTCCTTTTTCAGCTGGTACTCCATTAAATAGCCTATCATTGTATACTTATCTAAATAGTAGACTTACTTTCTTCTTGACCTCTGTTATATAGTAGCGCTCAAAAGTATTTTGTAGAAAGCATGTCACAATTACATAAGTATAAGTATTGAATAGAAAAAAAATACCAGTGGATAATTGAAAAGTATGCATTTCTAATGCATTTAGTATGAAAATACATTCAGTTTTAACATAGTTATCTTGCATAAAAAATAATTGAAAATTCTTGTGAATCAAAAGTAATTTTTATGTACAAGTATGTAATAAAACAAAAATATTCTAGACTCTGAGAAAAAAATCAGGATTTCGTTCCATACCCCCGAGCTTTGATCACAGCAGCACATCTGCTTGGAATTGAAGCCACAAGATTTTGCAAGTGGAAGTTGTGACCTTTCTTCCAATAAGGCAGCAAACAACTGATCCTTATTTGAGTAACTTCTACGACGAACACGTCGATCCAATTCTTCCCAGAGATGTTCAATACGATTAATATCCGGACTCTAGCTTGGCCAATCCAAAAGTTTGATTTTTTATTTGCAAAGCATTTTTTAATGACTGAAAATTGTTTTTGATCATTGCCCAGCTGAAAAATCCAATTACATGGCATATTCTTCTTCCCATGTGGAATCATATGCTTTTCTAAAATGTCACTATACATAAAACGATCCATATTCCCTTTTATTTGTACTAGAGAATCAACTCCACTCCTAGGAAAACATCCCCACAACATGATGCTATTACTACCGTGCTTAATGGTCGGTACCTGGTATTTTTTGTTGTCTCTTTGGTTTCTTGGTCGACGTACATACTGCACACCATCAGAAGAAAATAAATTTAATTTACTTTCATCACTCCATGACGCCTTATACCAGTCTGTAGTGTTCCATGTTTGTTACATTTTAAAAATTCTAATTTGGCCTTCCTATTTATTGGATTTATGAGTGGTTTTCGTGATGGTCGTCTACCATTTTAATCACCAGCTACTAGGGACGTTTCACAGTAGAGACAGGTAGGTTCAGTCCATGTTGCTGCTACAGATCATCCCTAATTTGTGGAGTCGATTTTAATGGTGCAGCAATCGACTGCTGACAAATAATTCTGTCCTCCCTCACTGTTATTTTCCGAGGACGACCAGACGTGGGCTTATTGTCTACTGACCCTTCTTGTTTTTCCGTCGACTCCACACACTTATGAGTTCTGATATACGAAAATATTTAGCAACGTTTGACTGCGATTTTCCCTTCTTCAACTTGTTTCACATCCACATAGTATTCCTTTTGTTTTGGCATGCTTGCAATTGTCTGTACAAATAAACAAGCACTGTCTAAGTACCCAAACACCAATATTTTATGTATGCCATTTCATCAAATCAAACAAAAAATACTCATGAGCTCACGGAATATTTTACATTCTTATTCCATGAACTTGCCTATTTCCTAGATACGTAACCACAGCAATGTGACACTACTCATATAATGACACAGCTGTTTACTTTGCGTTTTTGTAACTGCATGCAAACAGTACTGACAACATAAAACTCAAACTACAAAATACTTTTGAGCGATAATTTAACTATAATGCCCATCTTTCTTGAATGCAGTCCATTCTGTATTTCCTGCAATTGTTTTGTGATTCTGCTCGCATTATGTGTCACTATTTTTCTGCTCGTTCTATTACTTCATATTGTTTTGTCTTTCCTTTTCCCCAGTGTACTGTATATAGGTCAGTCCGGCTGTTTATTTGCAATTTTTAAGCTATTATAACGAAAGTACAACGTATACTTACACTTTTCTGGAACAAATATGTAATTTGTTTAACCTAGCTTATAATTTGCGGATGCTTAAGACATAATGATATGACGATAACGTAATAAAGTAATATTACCCGTTTCAGGAATGGAAAGCTACCCTACAATAACTTCATATGTTAGAATATTACATTGTATTTTGTATAAATAATTATAATATCTCTACGAAGCAAGCAGATTTTGACTCTATTTCTTCGTTAGTCATCAACTATATTAGTGAGCCTTTTTCTATGGCAAAGCAACTGCTATAATATTGTCATTGTATCCGTGGTCAAAACTCAAACATGAGTGGTTTCCAAAAAGAAAAAAAACTGACGTCCCGGGTCTCATACTTGTTGTAGGTAAAGGAAAACTGTCTCTGACTTAGAGGACTTCAGCTATAAATTAACATCTATCTATTTGTGGGAATATACTGGGTTTGCAGTGAAAGACCTGACCTTGGACAGAACAGAATTAATGAATCGATTAACACTATTGATTTTACTACAGTACATCTTCTTGTGATAGCACAGACGCCGTTTGAATACATAACAGGAAAAATGTAAACATTTTTAGGCGAGCAAAATAAGTCGGTAGAGTGCAGTGAATTCGACTGACTCAGATTGAAACAAAATAATAATGATAATAATGATAATAATAATAATAATACTCACTTAATTACTGGCTTTTAAGGAACCCGGAGGTTCATTGCCGCTCTCACATAAGCCCGCCATTGGTCCCTATCCTGAGCAAGATTAATCCAGTCCCTACCATCATATCCCACCTCCCTCAAATCCATTTTAATATTATCTTCCTATCTGCGTCTCGGCCTCCCCAAAAGGTCGTTTCCCCTCTGGCCTCCCAACTAACACTCTATATCCATTTCCGGATTCGCCCATACGTGCTACATGCCCTACCCATCTCAAACGTCTGGATTTTATGTTCCTAATTATGTCAGGTGAAGGATACAATGCGTGCAACTCTGCGTTGTGTAACTTTCTCCATTCTCCTGTAACTTCACCCCTCTTAGCCCCAAATATTTTCCTAAGAACCTTATTCTCAAAAACCCTCAATCTCTGTTCCTCTCTCAAAGTGAGAGTCCAAGTTTCACAGCCATACAGAACAACCGGTAATATAACTGTTTTATAAATTCTAACTTTCAGATTTTTTGACAGCAGACTAGATGACAAAAGCTTCTCAACCGAATAATAACAGGCATTTTCCATATTTATTCTGCCTTTAATTTCCTCCCGAGTGTCATATACATTTGTTACTGTTGCTCCAAGATATTTGAATTTTTCCATCTCTTCGAAGGATAAATTTCCAACATTTATAGTTGAATTTCGTACAATATTCTGACCACGAGACATAATCATATACTTCGTCTTTTCGGGATTTACTTACAACATTATCACTTTACTTGCTTCAAGTAGAATTTCCGCGTTTTCCCCTAATCGTTTGTGGATTTTCTCTTAACATATTCACGTCATCCGCATAGACAAGAAGCTGATGTAACCCTTTCAATTCCAAACCCTCAGTGTTATCCTTAACTTTCCTAGTGGCACATTCTAAAGCGAAGTTAAAAAGTAAAGGTGATAGTGCATCTCCCTGCTTTAGCCCGCAGTGAATTGGAAAAGCATCAGAAACTGGCGTATACGGGCTCTGCTGTAAGTTTCACTAAGACACATTTTAATTAATCGAACTAGTTTCTTGGGAATACCAAATTCAATAAGAATATTATATAAAACGCCTCTCTTAACCGAGTCATACGCCTTTTTGAAATCTATGAATAACTGATGTACTGTACTCTTATACTCCCATTTTTTCTCCAATATCTGTCGAATACAAATAATCTGATCAATAGTCGATCTATTACGCCTGAGACCACACTGTTGATCCCCAATAATTTCATCTACATATGGAGTTAATCTTCTCAAAAGGATATTCGACAAAATTTTTTACGACGTCAACAAAAGTGATATTCTTCGAAAGTTACTACAGTTAGTCTTGTCCCCCTTCTTAAAAATAGGTACGATTATGGATTCCTTCCATTGTTCTGGTACAAATTTCTTTTCCCAAATTGCAAGTACAAGTTTATAAATTTCGCTAGATAATACGCTTTCACCTCTTGTATTAATTCTGCTGGAATTTGATCAATACCTGGAGGCTTGTACTTTTTTCAGATTTTCTATCGCAATTTCGACTTCAGAAAGTGTGGGTTCGGGTATAAATGTCTCTGCACTTTGTATTTGAATTTCGTTCCGATCATTTCTATCTGGCCTATGTATATTAGTAGCTGTCCAAAATAGTTTTTCCATCTGTTAAGAATTGAATGAGAGTCTGCAAGCAAGTCACCATTCTCATCCTTGATCACGTTTACCCTTGCCTGATATCCATTTTTAAATTCCTTTAAACCCTTATACAGGATGTTTAAAAAATACGGGGCATAATTTCAGGTATGTATTTCCCACATGTAGACAATCAAAATAGTTCATTAAAACATGTGTCCGGAAATGCTTTATTTCCGAGTTATGGCCTTCACAAATTGAAATTCACCGGAACTTTAGCTGCATTGAAAGGATCAATTGCTCTCCTGAAACATCACCTATATTCGAAATGAAACCAAGTTCATTAGCGTTCTTTACTTTTTTGTAACATTTGCCTCTCTAAAACTAGATATATTTCCACCAATCACGAAATGTATTTGCAGCTATGTACTTGTAGGAGTTTCATTGTCAAAACAAAATTAATGGTTCACTGAACTTGTAAACATTTTAAGTACTCTTTGTCCCTTGTGGCAGCTCACGAATAGTAAGAAGATTTCTAAATTTCAGATATAGGATTCTTGTCTTGGTATAAAACCGCTACAATGCTAAAGGTTACGTATTATGTAGTGTGTAATATCAAGAGTGTACTTTACTACAAATTAATGTTATGCTCATTAAATCAGGTTACATTGATTTATCGTGTTAAATTGGCCACGTTCGTATTACATACGGGACAGGTTACGTTCGCTAATCTTTAGACGGAACTGTACTGAAGAGTTTGATGTTTATCTCCATCCTTTCCTCTAGTCAAAACACAACAACAGCGCTGCGAATCCAATCGGTAATCAAAACGTGAAAGAGCTTTTTTTATACTAGCTTCACGCTGCGGTCTCTCTCCGCATGCTCCTGTACTGGTTTACATCTATTCGTTTACCCGTGTCTATAAGTCGGTGTACAACAGGAATAGTGCTCATGTACAAAATACCACTTGAATTTAAGAACAATAATAAAAAAGTATTGTGACAGCCCCTTCGAGACTCGATCACGCGTCCCGCAGAGGGCAGGGGCGCGCGTGGAAGGATCGGGCGACGCGGCAAATGAAGTTGCGCGCGCATCTGCTTCCTGGGCAAGTGCTGTGGCGTAGAGAGGAGAGGAGAGAAGGCGACCGCGGCAGAGAGGGGGAAGTAATGTGCCTGCGACTGAGAGAAGAAATCCAGAGAATTCGAGAGGTGCCATCTTCTGGACATCCGTAGAAATTTCCAGCATCGTACTTTCCCGAAACTATGGTTTAGTTATAAATACGACACGCGAGTGAACTTGAGTCAGTCAGTTAGTTGCAGTCGTTGCTAGTTTTGGACAGCAAGGCAGTCTTGTGTAGCAGTGAAGCCAGCTTCGAGACCGGAGTTCGACTTGACTTGAGTTGTGTCCGTAACTGTGGGAGCCGGAAGTCCTGAGTTTGAGTGCAGTGGACCGCAGTTGGGGGACCTGAGTTCGAAGTTCAGTGGATTGTCTCTGAAGGTCCGGGGTTCGAGATACTGTGAACTCGAGTGACTGAGCTAGAAGAACTAGCCAAGGCAAACGAACTGTGAACTGAGAACTGACAGTTCTGATTTGTAAATAGTGCTTTGTGAACATTAGTTAAAATTATAGTCGCGACGCTGTTATTTCCGGCGTGACTTCTCCTCTTTGCTTACGTCTTAGGAAGTGAAGGCTCTATAAAGTCTAGGTAGGTAGTATCGTTCGCCATTTTTGTTCTTTCGTTGCCGAGCTACCATACGAGGAATCTATTTGCCACACCGTTAAACATTATCATGTCGTAGCTCCTATGATAATAAATCAAACGCATTGTAATTCAGCAAATAATTGAGGGGCAAATAACGTCTTCGTGTGCTTTCTGCTAACGCCAACGAAAGAGCCAAAATGGCGGGCGATTATATTAAGTATTTATCGAGCCTAAAAAATGAATAACGTCTTTATAAGCGAATCACAAGACGTACAAGTTGAAATGTAGCCGACTTGCAAAGCGATTGGCTGCCGGAAATTAGAGCGACGGGACTATAACAGTACATTGTTGTTCTCAATAATCCAAGTAAATTGTCATTGTCGTCTGTGGAGTGCAATAACGAATACTGTATTACTGTGTGGAGTGGAAATCCCATTGTTGACGGGAGTGTTTACATTCAATTATAGACAGTGATTATTGTCGTAACAATAAAAGTTACATACTTGTTTATATTTAAAGTTATAGTATTTATTTGAAGGCAGCTTATGTGCAATAAACAATACATTTTTCCTACGGTTAGATCAAATTAAAAATTTTCAGGAGCCGTCTCCTTTATTTTCGGGAGCCACCACATGTTGCCCACACATGCAATGAGAAAACCTTTCGAGCTATGATGATACATTTAGTGAAATAAATTAAACAATATTAAATATCTACGCAATGCAAACACACTCAGAGACGCTCTGTGCTCTCCACTCAAGTTCGAATTTCTTCCTACAACCGTTTTGGTTAACATTATGTATTACAGTGGGCGCCATCGATTTCGGCAGATGGATTTTTTTAATCAGAACTCCAGAGCGAATTACTCATAACTGCAAAGTCGTCGCAAGCAAACTGCAGCTGGAATGAGTGAGACATAAGAGGAAACATACCTTCTCGATTATCCTAGTCGACTCGGATGGACAGTCACCTTGAAAAACAATGCATATACTGTATAACTAATTTTATAGAACTGCAGTAGTCTATGTGTGTGCATGCATACGAAAAGGAATCAGTTCCCGGCACACAGTTTTCGAGATAATTCCATTTGCCGCTACATAATCTTTTCCTCGTTACTATAAAGTATAAAAACAATCTACTGTATATATAACATACTGTACATATAAAAAAACTATTCTATAATCAACAGACAGACTGACTAATCCCTTTAAACCCCATGTGTAAGTTTCTGTTAATCTTAGTCAAAAGATAAGACGGAGTTTTACGAAGTACGAACATTACGGGATGTAAAGTGAGAGGTAGTAGGCCTAATGATCAAAATATACTCATTTATTTTTTCAACCAGCAGACATGCAGCCCTTAAATTTAAAAACAAAGGCTCCTTTATAAAATTGAATCAGACTATTCATCCCACCTCTTATTTCAGCATACCTCTTCCTTATGGTTATTTAACGAACACGTCGATTTCTATCGCTTCCGCAACTCATTCTTGTACTTGCACGTCGATTTCTATCGCTTCCGCAACTCATTCTTGTACTTGCAATAATTTCTTGGTTCTGGTTATGCAATATATATTTTTTTCTTTTAATCTAGAAAATGTGGGAGGCGTATTGTAAAACTGTTAATTGCGAACAAAAGTCATTTACGGCACTACTACGAATCGGACTGTATTGTGGTGTGTATTATAATAATGGCGATAAGAGCTGCTGGTTTGTATAAACAAAGACTGACAGCATTATCGCAACTCGTTCATGCAGTCCAAACAGAACAACATTTGGCTCGCCTACTGGCAATGCCATCGAGACCTGCCAAAATCGCTGACTCCAACTGTAGTTGTAGTGACGAAAGAAATCGAAGTCTTAGGATTTTGAATTCAATAAACAATTCAGGCGCCACATAATAATTTTTAATCGCCATTGCTACATTCTGCCTGAAATTTCTCTACCCTTGATTTTTACAATAAATTAAACGCATTAAGTTACTTTAGGTTTGATTAAAGTTTTGGATTTAACAAATGAAAAAAATATAAAAATCAGCACAAACTTGAAATAAAACAAATTATGAGTGCGTGCTTTACGAGTCTGTACAAATTACGATGAATGACTGTAAACATTTTAAGTGTTTCAAATGAAAAATGTGTCCTTCTTTCTCAGCTTTGTTTTATTTTTGCATGTTCACTGCACGGTATAGTAGGGTAGAGTACAGCCGATCTATATTCCATACACACCTACACTGTTGTGGGTCGCTTGAAGGCTTAAGACATAGATGAGCATCGTGCCTCACTGACCTTCACAGAGCTTATCGCTCTGAGTGACATCATCTTCAAAGTCCCCGTTCCTTCCTCACGTAGCTCCTAGGCGTGGGCAGGTTCTATATCAGTTTCATAAGCAATATCAGTGGTGGCATAATGGCATTATCAAAGCAGTGTGTACGCGTTAGAAAACGATTATTTCATGAGGAATGGGAGGAAGAGTTTTTTTGCTGTTTAGAAGGGGAGAACATACGATGTTTGTTATGCTCGAAAATCCTATTAGGCATTAATACATTTAATATACTGTACAACGACATTATTCCTTATGTCGTAAAGAACATGCTGAATTAGAAGGTAAGACAAATTAAATGTTATTTTTTCGTACTATTCCGAAGAAAATTTATGATCTTAACATTTGCATAGTACACTAAATACGACATTATTCCTTAAACACGCTGCATTAAAAGGTACGAGGAATTAAATGTTGTTTGTACGTATTATTTCCAAAATAAATTTATAAAGAAATATATCAAGTGTGCGTAGAAAACGAAATATGATTTTCTGAAATTATTTTAGGTCGAGAACGTGCAAATCTATTAAGTAATCTTGAGAAACGCCAGAATATTCAAGAAAATAAAGGTAGACAACATGATGGAATATTATTGGCTAGTTACGCAATTTTTCGCCTGTGATTTAAATAAATTCAATGATGGATAAATAGTAAAGAGGTTTATGATTAAAGCTGCCGAATTAATTTGCCAAATTGAATAAAAGTTTTCGAGTCTCTCGCATTAATCAAGCGCTTTCCTAATAATTCGCCACTGACCGCCTTAGCGATTACGATAAGGTGACGCAGGTCACAGCAGTTTATATTTCCCATCCTACTCTGCAGTCTCCTCTCCTAGTAAACAAACTATTTCAAATCGAGTGCCTCACGTAACCGAAAATTGTGCCCATGTATGGCTTAAGATAACCAAAGGCCGTTCCTGTACCAGTGCTACGCTACTACGACGCTGCCAGACTGCAACTGATGGCTTCGTTATCTCGCAGCGACTGATAGATCGGAGGCTCGCATTGCTTACCAATATCTCAGAAGGAAGACAATTACAAGAGGTAGGGGAAGCCATTTATGACAGAAAACTTTTTTCTGACCTTCTCTTATCTGATCTTACGCATTCCAACCGATACGGAGTTGTGAGCTACTGAATGAAATGTGGTCCTGATTCTCGTTCTATTGTCGTAATTTTTAAGGTTTTCGCGATAACTTCGATACAAATAATCCATTCTTTTCATCGCTACTGTCACTATAGACGTATAGAGGATTCCAGGCTAAATAAGCATTGGACATATGGGACTATTCCATCAAATGACCAGTTGCCATAGAAACGCTTACCTACCACAAAGCTTCTACAATGAACTAGGCAAGGCCCATAAAATCAATGTTTTTTTTTTCTTAACCTGGAATGCTATTCTTATGGCAGAACGGTCTGGAACAGCGTTCCGGCACTTTTTTGTATTTTTCATTATGGAATCGAGAAATATGCTAACAATTATGTTTTAACATGCATTCCGCTTAGGCTTTGAAAGTCTTGAAGTTGAATTATAAGGAGGATAAAACGACAGAATTCCCGTGCACTGAACAGTAATCATCTCCCATTCCCCTATAATATTATGTTTAATACAGAGTTCCACCTACCTTTTCTCTAGAAGGAAAGCACTGTATAGTACAATTACTTACTGGCTTTTAAGGAACCCGGAGGTTCATTGCCGCCCTCACATAAGCCTGCCATTTGTCCCTATCCTGAGCAAGATTAATCCATTCTCTATCATCATATCCCACCTCCCTCAAATCCATTTTCATATTATCTTCCCATCTACGTCTCTGCCTCCCTAAAGGTCTTTTTCCCTCCGACTTCCCAACTAACACTCTATATACATTTCCGGATTCGCCCATACGTGCTACATGTCCTGCACATCTCAAACGTCTGGATTTAATGTTCCTAATTATGTCAGGTCAAGAATACAATGCGTGCAGTTCTGTAACTTTCTCCATTCTCCTGTAACTTCACCCCTCTTAGCCCCAAATATTTTTCTAAGCATCTTATTCTCAAACACCCTTAACCTATGTTCCTCTCTCAAAGTGAGAGTCCAAGTTTCACAAACATAAAGAACAACCGGTGATATAACTGTTTTACAAATTCTAACTTTCAGATTTTTTGACAATAGACTGGATGATAAAAGTTTCTCAACCGAATAATAACGGCATTTCCCATATGTATTCTGTGTTTAATTTCCTCCCGAGTATCATTTATATTTGTTAGTGTTTCTCCAAGATATTTGAACTTCTCCACCTCTTAAAAGATAAATTTCCAATTTTTATATTTCCATTTCGTACAATATTCTCGTCACAAGACATAATCATGTACTTTGTCTTTTCGGTATTTACTTCCAAAAGTATCTCTTTACTTGCTTCCAGTAAAATTCCCGTGTTTTCCCTAATCGTTTGTGGATTTTTTCCTAACATATTCACGTCATCCGCATAGACAAGCAGCTGATGTAACCCGTTCAATTCCAAACCCTCTTTGTCATCCTGGACTTTCCTAATGGCATACTCTAGAGTAAAGTTAAAAAGTAAAGGTGATAGTGCATCTCCTTGGTTTAGCCCAAAGTTAATTGGAAACGCATTTGACAGAAACTGACCTATACGAACTCTGCTGTACGTTTCGCTGAGACACATTTTAATTAATCGAACTAGTTTTTTGGGAATACCAAATTCATTAAGAATGCCACATAAAACTTCTCTCTTAACCGAGTCATATGCCTTTTTGAAGTCTATGAATAACTGATGCACTGTACCCTTATACTCCTATTTTTTCTCCATTATCTGTCGAATACAAAATATCTGGCCAATAGTTGATCTATTATGCCTAAAGCCACACTGATTATCCCCAATAATTTCATCTACATATGGAGTTCATCTTCTCAAAAGAATATTCGACAAAATTTTGTACGACGTCAACAAAAGTGATATTCCTCGAAAGTTACTATAGTTAGTCTTGTCCCCCTTCTTAAAGGTAGGTGCGATTATGGACTACTTCCATTGTTCTGGTACAATTTCCCATTATCATTATAATAATTTTTTCTTTGTTGTCATCATGAAACAAATTTTCTTTCAAAGTTTACCATATTTCATTTCTTCTGGCATAATTTCTTTGCAATTCATCTTAAAACGATCTATATTTTTTTCCTACGATAGTGCATAAAGTTTCATTTTGCCCACTGTTATCAGTACGGACCGTATTTTGTTCCACGAGACTGTAAGGTTAAGTATTAGGCTACTGGAGTTTGTAAATGGTCTACGCGCAAATATGTAAGCGAAGTATACTTGACTGGCTGCTTAAGCAGTTCCTATTTGGTCAAGTTGGGCTGAACAAGAAATGGACCGCTTTAACGATAAGGTCTACATTAATATTTACAATTTAAATTATTTAGACTATATAGAGTACAATAGTCTGTTTTTGTCATTCACACTATCATAAAGAATGTAGGTTTACATTGATCACACATTATTTACATTTCTATGTACAGTGCTGTGTCTTGAAATGCAAGGTATTTTATTTAATAATACCGTACTCTAGCCTACTTCTTTTGTAAATAGTGTATATATGTTTGTTAAATGTAACCCTACATTCCTTATGATATTGTAAATAGTAAATATAACGTATTCTATTGTACATAGTGTAAAGCGGCTCTCAGATATTGATTACTTTCAAAAGCCGTTTGCCAAAAAAATTACTTTCCGTCTTTAGAATATGATCTTTTTACAAATACGAGTAAGTATTACTTTTGTGGAGTATGATTTTTATTTTTATTGTCAATTTTCCTTTATTATGTTAATAAATTCTTTGGTCCAAATTATCTTATGTAACACTGAATTGTTATTACTGTTTAACTCTTAGAATTACAAGTACGTACTATCTAAGAATATGTACATTTTGCTCTTACTATTCGTTATGGTTATTATTATTATTATTATTATTATTATTATTATTATTATTATTATTATTATATCTTTATCATTATCATTGTCATTATTATTATCATTCCATTGTTTTTTGTATTGCTAATCTTTACAATAGGCCCATTTGCTATGTACTTGTCCACACCTGTGGAGTAACGGTTAGAACGTCTAGCCGCGAAACCAGGTGGCCCGGGTTCGATTCCCGGTCGGGGCAAGTTATCTGGTTGAGGTTTTTTCCGGGGTTTTCCCTCAACCCAATATGAGCAAATGCTGGGTAACTTTCGGTGTTGGACCCCGGACTCATTTCACCGGCATTATCACCTTCATCTCATTCAGACGCTAAATAACCTAAGCTGTTGATAAAGCGTCGTAAGATAACCTACTAAAATAAAAAAAAATAAATAAAAGCTATGTACTTCATACTGGTCGAGTGAAAGAGAAGGTGTACTGTAAGAACTTAACTCTGCCAATACAGATAAATCGATTAAATAAATGAATAAATAATTTAAATTGTAGGAAAAATCATCACAGTATCATTCTTTACGACTAGAATGCATTGTGAGCAGTCTGCGGTGTCTAGTTTTGAATCATGAAAAGAATGCCAACTACATCACAAATATTCCCTAATAGTAACTGTATCGCGAGCGAAACATGACGTCACGTCAATATAATCTATGAACAACTAGTTAAATAAATAAATAAATAAATAAATAAATAAATTAATTAATTAATTAATTAATTAGGTAAATAAAATATTATCTCTCTATGCTCTGGGACAGAATACGGTGCCTAGAGTTCAGTGCCTAAAGTGAGCCTTTAAAACACTAGTGCCTAAAAAAATTAAGTAATCACTTCAGGCACTGCTATTCATTTTACGCACTGCCAAAGAAAATGTAATATTAAATGTACAAACTTCATTCAGTAAGAAATTAATGCATTACCTTGATCTTACATTACTTAAATATTACACTTAACACAAATAAGTGACAAATTTAACATTCATATCTACATTTTAGCCCTTATTATTCTGAAGTTACAGATGTAGTACTCAGTGTAACAAGATTTTATTATTCAACTGTTCCTAACCGTTTTGTTGATTATATGGTCAATTTAGACGGCCATGAAATCGTGAACATGAATAAAACAGGCTGCCATTCCATGAATACTTATTTCTTATTGATTCTGAGTTAAGACGACCATGACATTGTGATCTTATAACCTCTCCAACTTGAAATATTTATTTAATGTAAATTTGTGTTATCGCAGAAAAGACATTTATGGCACATATTCGTAAAGTAATCTTTATGGCACTCGTGTTTTTGCGAAACGGAGCGAAACTTCGTTTCACAAATTTTACACTCGTACCAAAAAGAGAACCTTTACGAACTTGTCTCATAAATAACTATTTCTTCACAAGTATCCAGAAATAAGCAGAAAGTAGGAAAGATTGGAAAATCCTGGATTTGAGTGAAAGACCTGCCCTTGGGCAGAAAATTATAAAATGAATTAACTCTAAGGAATATTTTTTTATTTTTTCAGCTAATAAGCTAATAATTGGGAAGCTTTTCTTTCCGCATACCTTTGACAGATTAAAATATAAATGTATTATTTTTTTATTGAATGTGTGCAATAATGTTGCGTTATGTTACCATATAATTTCTAATTTTATATTTTCTGATGACTTCTCGTCACAATAATCTCGTTCTGTATATAATTTATTTCATGTAAATGGAAAGCATTAAAGAGTTCTACAGTAGTCTACATTAAAGTTTCATTGTATGCTATACTGTTAACTTTGACACTGAGGGGTTAAACCTGCTGTGTCACATATATTTTGGCGGTATACATTTCTGAGTTTTATTGTCAAGGCAAGAGTCGACAAGGTGTCTTACAAAAACAAGCGTCGGACGTTCTTGTTAAGCTGACAGTGCAGTCCTCGACAATGCTCCCCTCTGAGATGGTGTAATTATTCGCAGGTACGTGCTTCAATCTTTCCCCCCCCCCCCTATTCACACACAATACTGTCACAGCCTATTATGAAATCTGCTGACTCTAGGGATCAGCATGTTTGCTTTGTATAGTTACCTCTATAACACGAAGTAAGACACGTTTTAAAAACAGTACAAGCACCTACGGCTCTTTTCACACCTATATAGAAGGGTGAAATGACGAAGAATATAAAGAAAGAAGATGAAGATAACAAACATTAATAACATAGGTGAAGGAGAAAGAAGAGATAGATTAACAATAAAAAAGAAAAGAGATTGAGAAAGAAAAATATAGATGAATGTGATGGAGGTTATAAAAGAAGATGACAAAAAATAAGGAAGGTGAAAGTAGAGATAATGGTGAGGAATGAAGAA
Organism: Periplaneta americana; assembly: GCF_040183065.1. NCBI lineage: Eukaryota > Metazoa > Arthropoda > Insecta > Blattodea > Blattidae > Periplaneta > Periplaneta americana. The sequence continues at coordinate 25,569,511 of NC_091128.1, forward strand.
TATTAATGTGAAGATTAAAATGGAGGTGATGATGAGACGTAATATAGATAAAGTTGAAGGTTGAAGTGATAAGATAAAAATGGAAGGAAATGTTATACATTCAGTCAGATTATATACTATATTGTTTGAAATACTGCATTTATTAATTATATTGCTTCCACTGCGCTAACCGACCATAACATCTGATTTAGCAGCCGTAGGAATATACGTCTCAGAATAAGGTGCTTAGAAAAAATATTGTATTTGGGGCTAAGAGGAATGAAGCTATAGGATAATGGAGAAAGTTATACAATGAAGGACTACACGCATTGCATTATTCACCTGACATAATAAAATTAGGAAAATTAAATTCAGATGTTTGAGATGGGCAGGGCATGTAGCACGTATGGGCGAATCCATAAATGCATCTAGTTTTAGTATTTAGTATTTATTTAGTATTTATTTATTTAACCTGATAGAGATAAGGCCGTCAGGCCTTCTCTGCCCCTCTACCAGGAGATTCCAACTACAATATGAACAATAAAATTACAATTAGTTTTAAAATACAATTACAATTACAAATAACATTACAATTAGTATTAAATTTACAATCACAATTACAATAAAGTCAAAGTACGAAAAGATTATCTGAATAATTAAAGCTAGATAATTTATCATAGAGAAACAAAGAATATTTTATATTTACTGAATTACAAATTAAATCTAGAATAACAAAATTGTATAGTGATGAAATTACTGAATATTGAAATATTTTGTGATAGATTAAAGAAACTATTTACAAGAAATCAATTACTGACCAAGTGCCTAGTAAGTTTTCGTTTGAATTCAATTTTATTTCGACAGTCCCTGATGCTAGCAGGTAGCGAATTCCAGAGTCTTGGGAGGGCTATTGTGAAAAAAGATGAGTATGAGGAGGTGCGATGGGATGGTATTGTTAGTATTATTTCACGACGAGAGCGTGTGTTCAGATTATGGTAGGAAGAAAGATAAGTGAAGCGAGACGACAGGTACGAAGGAATAGAAGAAGTTTTAGTTGGACGCCGGAAGGAAGAAGGCCTTTGGGGAGGCCGAGACGTAGATGCATTCTCTTAACCCATTCAGAAACTTCCTCCCGCCAGAATTAAAACAGACTTTAGTGCAAACCCTCGTACTACCACTGTTTGACTATTGCGACGTAATATTTACAGACTTGACAACTGACCTTTCGAACAAGCTGCAGCGTGTGCACAATATGTGTGTCAGATCATCAGTAATGCTCACAAATTTGACCACATTACACCCTCGTTCAAATCTTTATCCTAGCTGCAACTTAGTAACCGTAGAACATTTCATTCGCTCTCTCTTCTTTTTCGAGTTCTCCACACTTCTACTCCAAATTACCTTCGTTCCCGGTTTAACTACTTATCCTCCAGTCACAATCTAAACACCAAATCCTAGCAATTCCTGCCCATAGAACATCCCACTATTCATCCTCTTTTACTGTCTCAGTTCCCCGTGAATGGAATTCTCTACCTCAGAAGATTAGGGGCTGCCAGACAATAACCACTTTCAAGAAAAGGCTAAACGATTTCTTACGGGCGCAGTCAAATTGAAATTATACTTGTGATCGAGCTTAATAATTTAATTTAATTTAGATATGACTATTATTATTATTATTATTATTATTATTATTATTATTATTATTACATAATTATTTTATTGGTGTTGTGAAGACGAAAATAATTGTCATTGTATTATATTAATTATGTATTATATTGTCTTGTATTTGTAGTATTGTATTGCTTTGAATTGTATTATATTGTATTGTATTAATTATGTTATATTCATACCATTGTACTAATTTTTTATGATACTGGTTGAGTGGAAGAGAAGGCCGAATGGCCTTAACTCTGCCAGTTAAAATAAACCATTATTATTATTATTATTATTATTATTATTATTATTATTAGATGGGAGGATAATATTAAAATGGATTTGAGGGAAGTGCGATATGATGGTAGAAACTGGATTAATGTTGCTCAGGATAGGGACCGATGACGAGATTATGTGAAGGCGTCAACGAACTTTCGGGTTTTCTAAAAGACATAAGTAGGCCTAAGTAGCCTAAGTATATAAGCAATGCCTTCGGAAATATCTTCATCTCATATTAGAAAGAAAATGAAAAGAAATAATTAGAATCAATTTCAAAATTACATCATTTTGTTTTTGAATTTTAAATAGGGACCTACTAATATATGAACAAAACTTTACTACATTTTTTGTTCAATAAGCCTACTTCCTACTAAAGGCCTATGCTGAATATAGGTCTAAATAAAATCGATGTAACGGTTTATGGTGGAAATAATCGCTACAGAAGAAGGGCTATACCGACGAACACATAGACAAACGGCACGCTAAAGCTTTAGAGTTCTATTCATAGACATAGACTACGAGCGTGCTAGACTAGCCTCGGCTAACAACTGGTTACTTGTACGGGATTCATATCATATCACGTCGCTAACACTGGTTTATGAATACGAAAAACGTTAGTTCGCTGATTATCCACCGGAAGCCCGCGCAAGAATGTCTATGAATACTGCCCTAAGTTTTTCTGAAACGAAGCATAAGTGCGACAAATGACCTTTCCGTCATCACTGATATTGAAAGCACACGCTTTAACGAAAGTATGGCAATGAATATTCCCTTCGATATCACAATATTGTACTTTCTCTAATGGGGTAAAAATCGTATTGAAACGAGAATGCATTTCAATCCTTATTTTTAAATTTCTTAGTAAATTATTTATTTTTATTTTATTGGGTTATTTTACGACGCTGTATCAACATCTGAGGTTATTTAGCGTCTGAATGAGATGAAGGTGATAATGCCGGTGAAATGAGTCCTGGGTCCAACACCGAAAGTTACCCAGCATTTACTCGTAGTATTGGGTTGAGGGAAAACCCCGGAAAGAACCTCAACCAGGTAACTTGCCCCGACCAGGATTCGAACCCGGGCCACCTGGTTTCGCGGTCAGACGCGCTGACCTTTACTCCACAGGTGTGGACAGTAAATTATTTGAAGCGTTTCTAGTTAAATGATTTATATTGAAACAATATCGAAAAAGAAAAAAAGAATATATTTAAATTGTTACTAGATTATTCCCTATTGTGTACTAAATTCCAGCAATGTTAAATACATGGTTAAAGTAGGAATTATTCTTCTTTGCAGTTTTTGTGGTTCTCTATTCAGGAGAGAGATCGGAAGTGAAGCGAGGTATACGAAATATTTCCCACTTACGCGCGTTGGTACCGCATCATCTTCTCTATTATCCCTTTGGTGACTTCGTCGTGAATGGGAGATTACAAGTAACTTACAGGGCTTAAGAATTTCAAATATTTGATGCTAACGCCGGTAACAGCTTTTAAAGGAGACATTTCTTTACCTAATGCACAGGGACAAACTAAGAAGGAAAATACATTCCCACCGTTCAAAGTTTCATAAAGGAAATAGAACCTTAAAGCAAATAATGCGAATACACGTTTTCAAGGCAGTAGTTCGCAAATTACCCAGAATGTGAGCTCAAGATATGTGAAGAAGGGGGCCTAATTTGGGAAATCTATATCACTGATTTAATACTTTAAAAAAGTTAACAAAGAAATAAATTAAGTAAATAAGTACGTAAACAACGAAGGAAATAAATAAAGAAGTAAGGAAGTAAAGAAATCAATAAAGAAATAAATAAGAAAGAAAATAAATAAATTAATTAATTAATTAATGCTGTTATTATTACAGGTGCTAATACATCGCATACTAATTTAAAATTCTTCATAAAAATCAAATGAAACCAAACACAACAATAGTATTGATGATTATTTATATTCTAATAATATTAATATTGTTCAAGTTGCCCTGTTACTATTGGGTACGTCTGTCGTTATCGTCGTCGTCGTCCTAATCATCATCATCATCATCACATCATCATTATCATCGTAATCATCATCACACTCTTATCTCGACGTTTGGGATGTACATTTTTTCTCGCAATAGACCAGGGTTCAATTCCAGACTAGTGAATTGCTAGTTGTGGTACTACCAATTTGTTCATCCGTAAAGTGAAATATATAGTCTCTCCTGCGAAGACACTCATGGAATGTGTTCAATAACATTATTATTATTATTATTATTATTATTATTATTATTATTAATATTATTCTCATCATAATTCTCATTATTATCACTATTACTATTACTTATTCGCGTTTCAATAATAAAGTTTGTATAAAGACAACAAAAATAATTATTGTAGTTACCTCCCGAATTTCTAATAGGTCAAAATTATAATAAGATACCTAGAGAAGAATAAAGAAGTGTTTATAGTATTAATTTTGGACCTAGAAAAGCGTTTCACAGAATGCATTGAAATAAACTGATGTGAATCATAAAGAAAATTGTCGTGGATTCGAAAGAGAGGAGGTTGTTCAGTAATCTTTATATGAAACAAGTCAAACTCAGGATAGGGGAAGAAATGTCAGAAGGAAGTAAAGTAGGGAGAGGAGTACGACAAGGGTGCCCTTTATCACCTACCCTGGTCAACATCTACGGAAATATATGTACTTTGGTACATCATAATAATATGAGTAAAATATTCACTTAATGATTTAAGACGAGGCTCATTCCGTCGGATCCTGGCCACATAGTCACTCGTAATGAGTGCACCTCTGCAAATAGTATGTTGGACATTGTGCCACTGTCACACATCTGTGACATAGTGCATAAGTGCTGGCCACTGAAGGTAAACTAAGAGCTGGAACATAAACTGAGAGGATACAATCCGGCATCGGGACTGGAATCCGGTGTAGCTTAGTGGATAAAGCGTCAGCACGTAGAGCTGAAAATCCGGGTTCGAGCCCCGGTACCGGAGAGAATTTTTCTCCGCTCCACCCATCATTGCTTTCATTAGCCAAGATGTCCTTCTTGCCGAGAAACTTCATCCTCGGACTGAAATTTACATTTCTTCATGCTTTGGTGTTGCGCTTTCTGTGGACCGTGTCCTTGAGCATAGGATAACTATCAAAAACAACGATAGCTTTACTATAGGTTTACAGTGTAAAAATCAGTTAAGGAGATTGCGATTTTCTGATACGTTTCAATATTCCTCTATGAAACACGATGTAGTGAAAATTCACCAGTTTGCCACCCAAAACTTACTGGTCTGTACACTGAATTTCTTCAGCTTGTTATGCTTAAATAATTAACAGAGTTTTTTTTTTAATATTGCATACTCTGAGACTTGTCGACCTTCCATAGCATAGTTCCTGATTCGAATAATGCAGCATGGTACCTATGCACAAAGTGTAATGGACAAAGTAATGTTGGCCTAATTCAGAACGTGAGAAAATAAATTGTTTCGGAACAAATTTGGGATTGTAAGGCATGTTTCGTGTCAACGACACTGTTTCTTATATTACAATAATTTATAGAATTGTTTGGTTTAAGATTAAATTCCGTATGTGTACAGGGAACCTTATACAGGGACATCATTTTATTTTTACTAACATTTTTAATATTAAAGTGTATATACCTTTAGAGAACCGGAAACACCGCTTGCTCCCCCCTCCAAGACTGGAGTTCGATGATACTGGCGTAAAACACAAATCACTCTACTAGGTATAGGAAGGAAGAAAAGTAGTTCATCCATTTACGTAAACTAGGAAATATCGCGATTTTGAGTTTGATAATTTTCATTAGGTTTTTCTTTAATCAAAGTACAGTACTGTAATAAGAATAAGTGTTTTTACTCACGAAGTGAGTTATCCATGCGAACGTATTCATTATGCAGTGTATATTATACTGTCTACAGCACATTAGCGTACAGTATAGAAAAAGAAGTTAAATTCAAAAATAATCATAATATGAATATTTAAACACAATTTTGAAAATGGTGGCCGTTCATTTCGATACAGGCTTCAGTTCTTTTGTGCATATTATCGCACTATAGACTATTGCATCTAATTCCAATTGCCAGTTTCGTCCTTCGTACTAGTAACTCATGTTGAAATAATTCTGTACCTACTCTACGTACTGTAAATTCAATCTTCACTTCTGCCCGACCCGAAAATATAAAATTACTCAGACATGCTACCTACTGTCCGTCCAAGTGGTTATGCCGCAGGATTGTAGAAAGGGAGGAAATCACGTGACAGTTAATTACTTAACGAGGCCCTTTCATTTAAGTTAAATTAAACAGCTGTATAATATTACGCAAACTTCCAATTCCTAAGAGAAATTAATGTTTTCAAAAAAGAGCTAAGACAGCCCAGCTATTACAGAGGGGCGAGCAGAAGCAGGTGGGGAAAATCGGGATGCGACGTAGGCAAACGGACAGTACCTGTGCGAAAATATGATTCAATATTGAAAGCTCTTTCGTCACTGGAAAACGCGAACATATTTGTGGAACGTACTATACTCAGTAACTCAGTACTGCTTACTATCTGCGGTCTTGATTCTGTGTGGAGTTGGAACTTCCTTAGTAGAAGGGGTGGGAGTGAAGTACATTCAAAAACTCAGGTACAATAAAAATTGAAGTAAAAATAAAATGATGTCCCTGTACTTACAAGTATAGAGTGTCCCATAAGTCTGGAACCATATGGCAAATCTCTGAAATACTGATTTCTCTGCTTTACAGGCACTTCTGAAACCGCAGAGATGCCGTTAAGTAAAAGGAATGGCATTAAAATGATCCTATTTTTGGTAGCCGCAATCACAGGGAAGTTTCTCTGGAATTTAATCGGTTGCGCGAAGAACGAGCACCGATTGCACCGTGTTCCGTGAGATAACTTATTGTCTGCTCTTCTGTTGACGTTTCTCGTGGTTCCTTGAGCAGTTCGTCTACAGCGTCTCTCGGCATGAATAATGAGATTTCCCACGCAACTTGTGTAATCGGCGCTCGTTCTGGGTGCAACTGATTTAATTCGAGGGTAAATTTTCTATGACTCCGACTACTAACGAACAGGATCATTTCAATATATTTCTCTTTATTTAACATAAGTTAGGCTTCAAAAATTCTTGTACAGAAGAAGAAACATTATTTCAGCGATTTGGTTATGGTTCCATACTTACGGGACGTTCTGTATATACGTAATTTACCCTATGAATGCTGATTAGTCAGACTTTCAGCCTGTCACGCAGGCGGTCCGGGTTTGATCCCAGGTCTATCTCGGATCTTTTATTGAAAAATTCATAGTGACACTTCCTTATGGTGGACAAAGTCACAGTTGGGTTTTTCTCGGAGTTGTCCCGTTTCCTCATATAAGGGGAAACACGGGTAAAGCGGATAAGCTAAGAATAAACACTGCCACAGGCTATATTTTGGTGCTCCCGAAATAAAATCTTCATGATTTTGGTTGTGACACATGTTGTTCACATATCTACAAAACAGCCATTCGTTTCTCGTACCTACGGAGAGTGATATGATTTGTGAAATATAGTTAATTATTCGCTTTGCCCGGGTACACGGACAAAGCGAATAATTAACCCGGGAAAACATTTTCACCGTTCTATTTAATTTTTATTCACTGATAATAAAATGTAATCAACACGTAACCACGATGTTAATGAGGCATATGAGACTATAAGGAATGTTATTACAGCCCATTACAGCACGTTAGATTAGTACAAAATACAAGTCGACGTTTCACTGGCACTGAAGACTTGGATTTATTCCGCTTTTCCTCCTGACCATAAGTTACTTCTCTTTCAACGTTTTTAATATGTATAGATGTAAGATCTTCAGAGCGCTGACATTTTCTTCGTTGAATTTGTGTCTTTCGAGGATCCATTTTTGGCACTGGTCCAAATCAAGAGAACTGACTTGGGTTCTCCTGCTGACGATGTTGAGGGTTTTGTTGTAACCGGAACTGAAAATCTGAGTGTAATTGATGTATTGAATATTTCGTCAATCTCTGAAGATGCCGTCATCACAGATGTGGTTGATTTTGAGTGAGCATTAACTGTTTCTTCAGTCGCTGAAGAAGCTTACACCGCAGAATTTGTTAAATCTGAGCCATCTGTCGTTTCGCTGATTTCTGTCTCAAGTGGGCGATCTGTAAGTTGATCTGGAGCAAAATCTTCATCAACAAACACATTATGGTTTTATGGCCAGATAGCAGAACTACTGATTGGAAGATTTTATTTCTTCAAGTGTTTTCTTCACGGCTTTTTCAGACCATTTGGCTTGCTCCGTCTTCCCCTTGAAAAATTAAACCATCTGCAAACACTTTACGACCTTTTTAAGTAGACATTAAGAGCAGTGTTGCCTGATTTATAATTTAATTAGTGTTACTTAATGCCTCCACTATGTAAAATGATCTAACACGCTTTATTACAATAGACAAATACATTCAAAAGTACAGCTGACACTTATATAGTCAAATAAAGGTGGCAGGGCAAAGCGGATAACTTATCCACTTTGCCCTATCCACTTTGCCCGCAGACGCCGCTTCGCTTTTCATTTAAGGTTACACAAACATAAACGTCAGCAATCTTCTTCGTAAGTACGGCATTTTAGAACTAATTCTATCGCCTATATATTACTATAATATAACAAAGAGTATCTGCAGTACTGTATGTTGTACATATGTTTCTCTTACCTTGAAATATTTTAAGAAAATGGTCAATTTTCTTCAAACACACGCTGACTTCTTCTCTTACTAGCTAGAGTGACGACAAGTCAGTTCCAGCAGCAAAATCTGGTAGGAATCCTTCCCCAACGTAGCAGAAAACGCTACCTGTTGGCGTTTCTAAGAAATAGGCATTATTCTCTTTGCCCGGGTTATTCGTTTTGCCCGGGTCTCCCCTAAGACAATTACATAATTCCATCAACATCTCTCCATTCTGTCATCAATCCATAGCATTCTCCGAATCCATCGGCCTGGAAGGCGCTGGCCTTCTTTGCCCGAGGTTGCTGGTACGATCCCGGTCCAGATCGATGACATTTAAGTGTGTTAAAAACGACAGGCTAATGTAAAGGAATCCTGCGGGAGAAAACTTCGGCACACCGGTTGACACAGATATAACCTCGGCAGTTACGAACGTCCTTAAATAAAACATAATTTACAATTTCTTCGAATCCCGGCTGGCGACGCACGGAGGAGTTTTGTCTAGAGACGATTGGGGCTGTCTGCTCGAAACCTGAGTACACAGCGAACCATAGTGTAGTCAGCCGGTGTGGGATTAGAAATGGACTTATTTTGAGGTTAGCTAAATTGATCTCCAAAAGTCGCAGTGCTGGATCATAGTGTTATCTTCCCAAAATTCAATTCAATATACGAAATTCCTGCTTTGTGTTTCACAAATGATATTATTTGTGTAGGTGAACAATCGAAATATTGTCCGACCCTGCACTAGACTGAACTGGATCCCAGAAGAGCAGATTTTACTGCGCACTTTACTGTTGAACATGACTGAAAAATTAATCTGTGTATTTTTGTAAGGCAATGTGACATAATCTTCTTTTAGATCCAGTATCATAATTCCTTTTTAATATCTGTTAATTCGGGACCAGTTTAAGTAATCAGTCTCCCGAGCATATAGATTAACAAGGATCAATGATGACCATTTTTTAAAACTCCGACGTCAGCTATAACGAAAGCGATGAAACCAAATTGTGTACAGCTAATTGGCCTGTAATGAACTTAGCCAATTATAAAGGGGATTTCCGCCCCTCTTCTCTCTGTCTCTCTCTCTCTCTGGATATGAAACTCTTATTGCAAGAGAGACAAGAGAAGTAGATGATGATGAACATATGCGACGTAGGCGTATAAAAAAGAGTAATGATAAATTAGTGAAGCGGAAGTTTAGCGTGATATAGCAAGACCTTAATGAGAAAAAAATATATATCTGCAACGATGCTGAAATTCACATAGTTTCTGAAAATAATTGCTTCAGAATAACTGCTACGCCAATTTTGTCATCGCTATTTGTGGTCTTTTCTACAAAACATAACCTACATTGAGGCATTATGTATGTGAAGCTGTAGTCAGGAAGAATAAGTCCAGGTGACAAAGAATTCTATAATATGCATTAGTTAATGAAAGAGGAATTGTCTCCCTACACTAGTCTATTTACAACTTTGATCGAGAACGAACAACTAACCAAATGAATCTTTAAATTTATAATGGTAATTACCTTTGATTGAGGTTCTGACTCATACATCTATTATCAGGCAATAGCCTACATCTCACTTGTCGTTATGTGTCAGACGAAGAACAATAATTGTTATTTTAAGTCTGATTAGTGTAAAGCCCTGTTCCCATGGCGCGTGGCTCGTCGAACCTGGTCTGAAGTTTGTCAATCCTCGCGCCGTGGGAACGTAAAGACGCGATATTGCGCGAGGTGGCTCGATCTTTCCCGTGTCGGTAAATGCTCGGGCATCAAAGGCTTGTGGATCGACGGATGACAAGCCTGAGTGCGGCTCATGCACCCGTTCCGACGGCCTGTTGTGGATTGTGTAGCGAATAAGGAATCCACAAAACCAACACCGTAAAGATAGGAACCAGGTTTATGATGCTTGGAAACGAATTCAAAGTAATTTAAGCAAGCATTGAGTGTTCTTTGAAAGAGCTAAAAAAGAAGAAGGAACATCTGATGACTACTTACAGGAAATTGGCGATGAAAGTAAAAAACAGTACAAGAAGTGGGGCTAAACTATCGAATTATACAAGCCAGAATGGTTCGCGTACGACAAAATGGCATTAGTTTTGCACACTGTTTACACACCAAGGGGTAAGAAGCGCTTATGATAATTTCTTGTTAAATACTCGTAATAGTTCTTATTGATGATGTGGAAAGACGAAACATAGGTTTTTATTTATCTATGGTTATTTGTTAAAACATCTTATCCGCAAAAAATTCAAATCATTTGACTGAACTCTGGTGTAGCGAAGAGTCATCTGGGAAATGTTTAGTGTGGCCAGCAAAAATTTCTGACAAACTTTAATTTCCACATCTTTGAAGGTTATTATCACATATTCAAATGACTTTGATCGTCTGTTGTTTTGTTTTCTTGTTCTGTCAAGACAAAGTGACGAGGGATTTTCCTCTACTTAGGAAAGTTAATTATTTACTCTTTTTAGTCACAAACTGTACTGAATCCAACAGCATAGTAAGCAAATTTCTCTGCTGATTTTATTCGTGCGTAGTATGTTACAACAATAGACGTTCAGTGATTACGACAAAAACACCTGCACTGAATAATTAGTTAAGAGGAAAAGCGCAAAAGAGTTTAAATAATCATTATTGTATAGTTTATATCGCTGTTTTAATACTATTGTGCTTGTACGTAAAATTAAACTAAATTCACAATGATTGATAATTTCTGTACCAGTAATGAATTACTGTGAACTGTAAACAGAAAAAAGTTGATTATCTTATCGTCTATTGCTAGGAATAGGACCCGAAATAAATATCTTAACAACCATACATTTTATCTTAAGAGCCGGAATTTCTTATCTTATGAGCCACTTGGTAACAAAAGATACAATGATTATTTGGGAACTGGACATGTCTTATGACGATTTGTTGGTCACTAAAATAATTCTTAAACAGTTAAGATAAAATGTGCTACTTGTTTTCTCATTCAATATCAAAGACTCGCTTACGCTGTTTTGTCAGGCTGTGCATCATGTTTTCCCCTCTTCATTATGTAAAAAACGCATTTTTGAAAAAGTGCTGCTTAAGATGTTCTGCCGATTACCCATCGATATACTATTTCACTTTCCAATTATTTATATTTTTTATTTTTGAAGTAGTTATTCGTAGATACTGTAACAACATTTGCATAAATTAATGTCTACTTCCTCGTCACTGTCCGATTCATAAACTTTATACATTTTTATTGAAAATTATTTCCATTAACCAAAAAAGAATTAAAATTAAAGGACAACGAAACAAATGCAACTGAAGAACGTCTGGCAATGGAGAAGTGGTCCACTCGAGATTTGCCAAGCCACGCGCCTTGACGCGCCGTGGGAAAGGTGTGTGGTCGGAATTCGACAGACCACAAGCGACCTCGAGCGGCTCGAGATTTGCCAAGCCACACGCCGCGACGCGCCGTGGGAACAAGGCTTAATAGGGCTCGGATTTTTAGATGCTGTAAATCGGGAAAATATTTATTTTTATAAGCTAAAGATCTGGAAAATATATGACAATATATGACAAAAAACTATTTAATATGTTTAAATTATTTCATATGAATATAAACAATATGCAGTACTCATCAGTACGAATTATGCTGTATCGCTTACTGCTGAAGAATTACAGTACATAATGAGATTCGTCCTCAAGTTGTCCAGCACAAATGACTGATGATTATCGCGGAACACTGCCTTGCACTCCCTAGAGACATGTTTATGATTGAAAACGAAAACAGATGCGTCCGATGTTTATGAAGTTATAATTACTTTCCGAATCAGCATTATGGTAACTTACAAGGTACTCCTAAATGACACATCAATGTTTATGTGTGTTATTTACAGTACAACGTTTTAGTGGTGACAGGTCTTATCGCTTGTGGTGAGAGAGCAGACTGCAGTTCCACAGGTTCACAGATAGTCCATTCTGAGAAACAGCTGCCAACTGTCATGTCTAAGCAACTGAAATGAACATTCGGGCGATGATTAATCTGAAATGAGGCTTTTGTCGAAAATTATTTGATGAAAACTTTGTTATTATGTATTTTATATGATTATTTGAAAATATGTATTTACATTTTAAAATATCAAAATGTGTTTTAATATTGATTAAATTTTAAATATATTCTCACGTGACCTTGTCCGAAACAAACATAATTACGAGTTTCTATTACAGTGCAAAAATTATTTATTTACCTAAGAATCCTAGCTCTAATAATAATATGTTACTAGTCAGCGATGTATACAATGGAGGGGGAAAGGTACTGGCCACCCTACTCCATTACATCCTGGCTGAAGTTTCTTATGAGTGCTGCCTTGTTGGTGTCACGAGGTTCCAATCTGTCTTCGGACAGTCACTAAAGATAATGTTAATGTAAACTTTTTCCCATTTTATAAGAAAATTAATCCTAAATGCCGTAGTTCAAACTGTCGACACAAACATTACCTTGTTCAATTGAATTAAGAAAACTAACAATAAATTGAAATAGTCCACCTGATAAATCAGTGCTAGATTACAGGCTTATTATTCTGCAAACGTCCTGTGCCGTAGCGTCGTGGTCGAAAGCATCATGTCTGGACTCACATTACAGAATGAGCGCTGGTTCGAGTCCTCTTTTTTACTTGAGTGTTTAAAGACGCTGCCTCAACTACTAGGTTATTTAGCATCGTGGAATTGATGATAGCGCGATGATTTTTGGAGAGACGAAACCGAGGATTCATCATAGATTACCTATTAACATCCTCATAAATAATCTAACCAGGTAATCAGCCTACGCTGGAATCGAACTCAAACCCGAACGCAACTCTGGATCAGCAGGCAAGCGCCTCAGCAACCTGGGCTACGCCGGTTCTTTCGAGTGCTCGTGGTGGAAGACATTTTCTAAAGATATTTCGGCTAGTGTATGGAACCGGTGTGCACACAGCACTGTGATTAATTCGGAGAGCTATGATAATTAGCAAAATAATTCCATAAGCCAGCTATAAAGGATAATCATGTTCACCACACTTTACCCCGTACTGGTTGGATGTTCATTCAACTCTGCTAAGGCATTAAGACGTGAGTCCAGCAGTCGGCTGGTAGCTCTTGCCCTTCTGTCGCGCCAGAATTATGATGGTGATGGTGATGATGATGATCATTATTATTATTATTATTATTATTATTATTATTATTATTATTATTTTATAAACTCTGATCCGATTTCTGGCATTGACTAGAGTGATGCTTAAGATGACAATTTCAGAGTATGAAACACTTTTCTCCAAGTTCTCTCGTTCCAATGAATATTACCTACATTTTACACATTTCATTTGGCTAATACACTGTATTTGAACCTATCCTTCCATATTTGCTATTTCATTCCATTTCATTTGATTAAATATATAGTTTCAGGTTAAGATCTGGGTGCATCATTGATGCCGAGTGAAGTCGACGAATCAGTTACTGCTTTTGTGACTATAGCCCTTTCCGAACGATAAATCTGGACAGGTGGTAAGTGCTGGCTTGTCAGGGATTCATTCCTGGTGGTGAACAAGGAATGCTTACTACATCCCTTTCTTATACTGTAATACTAGGGCTGATCATACGGAGTGTGCGCTGTAAAAGTGGCGTCGCACTGGTGTTCGGGGGGCGATGTATTAAGGGATGACGATGACTATTAAGGACCCGGATCTGTGACATCTTCGCGGCACAGACAAATTCACTCATTCGTCTCATATGTAGCTCCTGGGAATTATTTATTTAATAGATCTGTCTATACTCATTAGTAGGGACCGGATTTTTATGTAATATCAAGGTGTGAAATATGTACATATTTATTTAAGAAAAATAAGCTGAATATGTACCAAACTATATAAAATGATGAAAATATTTAATATCAATATCTAGCAGGTATAGGATAGATAAGACTCTCCAGTTGTGATTTCATAGAGCACCCGACTTTTTTACCGCACACTTGACACATTACTATTTTTCCATCTGTAATGAAAGCTTCGTCCATCGCAATCCATGATTTTATTTTTGTCCTTAGAGTTGAAGATACAGGGGTCATTTTAGTTAGTTAAAAGCAGTGGATAAACTCACACTTTATACTCTAAGTACTAAAGCTAGAGAACTGAGTGAAATGAATGACATAACAGAACTGCAAGCACTGTTTCGCTTTACTGGATTAGGAGAAAATAGGAGATGTCGGACACATGCATTTTAGCTGCTCCCTCTAAGAAACAAAGTACCTACTAAAACCTCAAACTGTTGTTTGAAAAGTCACATTCCTATCTCATTCAGAAAGGTAGGAATATTCCAGCTGAGAACCATACTTTCTAATTGCTCGGAAAATCCCATTTCCGTATAGATCTACTAAATTTAAAGTAAATAGATCAAGCATAACCTGAAAAGCTATTTATTTTAATTGTTCAACATCTTTCCAGTTTGTTACTTTATTTCAGCTGCTTTTCAAAAGTCGGCTACTTTATTGCGGCTCATGTCAGACTTGACACGGGTTTTCCCTGGAAGGATTAGGAAGAGGGTGGGTAAGGTTGTAAATTGCATGGGAAAGTCTTATTAAGACATGTGCAGAACAATTATTATAGTTCGAGACAAATCATGTCGTCCTCGTCCCACTCCATCGCATGAGGGCAACCCTACTTTCTGAGTGATTTTTATAATACAAAGTAGTTGTATGAGAAAGGTTACCTTTTGTTCACTCATATTTACAGTGGGCAGTTTGGGTTGAGTGCTTCTATTACTTTCTGGAACTAAGGACGTTATGTTTCGTCCCGAAATATATCCTTTCTTGGGTAGGTTAAAAGACTTTTTAAATCTGTGTATTTCAAATTGGAAACTTCCTCAGCAGAAGTTCCCCTCCTCCTTTTAGAGAAGTAAAAATGAATAAAACCACTAAATATGTAGATTTATGTAATGTGGGGTAAATATGTAAAAATATGTAGAATCAAATTTAATATATTAATGGTAATTACAAGATTCGAAAATATTTGTTATTTATATACGGTTAGGTTGAAAGGAATATAATATGTAATTACATAACAATCCGGTCCCTACTCATTAGATGCGGATTTAGTTTCGTCCTCACCTCTGTACATTCACGCACGCTATAAGAATGGAAGTACAGTTATATAATTATGTAGACTTTAACAGCTTATTCCTTGAATACCATAGTCGTCCCAAATGAATATTTTTCTCAGAAACAAATAATTTTTTCCCTACATGTTGACACTGTTTTATTGAATAAGTACTATCCGTACTAATTTTTCTCTTATCATTAGAGATATTGAGAAATAGTGATTTAGTCGTTTACAGTTTTTGAAATCATTGGACGGTTTTCTTGCAAATTAAATAAAATAATTAAAGCCTTTAGAAATTTTTTGCTACTTGGAAGCCTGGCAACCCTACTGCAGTGTCTAACGGACGAAATGCAGATATTTAGACTCAGTTCGTGCGCGTGTATTCGTAGGTGAGTCAACGATGAGCTGTTGCCAAAATACGCAGATTGCCAGCTTAATTTTCTAATTAACCATATACTTAATTACAAAACACAATAGTTTTTTTTTCATTTTAATGTAGTCTATTGTTCCCTTTAATCTGCACAGTTATAGACGCAACTTTGACTACGATAATGACTCAACTCTGACTGCGGTAACGACATAACGTATCTCTTTTATCCTATACAGCCTACATAGCAGCATGTTTGGAAGAGCTATAGTGTTATTTTTAATCTTTAGGTAAATATAAATAACAAATGGATGTGCAATTATTTACGTAACTCTGGGAACTCTGTTTCAATACACTGTATGGTCATATTTTATCTCATACCATGCTTTCCTATTTTATTTTACATTATACTGTACTGTACTGGATTATGCCGTTCCATACCGAACTATAGGCCTACAATGCCACAATGTTACACTAATATTATTCTTTTCTACTCTATCCAGGATCACGGAACGAGATGTCCGAGAATTCATACTCAAATAAGCAGAAATTATGGAGGATAATAATTTATTAATCTTATAAAATTTATAAAAGTTCTCAAAGCATTACTTTCCAATTCAGGAATCTCATTGCGAGCTTCATTCGTAGCTCAGCACACATCATGGCGATGCTCTGTTCACTTCGAAGTACGCTGAAACATGTCAGCCGTGATGCTAGCTATTGTGTTGGTAATCCTTTGTTTCACGTAATACAGGCTGCCAGTTTTCTTCTAGCAAACAATGCTATTTTACATCTCTGCACCGCAGTTATTTACTAAGTCTGTGATCTGCACACAAAGGTATCTATGGTTGTTAGACCAGGCCTACCAGAAAGTACGATTGTATACGTGCAAAACTCGAGATAATAAAGAAGAAATGCGCACAAGTGTGCATAGGGTGTTTGTTCGTTAGTCTTCTGTGCCAAGTTCGGTCACTGTTTTTGGGCACTCGGTACATTGCAGGACATGGTACTTGTCACACCTTGCACCACAGAATTTATAGACACACTTCTCGGACACTGTATGGAATTGTGTTGTGCTGCACACTTTGAAGTGAAATCCATGCACTGCTAGCCTTGTGACTACGTTCCTCATGCGTTGATTAGTCCCAGATCAGAAAGGTTTCCCTTGTTAACACATAGACCAGCCTGGATGGTGTGAACTTCGACACTCCGAGTACCCTTTTCAGATATGTGGCTTTGACTTTTTCCCTCGCTTTCAAATCCTTTTTCTTTAGATACTCCCAAACCACGTCTATGCCATAGGTAAGGATGAGTATAATCTTTTCATGGAACAACTTCATAGCTGGTTCAACAGATATGTCCTGCAGGTGTCGTATGTCTTTGATGGCTCTAGTGGCGGCTATGGCTTTTTCTTCAGTACGTAAGACATGGTCATGACAGCAAAGAACATAGAAGACCTACAGCACACCTTCAACAGACTTGTAACCTGGGCAGACCAAAACGGTCTAACGATTAACAAGAAAAAGACACTACAGATGACTTTCCGAAGAGGAGGGAGACGGAAGGCTCAAGACACATTAACATACAAAGGTGATGACATAAAAGACTCGAGATAAACGTTAAAGAAAAGTTGAAGATCGCCGAACGAGTTGGCTCAGTGGTTTGCATTCTGGAGATTCCAGTTTGATCGGAGATTTTAGTGCTTCCCTCAATCATAAAATAAGTAGGAATCCAGCTACTTAAAAAACAAATTAAAGGTTGGTTCCCATTTCCACTGCAATATATACAATTTTTACATGATTTCAGTTCCTACTGATTTTAGAAACTGACCAGAAAAACGGGAGATTTTAAAACTCAGCTTTTTCCGGCTAAGATCTCTTGGGTTCGGCTGTGTTGTCTTTAGGAGTGTATGCCATTCAGTCAGGATGGATAATGGGAATGATGCACAACTTGCTTATGCCCTCAAGGCTTATTATAAAAATGGCGATAGTTTCGTGACTGCACAACACTTTTTTTCGGCGGCATGATCCAGTGCTCTCTGCGCCTGAAATCAAAAACTGTCAAACCTTGAAATCTATGTTAGAAAATTATCTCTTGACAATTTGCCAAAGTAACTTACTGTTACAAGTATTGTATGTTTCCACGTATCCTCTATATTTAAATATACTAACGATATTTATTTTGTTTCATTATTTTTTCCTATAATGGCTATCGCATTATCTCTATCTTGTGAGAAATCGTGGCACTTAATACATGCATATATATTAGTGCTGTTGATCGATCAAAATATTTAATCGATTAACTATTTAATCGATAGATTAATCGAGTTTTGATCGAGTTTAAAAATGTTTTAATATGCTGAAATACACAATTATTGTTGAATTTAACTTGTGTTCGGCGATAAGCGTAAGTATTAAATGTTGTATATCTGTATATATTGCATAATTATATTACAAAACAACTATTTTAATTACTTACTAACATATTTATTATGAGACTTATAATTTATTGTGTTAATTTCTCCGGGAATTTTTGAGGCAAACATAAATAACAAAAAGGATGAATACTCACCTAGTTAAAACAGCTTCATCCATGATTTTAAACATGCTCCGAATTAAGTGCCGCTCTACGTTTAGTAACAGTTTTTCCTGCATCACTAAACACAAAAAAAGACTTTGTCTCTGTCAAGCACTTCTCCACGATCGTTCAATTTAAATCCAAACGTTTCACCGAATTTGGCTCTCAAATTCTCATATGACATAATGGAGTTTACGCTTTTCACAAACCACAGAAAACTGATTATTTTTTTTCTTTGTCAAACTAAACACACAACCTTCATACAAAAAATCAGTACAGAAACTGCAACTGCAAAAGTACAGCGGTCGAAACAGAAGACGGGCCCCTGTTTAAAAAGAGAAGAAGGTAGTTACGCTATCACAGTGTAGACATGACAATTTTAAAAGGTTTGAGGGAGACGAATCCCAGAAAAGTATGTATTTCACATGCTAGGAAGATGAGCTGATAACAATGTGGAAGTTTTCTTGGAAAACCATAACAATTAATAAGGATTTCGCATTGTGTTTCATCTTTCAATAGAAATAGACTAGGTCACTGTCCTCATATTTCTATCTCTTTCTGAAGTGTTTGTGCAAAGATTTTCCCTACTCTATATGGTTTACAGTTAGAAAATAACAGTACTCTTGTACTT
Source organism: Periplaneta americana (assembly GCF_040183065.1). Classification (NCBI taxonomy): domain Eukaryota; kingdom Metazoa; phylum Arthropoda; class Insecta; order Blattodea; family Blattidae; genus Periplaneta; species Periplaneta americana. Next base: position 25,588,832 of record NC_091128.1, read on the forward strand.
CTAAGTAAGCAATTTCCGAGAGAGGAATATTGTCGGAATTTTTAGAATGAGTTTGTATTAACAAAATAATAATTAATATCAACTACAACCGATTAATTTTAATCGACTCGATTATTCGATTAAATGTTCTTGATCGATTAATGTTACAAAAGAAATTGATAAATTAATCAATTAAATCCCATATCATTAATATATATATATATATATATATATATATATATATATATATATATATTTCTTTGTGTTTACCTAAAAATTGTGTTTATTTTATGCTCTATATTTAACCAACTTTTATTTATTATATTTCTACATATTATATGTGTAACTCAGTTTGATTTACTGTTCACAGTTTTTTTTATTGTGCTATTTTTCCTTCTTTCAATATGTTTTATATGTCTCATTCTTATTGACTTATTATATACAATGTAAGAAATGAAGCTATGTTGGAAAGAATGGGTGAAGAAAGAATGACGCTGAAAATGATCAGGAAGAGAAAAAAGAATTGGCTGGGTCACTGGTTGAGAAGAAACTATCTGCTGAAGGATGAACTGGAGAGAGTGGTAAACGGGAGAAGATTTCGGGGTAGAAGACAGACGACATTAAGATATCGTCGCTTAAGAACCAATACCGCGTAACTGACAAAATGTAAATTTTACAGGAGAAGGAAAAAACCGAATAAAAACCATAAAAATAACGCAATAGTCTTGAAAAGTGGTGTATGGCTATGAAATAGCATAACTAATTTGTAACTAAGTGAAAATGGATGATCGTGGCCGTAGACATTTGGCCATGTCACTTACGCGGTATTGGAACTCTGCCGTTGACTACATTTTGTTAGTTACGCGGTATTGTGAGGTAACTTTAGCAGCTTCAGGACACATGCTGACAAGCGTTTTCTTTGAGTGAAAACTGCCTTCTGGAAATATTATTCGTGCTCTTGTATATGTCAATGTGTTATCTGAATTGTTGTCCTACCATCTGACTTGAGCTCAAGGTCGGATCAGCACTAGATTACGTTCCAGATAATGATTGCTGCATTCTTAGTCAATCAAATGCTGAAACTATGGGAAAGGAAAAAGAAGACACAGTTCAATGTTCATTGTTATAATAATAATAATAATAATAATAATAATAATAATAATAATAATAATAATAATAATAATGACAATCTGATACCAGGTACTTTATTTTCACACTACGTATTTGAATAGATAAGTAGAATTGTTACTAAAACTTTGCTGACAAATATAATTTTACAATAAAATAATGAATAATAATAATATTATTATTATTATTATTATTATTATTGACAATGATGGACTTGACTGACTTGCGAATAATGAAAAGAAAATCATATAAAAATATAATAATGTTGATAATTTTTCAGGCACAATATTCGTTAAACACAATAAAGAAATATTTATAGGCCTATGCTGAAATCACAAAAAGTAATCCTTGAGTAACCCTAGTGTGGAATACTATCATAAAAACTATGGCACAATCGGAGCTATATGCAATAATGTGACGGTAATTTAGGCAGGCTACTAATGCTTTTTTTTTTCTGTGCTTTTGCACGAGAACATGACTTTTTTTTTAACTGGAGGGACGCGATCAGTACTATTAGCTAACCAATATCGCACAGTTCATTCTTTAATTCCCAATGTACACAGAAACATCTTTTTGCAAACCTGAATTTTTTTCTCATCAACTTTTAGTTTGTAGACAAATGTTCTCTTTCTTCTCCGTTCAGAATTTGTACTGCCAGGTCTTTTCGTAGGAGTGAAATCCACAAGACCTGATACGTAAACTGTCCTCTATTCCCAAGTCATAGTTTTCCAGAATGCCTGAAAGATGTGTCTTCTCTCATTAGAAATTAAATTACAGCCCCTTACTTTCGAATATTGGCACATTTTATAACTACACTCTGGGCGCAAATTCCTGGCATCTCTTTCCGTATCATGTGTCACTTTGCCATCTTTCGATCTCTTGTAGCTAAGATAAGCTTCCTCTTCCATTCTAAGTTTTCTATTTTTCATTTTCTTCCACTTACCCTTTTTTGGCTTTTTAACTTCTTCTTCTTCTTTTCTGTCAAATTTACATGAAACGCTTGTAGATTCTTCTCTTTACCTTTTTCTGACGAATGTAAAGATGTAGAATAAGTAGCACTTACGAATTCTTCGGGGTCGTCTACATCTGAAAACGCATCCGCAATTTGGTGTAGATCCTTCATTGACGGGGTATTGTCTTCAGTTTCTGTCCTATGCTATTTCTAGTTGTATTATTTTAATAGTGTTGCTTTAAATCATACCAGACGATCATAACCTTACCAGTAACACTGGACGGATAATCCCTGATCTGCAGCAGCCCATTTTCAGAAGACGGTTTTCTTTTGCATTTGAATTATCAGGCAGTACACCTACGAATAAGATGAGATTACTAGTGTTTATAAATGTGATATAAATGGATTAAAACATGTGTAGTAAATATTATCATCAATTTAGATCTTCCTCCTACCGGAGGAAATGGAAGGAACCAAGCTCAGAACCACTGAATGTAGCGCAAATTATTTTAGCGGCCCATTCATGATTATTTATATTACTTAAATTACGTTTGCTCTTATGATTCCGTAACTGAAGAAAAATAAACGTTTAATAACTGTGATATTTCTTATGCCATACCTTCGTTAATGCTCACAGACGTTTCTCCCGTCTTGAACGCAGAACATAGCACAGATAGGATTTCGTTCTCGCTAAACTGACTGTCGTCTGATTCATTGTCCATTTCTTTTCTTGTATCTGTAGGCCTATATAATAATAACATATTAAATGTACTACATTTCAGTGAATGAACTTGCAGTAAGATTCTGCGGGAATTCAGCTCAACTAACATTCAATTGACATTAGTGAAATAATTCTATTATATTTACCTTTTAAATAGTTGAAACTGAACACTTCTTTAATCTTCTCAGAATATTACACACTGTTGATACAATTTTATAAGTCAGTAACGAGAACCAGCTTCCGTACTGATGGCGCGCAGGGAGTAGACATAACAGCCTATCTGTTGTCAGATACGCGGTATTTCCTACAGACTTCTCGTGACTTCAGATACGTGGTATTGTACCCCCCTCCTTCGCACGCAGGCCATTCATGCAATCAAATTCCCGCGCTTGTCAATGTATGTAGATGACAGTGGAGGTACCATCTGTGCAAAAAAACAGTTTTGACCAAAAATGTCAGTTACGCAGTATTGTTTCTTAAGCGACGATATATGGATCATATGCGGAGACTAGGAGGAAGGCAGAAAATAGAAAAGATTGGAGAATGCTGGGTTTGCAGTGAATTACCTACCCTTGGGCAAAAGAGTATGAATGAATGATTATCTCTTTCAATTTCTTATGTGCTATATTTAGTAGACTATATTTGTAATATTCTTTGTATTGAAGTTTTACTTCTGGTCGAGAATTAGGGAAGGCCCTTTATTCTTAATTCTACCAGGTTAATTAAAACTATTATTATTATTATTATTATTATTATTATTATTATTATTATTATTATTATTTATTATCATTATACGTGATATTTTATACCAAATGAGTATAATGGTATCTCAGGTAAAACATATCAGTATTACCATAAGTTATATAATGTCATACTATATGATGTTGTATTCTACTTTACGTTTTCATACGGAACTATGTCACAAAACTTCCCATTTTACAGATAAAACACTGTCGATTATACGAGTGACCAAATATTTTTTCAGTACAAAACAGTGAAATTTCTTATCGCACATGAACTGCAAATTCCACCAAGGCCTATCCTTTGTTTCCCTCCTACAATGTGTAGCGGGTGAGGAGGTGTATTTTTAGTGCGGTTGCACAATGCAACACAAAGAGGTGAGCGCGAAATATGTTACAGCTACACGTAAAAAGCGAATTAATTGCGCCTTGTTTGCGTGCTCGCGTTTTGTAGTTTTTAATGCTCACGTAATTAATCCCCTATGTTGAAACAATGATGAATGATTCCGTATTATTTCCTATGCTGATGGAAATAACCACTTTTGCCGATAAAGAGTATCTTGCAGGAGGTGGCCATTATTAATAGCCAGAGATTTTAGTAGCCAAGTAATATTGGTTCCAATCATAGCCTAACCTGCTGGCACTAATCATGTTGTGGATTATTTCATATCCAGATTAATTCATTTTTATCGTGTTTACAACTAACTGCCGGCAAGAAAAAGCAGGTACAGTTGTGTACAGAACTAATGACCTGCCTTTCTTATCTCCTTAGTCCTTTACACGATGATCGTTCAAAAGTCGTTCCTTTTTATGGAAAATAATAGATTATTAATAAAATGTACACTGTACTTTCAGCTTAAAACTATGATACACGTTCCGAAGCATCCTAATACAGTAGAACCTTAATGCAACTAGTTTCTAGTACAGTAACTAGGAAAATTGTATAATTATGCCAGGTTTATTGTTGTATTGAGGGGTATGAAATTTTATCATTATTAATGTACTAAAAGACAATATAACAGAAGTAGCCTAGTATGAAACAACATTACATACCATGAAATAACATTTACTCACCATTTGATTACCCTATTTAACGTACAAATTCACTTAACATCTGGCATGTTTTTTTTTTTTTTTCTTTACATTCAGTAATTATTCTACGTTTTGTTTCAACGAGTGTGCTTCTTGCTGCTTCGCGAACAATCATAAGTTCTGGTGGTATACTAGAGACATTAAACTACTTCGAGGTAGCAATGTCAACATCTTCTGCTGCCTCAGTTCTTACATGCAATTTTAGGCGCATGCGGCAGGAGCCATATTGGCTAAAACTGTTTTAACGTTAACGTGCCCTTGAAGTACAGTACGATTATTTAGTCCTGACAGTCACCAGAGATGTGCGCCTGGTTCAGGCGAGTTCATTTAGTTACGCCAAGGGGTGTTTGGGTTAGTCACTCGCTTGTCTTCGAAGCAATTGGATGTCATGCGTGCGGCAGAGCAGTACTGTAATATTTATATGAATGTTATTTACTATAGTTTACTTCTTTGATAATGAAAAATTACGTCTTATTATTATCACATTCTTGTGTGATTCTCGCATAATCCTCCGCAATAGTTTGCCTAGTCAACAGTTGGCACTAATAAATTAATTGTTACGAAATTGCACACACTAAAAAATTATTGAAATGGTGTCAATTGAGAAGAAATTGTTTCTTTTGAATGAAATAGAAACAACAAAAGATATTCTAGGCCACATATTTATAAAAAATATATGTTAATATTATTGAATAAATGCATTTCAATAGCACTAATACATGTATGTATAAGTCTCTTTTCACTGGTAGAGAATACTTGAGAATTCACTAGTAAGTTACAAATACTAGTACTTCTTGGAACACAATCATGCAACTTCATTTGTAATTTATAAGTATGGAGTGGTAAAGTACTACTGTAAAAACTCTTTAGTAGAACAGAACCTCTGGTATTTGTAACTTACTACTCACAAGAGAATTTAGTTTTAATGTACTACACCTTACCTTTGTTTTCAATTTATAAATTTAGAAAATAATGAGTCATATAGAGCTAGAAGGCACCCTAAACAATCTCCACATATATTGTAGGTTTTAAATGACTTAATTTCTGTTACGTAGTACTATGATTTTGATGTCAATTCCTTTTATGTGCAGTGGAATTATTAATTTGTCATCATCATCATCATCATCATCATCATCATCACCGTCCTTGCAGGTATTAGGCTTAGTGGCCTGTTACGGTCTCCATCCATCTTTTCAGGGGGCGTCCCAAAGTTCGTCTTCCATGTGGTATGTAGCGGAGAATTTGTCTTGGGAGTCTGGAACGGTCCATTCTATTGACATGGTTAAGCCATTTTTGTCTATAGTGGTCGAGATGTTTATAAATAGGTGTAATTTTCAATTCTTTTGTAATTAGTTCATTCCTTTTGTGCTCAAGCAAACTGTAGCCGGCAGTCCTCGTTAGGAATCTCATTTCCGCAGTTGTTAGGCGTTGAACATGTGAGTTTCGGACAGTCCAGGCCTCACTACCATACATGAGGACAGGTCTTGCTAGAACTTTATATGCTTTTAACCTGGTATGTTTTTGCGTTTTCGTGGTTGTGAAAACATGGTTGATGGTTCTGTTGAATTTTTCAGATATATCAGTAACAGGCAAATATGTCAAATTATAACCTAAATATTTAAATGAGTTTACCTGTTCTAACGTATGGGTTCCAATGCAAATTTTACTCCTAACTGGCTGTTAACTTGGAACGCCATAATTTTTGTTTTCTTCAGATAATTTTACGGACATTTTTAACATATCCCTGATTGAGAATGTTTTGGATATTTGTTATCAAAGTTTAAATGCACGCTATTGTGTTGTTTATTAAGATAAAACGTTTATAAGCCATTATTACATCAAGACATAATAAGGTCATGAGATGTCACACTAACTAAAAAAAAGAACATGTGTCATTGTTGGAAACCTTAAGCGGCAGTAGCCAAAGTTTTCTTCAGTTGCACATTATTACAGAAATTAAAAATTAATTATTAAAAAAAAGAATAGAATAGTCCTATTAGTTCAAGAGTCGCAATATATGTATGTCTTTGACAGCCGCATGTGGCTCGCGGACAGAGTCATGATCTACCACTGTACTAAAGGATATGTTACAGGAGATTAATGACAGCAGTGAGCAGTATGGGATGGAGATAAATGCAAAAAGACAAAACCCATGATTGTAGGAAGAAAAATAAAGAAGGTAAACTTCCGAATTCTAAATGAGGTAGTTGAGCAAGTGAACAGTTTCAAATACTTGGAGTGTACTATAAGCAGTAACACGAGCTGCAGCCAGGAAGTAAAAACGGGAATAACAATGGCAAAGGAAGCTTTTTAATAGAAAAAGGAGCATCTTCTGCGAATCTCTGGAAAAAGAAGTAAGGAAGAGACTAGTGAAGTGCTTTGTGTGGAGTATGGCATTATATGGGGCAGAAACATGGACATTACGACGAAGTGAAGAGAAGCGAATAGAAGCATTTGAAATGTGGATATGAAGAAGAATGCTACGTGTGAAATGGACAGACAGAATAAGAAATGAAGCTGTGTTGGAAAGAGTGGGTGAAGAAAGAATGAAGCTGAAACTGATCAGAAAGAGAAAAAATTGGTTAGGTCACTGGCTGAGAGGAAACTGCCTACTGAGATGCACTGGAAGGAATGGTGAATGGGAGAAGTGTTCGGGGCTGAAGAAGATATGAAATGATAGGCGACATTAAGATATACATAAAATTTCTAGGTATTTTTATAGACTCCAGTGCTAGAGTGTTTTTATATAAAAAATCAATATGTAAACAAAACACAACGCTCCACCACACTCCATCTGTACTCCGTTGCACTGTGAGTTCACTTCATTCTTAAGTTATCTCGTATCCTAAGCCTGGCTATTACTTTTTACAGGCTTTCCACTTTGCAGTAACTTGCCTTTAATTCCTGTTTTTCAGATATTCCTATCTTCGCATTTTCTTTCCTCCGAATCCCTCTTCACCATGGCCCTTGTTGCTCGGAACGTAACTAGTATACTATATAACGACTTTGGAACCGTGCTGTAGTACTTCAACTTTCGACAACCAAGAGTTGTCTCATTCCTTTTTTTGGAAACTGTACCTGATTGTTCATTGTAACACTGACATGCAAATTTGTGAGGTAAGCATCCTACTTCATTTTCCACAGTCACTAGATTGTACTATTAACAGTAGAATATAACGAAGCACATTGACGTCGTTGTTTACATTCACTGTATATCTGTCTACTATGTTAAAGGAACTTTAGAGTAATTATAGTCAAGTTGTGCTAAAGTGTCCCGGATCCTAAACCTGGTAATAGCGTAATATAACTAAGGCCTACATTACATAACTGCCTATATGAAATAACAGAAAAATCTTATATAAAATTATTTTTCTAGGCCTATCTAATGTGAACGATCTCTTATTGCCCACGGAGTAAAAAACGTTCCGTGAATTGCTAATGTACCAAGGAGGAATAATCCTGTTCATTAGGCTATAATACTTAGTGTAATGATGTATGTTGTATATAGGTTTTTATTTAAGGGCCCCCCCCTTATTTCTATTATCAACATTTTTCAAGCTACGTTCATGATTGTTTGTACACATAATCACGGTGTGATACATAAAGACGTAGTGAAGTTTCATTTCTGTGAGTGAATTAGTTTCTGAGTTATTAAAAAAAAATTATGTGAAAATTTACATATTTCATAATGAAATGTGTCTCTCAATTTTTCAGTAAAGTGTTTGTATTTTTTTTTTCAAGACCAGTGGCATATTTAGAAAAACATTATGCATTACTTTTTCTTTATCTTCACTACTAACTTAATGGCTTTTAAGGAACCCGAAGGTTCATTGCCGCCCTCACATAAGCCCGCCATTGGTCCCTATCCTGAGCAAGATTAATCCATTCTCTATCATCGTATCCCAACTCCCTCAAATCCATTTTAATATTATCTTCCCATCTATGTCTCGGCCTCCCTAAAGGTCTTTTCCCCTCCGGCCTCCCAACTAACACTCTATATGCATTTCTGGATTCTCCCATACGTGCTCCATGCCCTGCCCATCTCAAACGCCTGGATTTAATGTTCCTAATTATGTCAGGCGAAGAATACAATGCGTGCAGTTCTGTGTTGTGTAACTTTCTCCATTCTCCTGAAACTTCATCCCTCTTAGCCCCAAATATTTTCCTAAGCACCTTATTCTCAAACACCCTTAACTTACGTTCCTCTCTCAAAGTGAGAGTCCAAGTTTCATAACCATACAGAACAACCGGTAATATAACTGTTTTATAAATTCTAACTTTCAGATTTTTTGACAGCAGACTGGATATCTTCACTACAAAAGAGGGAAATAAATTTTGTAACCACTGCATACCTAGACACAGAAATTTTTAATTGTCACTATAAATATTTAATTTTTTTAATTCAAATAATATTCATTTAATCATAAAACTCATGAGCTATTTTGTTAATCACAGTATATAGAACGTGCAGTAAAAAGTTATATTCCTATCATCAAATTTGTAAGAGCCTTTGAACTTCGAACCTGACGAAATGCGTTCAAAAATAAGTGTGAAAACAACAGCTTGTAAAATTTTCATGGAATTGAAGTTAAAGGGTGCAGCTATTTATACACTGCGTAATTGTTATCTTTTCGAGGGCCGCAGAGCATTGAAACTTGCTCAACATATAAATAAGACATTCCTGTTTCATTTTTAACAAGAAAACAAAAATGGATTTTTGACTGGAAATGATGAAAGTTTCACCCGTTATTCCCCTTAAATTGCTCCAATCGGTTAAAGAAAGTGATTATTTTCAGCTTGTTGTTCTACAAATGTTCTATAATTTTCTTAAAGATATTGATACCAATGCAATCCTGGTACACGCTGTTAATCATTTGCTACATCAGACAAGACTAAATATAGTGTGGAGGCACTGTAATACTCTGTAATATTAATGATTTTCCCCTAAATGTTACCTCACAGAAGGTACAGAATTTTACATACACTTTTACTTCCAGTCTGAGACGCAGAATCTGTTATAACTAGACAGTGGATGCGGGATGACTTAAGGAAAAGTGAAGTTGTTTCGTATCAGAGTATGTGGCACGTGCCGCGCCATCCGTATTTCGTGTACCCGGCGAATACAGTAGCGTACAAAACGAATAGTAACATTGCAACGCAATGTGTGAAGTTGTGTTATCCTGCTCAAGTATTTAGTACGCGTTGAATATGATGTGCTAATTCATTCATAATGGCAAAACGTTAAATTCGCTCAGAGATACGAAATGCAATTATGAAGTATGAGAGTGACATTTTATGTATTAACGAAGACAATATCGTGTGTAATGTATGTAAAATTGAAATAAAAACCAGAACAACTCAGGCTATAGAGAAACATTGCAACAGTACATCGCACAGGAAATGCGTTGAAATGAAATCTGAGGAACCATCTACATCATCATCATCATCATCATCATCATCATCATCATCATCATCATCATCATCATCATCATTTAGTTGTGCGGGTCTAACGACATGTGCTACATGATGTTCAGTACAAATATTCCTCTAAAGAAATTGAGTGATCCCCATTTTAGAGGTTTTCTTCAGAAATTCTCTCAATACAAAAACTGTTTAAGCGATAGGCGAAGACGATTCAGCTTCGACAACTTACGAGAATATATCGTCGTTTACTGCAACGCTGGTAATTGCATCAATGATGACGAGTACTGAACCTTGCAAGGTATGTACTACAGTACGTTATTTTTCTTTTCCTTCTGACTGTACGGAGATACAGTAGCATGTTGAAGTCGTCTGTTTACGTTTAAAACCTGCTCAGCCAACAGTCTGAATGAAAAAAATGTTACATATAGTAAATGTGCACTTACATTCAACGATAAGTCATCCCGCATCCACTGGCTACTTATAACCGATGTCTTTTGCAATGTTAGAGGTGATTCTGTTGGAGTTATCTCCACAGATAGGCCTAATTCAGGAAAATTGAGCATCCATATCCTCTACAATTGTAACAAACGAACTTAATGTATCGCTAATTTTCCATGTTCAGTTATTAAAATATTACGAAAAATTATCATACATTTGATTTTGGCATTAGATGTTCTGGAAAAGAAGGAAAGATGGAACAGCCCCTTGTCGTATCCGAACGCTGTATAGTGAAGAGCGATCTAAGTCATTATCTTTAAAATGAGTAGAACATATACAGCTAGAAGAAGATGGGATTGAATTTTATATTCACGGTCTTCAACCATTGCTGATGTCTTTCAGGATTTTTTGTAAAACTTTAAATAATGAATATTATTTCATAACCTATAGGGCTATGAGTATCAATATTGATATTAATATTAATTAATAATCAAATAATTAGTATTCATATTATTAAGTTAATACAGTACTATTTTGAATTTATTATTTTACGATGCTTTATCAACTGTTATAGTTATCTAGCGTCTGAGTGAGGTGAAAGTGATAATGCTAGCGAGATGAATCCAAGGTCCATTTGAAGTTATCCAGCATTTGCTCTTAATGGGTTGAGGAAAAACCCCGAAAAGCCTCAATCTGTTTATTTGTCCTAACCATGACTTGAATTAGCTTCACGGTCAGACGTGCTAACCATTACTCAGCTTACAATAGCTTACTTACGAAAAGTTATCGTAGGAACACGTCCTATTGGCTACCAGCGTAGCTCAATCGGCTGAGGCGCTTGCCTGCTGATCCGGAATTGAGCTCGGTCGTGGGTTCAATTGTCCCTTGGACTGATTACCTCGTTGGGATTTTCCGAGGTTTACCCCAACCGAAAGAGAAAGTAAGGTAATCTATGGCGAATCCTCGGCCTCATCTCTCTAAATACGAGTACTATCTCGCTATCACTAATTCCATCGACGCTAAATGGCGTAATCAAGTAGTTCATACAGCGTCGTTAAACGACCAACTAAAAGACACGTCCTATTCACACAACCATATGCCATAGAATTTTTTTGTGAAATTGTTTTTAGTATAAGAAAGCCACAAGGCCCTGGTTTCAACTTACTGAGCTCACCAAAATAATGGCGGCAGCATGAAGTGATCGACTTCAGTTAAATTCACATTGCATCCTATAGGCCTAATCTATTCCTTTCTCTGACCAAGGCTATGGTGATGATGATGATGATGATGATGATGATGATGATGATGATGATAACTATTATAACTGTTATACGTTTTGGGTTGACTAACATTATCAGCATATGACTAAATCTCGCATCTTAGCGAGCATTCAGAAGGCAGGTGATGATGATGATGATGATGATGATGATGATGATGATGATGATGATGATGATGATGATGATGATAACTATTATAACTGTTATACGTTTTGGGTTGACTATCATTATTAGCATATGACTAAATCTCGCATCTTAGCGAGCATTCAGAAGGCAGGTATGTGTGCGCTTTCGCTGCACGTTGTTGGCTGGTTCTATATCGTCTGGCGTCGCGCAGTAAGATCCGTGGGAACACATCCCGTTCCTCACTATAAGTATAGCATGTAATTGCGAATGTGATTGGTTTTCGATGTGTTTACACAGAGACCCCAGCCCTCATCGGCCGCCCGCGTGTTTGTTTAACTGAGACCGGAGATTTGCCAGCAAATAGTGCAGAACGCCATGTTGAACCAACACACACGGCACCCAACATTTGCGTTCAACTAGTGCCCACAAGAAACGGGAAGCGGCGGTGGTCTGTCGATGTATCTGAAGGGTACTATTTTTCCATACGAATCTATTATCAGAGCAGAAAGTCAATTGGAACAGAGAGCTAGAACGCCCAACAACTAGACATTCTGCTACCCTCTTACTGAGATGTAATAATAATTGAAATGTAATAAAAATTGATATTAAACATTTCTGTTATCACCAATAGGCTATCATCATAACAATTGCGCAGAAGTGATACCGCGTATCAGCAAAACTTGTCCTTCAGTTTAACTACATTATTTTTCATTGATTCATTCATTCATAGTGTTCTGCCCAAAGGAAGGTTTTTCACTGTAAACTCAGCATTGTCCAGTCTTTTCTATTTTCTGCCTTCCTCTTAGTCTTCGCATATAATAATAATAATAATAATAATAATAATAATAATAATAATAATGATAATACTTACTTACTTACTGGCTTTTAAGGAACTCGGAGATTCATTGCCGCCCTCACATAAGCCCGCCAGTGGTTCCTATCCTGAGCTAGATTAATCCATTCTCTATCATCATATCCCACCTCCCTCAAATCCATTTTAATATTATTTTCCCATCTACGTCTCGGCCTCCCTAAAGGTCTTTTTCCCTCCGGCCTCCCAACTAACGCTCTATATGCATTTCTGGATTCGCCCATTCGTGCTACATGCCCTGCCCATCTCAAATGTCTGGATTTAATATTCCTAATTATGTCAGGTGAAGAATACAACTCGTGCAGTTCTGTGTTGTGCAACTTTCTCCATTCTCCTATAACTTCATCCCTCTTAGCCCCAAATATTTTCCTAAGCACCTTATTCTGAAACACCCTTGACCTATGTTCCTCTATCAAAGTGAGAGTCCAAGTTTCACAACCATAAAGAACAACCGGTATTATAACTAAAGCGCGGACCTCGTTGCCTTTTCATTGCCTGCTGCCGCGATACAAGTCTGCACAAGGGCTATACCGAGAGTCTGACGTCACGTCCACATCACTCGCGATGGGTACGGCGTCTCGACGCATTCTCAATACGTACAGCAGTCGGTCGGGCACGTGTAGACCGTGCAGAGTTGTAAACAAGAGTGCCAGTAATGTCAGACGTAAAGAAACAGAAGTTGTTACAATATGCGGAGGAATTTTGCCGTGATTGTTTCACTTATTTTGCAAAGTATGCCATATACAGTTTAAAGGCCACAGAAAATGTTTCATCCAGAAGCACTGTAAGTCTAAACAACATAAAAAAGTATAACGCTGTTTGGCAGACATGATACACCATCGAGTTCAAATTCATATAAACCTACTCAGAGAGAGTTTTGTAACGACCTCTGCAATATGATGGTAAGTTGCAATATTCCGTTACACAAGTTACAAAATGCTACGTTCACATCATTTCTGCAGAAATATACTGAGCGAAACGTTCCATGCGAGTCAACTTTAAGCGAAAGATAGTTATCCCCATGCTATGATCATGTCATCAACAGCATTAGGAAATCTGTCGCAAATAATAAAATATGGGTTTCGATAGACGAAACGGCAGATGTAGTAGGAAGTCTATTGGCAGTGTTATTGTTGGAATATTATCTCTGGACAAACCTTCACAAAAATACTTGTTAACAACCGAGGTGCTTACTGCAGTAAGCAGTTCCACAATTGATACTCTCTTTGAGACTGCTATGAATCGTTTGTGGCCTGATGGAATAGAAAGAGGAAATGTCCTTTTTGTGACCGATGCTGCAGCATACATGTTAAAAGCAGCACGCCAAATCCGGACTAGATATCCAAACCTGCTACATTTAACTTGCTTGGCCCATGGTCTGCATAGGGTAGCTGGAGAAATTTGGTCGTTATTCCCTGATATTGATAGCTTAATCTCCAACGGAAAGAAAATCTTTTTGAAGTCCCCGTCTCGAAAACAGCAATTCAAAGATATCATACGAGGAATTTCTTTGCCACCACAGCCTATTTTAACTCGGTGGGGAACTTGGTTGAAGGCGGCATTGCAGTACTGTAAACACTACAAGGAAGTCCGTGATGTAATACAAACATTTGATGATGAAGCGAGTACGTCAATAAAGGTTGCAAAGTCGTTATTTTCGGAACCACTCTAAGAAGATCTGTTGTACATAAAAGATGTTTACAAAGATGTTCCCACAACAATAAAACAACTAGAATCGTCAACCCTCGAAATGACCAATGGCCTCCAACTCATAGAACATTTGTACCAAAGTCTGTGTGAAGCAAAACCACATCCAAGTTTGGAACCGGTTAAGACGAAATTTGGGACCGTGTTGAAAAAGAACTGTGGATTTTCAGCAATATGTGAAATAAGAGATACCTTGTCGGTTAATGGCGAGCCCTCAGATGATACGTGTGACAGCTCATACTTTCGTTTCGCATCACTCACGTCTTGCGATGCGGAACGCACATTTTCTCAGTTCAAAATGTTTCTGAGTGATAGGCGAAGAGGTTTTCTTTCGATACTTTACGGAAATGTGTTGTTATTTATTGTAATGGAACTGTGGACGTATCAATAAGTGAATCATAAATGAAAACTGTTGTACAATATTGCATTCTATTAATAATATAATGTTATTAAAGTTCTAAGGATGTATTACAATGCATTTATTTACAACAACGCTGTTATGTAAAGGTGCAACTTTGTCCTTCACCGCACTGAACCTGTACAACGGAGGGAACGTCCGTATCTTCCCCTCCCACCACACAAGAAGCTAGGCATACACCACACTATCCAAGCGTAGGTAACTTATGAACGCGGGCAATCAAATCCGTGCTTTAATTGTAACTGTTTTATAAATTCTAACTTTCAGATTTTTTGACAGCAGACTAGATGATAAAAGCTTCTCAACCGAATAATAACAGGCATTTCCCATATTTATTCTGCGTTTAATTTCCTCTCGAGTATCATTTATATTTGTTACTGTTACTCCAAGATATTTAAACTTCTCCACCTCTTCAAAAGATAAATTTCCAATTTTTATATTTCCATTTCGTACATTATTCTCGTCACGAGACATAATCATAAATAATAATAATAATAATAATAATAATAATAATAATAATAATAATAATAATAATAATAATAATACTTTATTGCCAGAGCAAAAAAACATATTGATTTTTTTATATAAAAACATTCTAGCACCCTCAGAAAGAGTAAGTTACATACTCGTGCTCAGGGGGCTTTCCACATAATGTTAAGACATTTAATTAAATAACAGAGTAAAAAGGGAAAAAAAAGGAAAAAGAAGAAGAAAAAACACAAATATCACTATAATTTAACTTTAAATTTTCTCTGTTAGCAGCAATTTTTTAATTAATTTTTCGAAATAAGGAGCATTAGCAAATTGTATGTTTGGAAATTTAACTATTATCATGTTATAAAGCCTTGGGCCGAAGTTGCTACTGTGATTGTATGCTACAGTTGCAGTGCATTTAGGAACTGTCAAGCATATGTTGCCTGATCTTTTGGTTTAATATTTATGTGAATGTAAATTAAATATGTTTCGGTTTTTATGTACGAAATGCAATAATACATTGTTATAAATTTGATGGAAGTCGAATACTTTAAATTCTCAATACAGGAGCTCTGAAGGATAATCAACAGGTTTATTAAGGCATGTTTTTATTATTATTTTCTGTAGCAGAATTATTGGCATGAGGGAGGTACTATAAGCACTAGTCCACACCTGTGGAGTAACGGTCAGCACGTGTGGCCGCGAAACCAGGTGGCCCGGGTTCGAATCCCGGTCGGGGCAAGTTACTGGTTGAGGTTTTATCCGGGGTTTTCCCTCAACCCAATACGAGCAAATGCTGGGTAACTTTCGGTGCTGGACCCCGGATTCATTTCACCGGCATTATCACCTTCATTTCATTCAGACGCTAAATAACCTGAGACGTTGATACAGCGTCGTAAAAAAACAGTAAAATAAGATATAAGCACTACCCCCATCCTATAATGCCGTATTGTAATATAGCTTGTACTAATGCGAGGTATGGACAGTCAAGTAATTTCGTAGGATGACAAAATAGTGAATAGTTTTTCTTAATTTATTGCACAGAAAAAGAACATATTTATCCCAACGTAAATGTTGGTCGATTATTATTCCGAGATATTTAACTTGAGGAGATTCATTTAGAAAAGGACAGTAAAGTGACAACTATAAAAGGTAAAGGTGAAGGTAAAGGTATCCCCGTAACAAAAGTTACAACTATTAGAAGAACAATTGGATGTATGACTTTTCAAACACAAGAGCGAATCAGGAGATTAACAGATGTTAACGAAAATGTACAACTGTAGTTTTAGAATGGTTTAAGACAAGTATGTTGGAATCAAACAAATTTTTAATCAATGTTTGTATTAAAATAGGTATTATTCCAAGTTTTACCTGCAAAAATAACAACCATAACATCCGCATAAGAAAATATCTCAGCATTGAATTTCTTTAAATTAATTGCCAATGAATCATTAATATATTATATTAAAAACAAATTTGGACCGAGGACGATCCCCTGTGGGACACCGATATTAATATTTCGAGTGCTACTAAATTTATCATCAATTTTGGTTACATGTGTTCTGTTACTAAGGTAAGAAGCAAACAAATTGAAAACAATTCCATTAATTCCTATATTGTTTAATTTTTCTAATAATAAAAGGTGATTCACTGTATCAAAGACTTTTCTGATGTCAATAAAAACACCTGAACATTTATTTTACAGTGCAAATTATGATTATTCATATCTTAATGTCGTCTATATTCTGATATCTTCTTCTGCCCCGAAAATTTTCCCGTTCACCATTCCTTCCAGTGCATCCTTCAGAAGGCAGTTTGTTCTCAATCAGCGACCCTCAATTCATTTTCCTCTTCCTGATCAGTTTCAGCATCGTTCTTTCTTCACCCACTCTTTCAAACGCAACTTCATTTCTTATTCTGTCTGTCCATTTCACACGCTCCATCCTTCTCCATATCCACATTTCAAATGCTCCTAGTCGTTTCTCTTCACTTCATTATTGTTATATTCACAGAACTGGACAGTTACTAATATTTTGTCCTCGAGTATAAAACCTTCAAAAGCCGAAATGTGTACGTATATAACAAGTCTGTTTATTTTGAGAAAAAATAATTTTTGAAATAGTTTTTCCATTTACCTGCAAATTTACCATTTCTAGATATCATTTCGTACACATCGTTAACTACCATCAGCTGTTGTCTGCAAGCATTGGTTCCCTAAATTGTTCCATTTTCATTCTTAGAATTATTTTACTTCTTAGTACGTGTGCCAAGTTACTAAAAGGTTAGTAATTTCTTATAAAGAAATCTTCGATACGGAGATATTATTGGTAGTTTGTATACCATTAATAAAATTGAGACTCCTGCCTTTCGACACTTTGAGTACAAGTTATGTGTATGGCGATCATAACTACAACGCATAGTACCGTAATTTCCCATAACTATGGTCCAGGGTCCCAACTGTGGTCCAAAACGCATTATGTACTACTTAGTACCCCAAGAGTTCGGTGTCTGCCATTTAAGGCGCCACTGTGATGGAATTATGTTCCCCATAGATGCTTCTATCTACCATTACACGTGGCAATGATATGGATGATTAACAAGGTCAGTGTGCATCGTTCTATTGAATGTGTGAAGACACGAAATCATTCAGTTTGTGTTTGTCTGTTTTATTAAGCTCTCCTCTGTAGAACTGGTAAGTTATAGATATATGATTCTTTGTACAATTAAACCTGGCTATATAGTGTTTACTTTCACATAATAATTAGACTGGCAGAGGTTAAGGACTCTGCGTGAAAAATGTTTAACCTCAAGGCTAGAAGTCAGTCCTCAACTATGTACAGCTGTCAAAAAAAAAAAAAAAAAGTGGCCGCACTCGTGAACAGCGAATATTTTCAAAGTCCACTTCGGGTCGCGGCGATGTTACACGATGCATGTGCTTGTACAAGCAGTTCCCGAACTATGAAAGTGTTCCATGTCTGCGCCTCGTAGGCCAGCGGTAGAGTGCTTGTTTAGTGATTCAAAGGTTGTGGGTTCGGGCCTTCAAGTTTTCATTTTATTTTTTAATCGTTCTTTAGCGATGTAAATGCTATTCAAATTATCATTTATATTCATTTATCGTTCTTGATGGATATCACGTTATTTATATTTTGTTATCGTTCTTTAGAGATATGAATAAAATTCAAGTCATCATTTGTATTCTGTTATCGTTTTATAACGATATGAATAACAATTTTTATTATTGTATCTCCAATGGTGGTTAGCCCTATTTTACATATGTATGTTAGGGCTATAGTTTCATAGACAAAAAAGATAAGCATAAAGAAAAATAGAGAAGAAAATTAAATTAGCTTACGCGATGTAAACAAAACATAAACAAACTGTAAATTAGGCATTGCGATTGCAAAATAAATATCAGGTATCAATTTGAAACATACAAAAACATTAACAACACACATACGTAACACTTCTATAACACAAATACGCAGCCTTCCGTACCATACATCATAAATTAATACACAATAGTCATACAAACACAATCAAACTATAATTACGACATTGCGACGACATCAAGCATCACATAACTGACTCACAAACATAACAAATCAAGCATCCGTTACAACACATACACTTCAACATTGTAACCACACTTTTAAAAGTTACAAATTTGGCTCCAAGAAGAATAAATAGGACACTGTTACTAATTACTATTCTTCTACAATTTCTTAAATATATCTGTAATAAATCTGTGAAATTCCGATATGAATAGTATTCACGTTTTTTATATTGTTATCGTTCTTTAGCGATATAGATAATATTCAAGTTAACATTTATATTCTGTTTTCCTTCATTAGCATTATAAAATAATATTAAAGTTATTTATATTGTTATTGTTCTTTCGCAATATAAATAATCTGTATTTTATGTAAGTAATTATTATAACACAAATAACCATCCTTCTTTGTAAAATAGGTTATTTTATTTAGATAATTAAATAAGTATTATATAATATCTTATATTAATTAAACAAACCGATATTTATCATTTATATTCTGTTATCGTTCTTTAGTGATACTGTATAAATAATATTCTAGTTATTTATATTGTAATCGTTCTTTAGCGATATAAATAACATAAATTTAATATTAGGTTTCGAAAAATCCAGTTGTATAATACTGCTATTAGTTTTTCTTTTTGTATTATTACATTATACTATCTTGAACCACAATAAAATGAAAAGGAGTAACGAGGAATTGAACCTGAGACGCTGACATCTAAATTTCGACGTTCGTCCGCTGAGCTACGAGGGCAAAAGTGTGGAAACATTTTCGGAAAAATTGGCCCAATCACACTCTAAGATTTTCTGATGATTCGTAGAAGCTAGTCTAGGATGCGGGGGGCAAAGGCTAATTGAGATTTCCCGGTCTCTGATCGGGTCAAACATCCTGATAGAATTAATATTTAACCCTTGCCGTGACTTTCGGTGAAGTCCGGAGGGCCCAATTAGTCAAATCCACTCTCCTCATCTCCATGCTTGGGTCCCCTGGAATTTAATAAGATGCGAAAGAGATAGTGGTGTGTGGAAAGCAACGGGATGTTACCGCATTTAGGCCTATCCTTCCCAAGAAAAACTGCAAACATAAACAAATGAAGCTTTTAATAGAAGAAGAAGGATATTCTGCGGACCTCTGGAAAAAGAACTAAGGAAGAGACTAGTGAAATGCTTTGTGTGGAGTGTGGCATTGTATGGGGAAGGAACATGGACATTACGACGAAATGAAGAGAAACGAATTGAAGCATTTGAAATGTGGATGTGGTGAAGAACGGTGCGTGTGAAGTGGACAGACAGAATAAGAAATAAAATTGTGTTTGAAAAAGTGAGTGAAGAAATAATAATGCTGAAACTGATTAGAAAGAGAAAAAGGAATTGGTTGGGTCTCTGGTTGAAAAGAATAATAGAAGACATTAGGATATGTGGATCATATGCGGAGACTAAGAGGAAGGCAGAAAATAGGAAAGATTGGAGATTGCTGGGTTTGCAATGAAAGACCTGCCCATGGACAGAACACTTATGTATGTGGGTATGTTCAGAATGCCTGGAATATCGTGTCTAAGAACAGTCGCTATTTGCAAAGACTAGTCGATTCCATGCCCACTCGACTGCAAGATGATCGAGATAAGAGGAAGATAGACTAAATATTGAATTGTGGCTTTTTGTTTTGTTTTTTGAACGCTTAATTGTTTGAATGTTTTAAGGCCGACGCGAGTAAATTTGTTTTGTTTATGCCACGAAAGATATTTTTATTGAGAATAAAATCTTTTTTCTTTCCATTTGCAGCCTCAATAACATAATGATAAAGTCATGGCATAATATATTAATGAACCTGATGTTAATTACTAAAATAATCGTAAAAGAGAAAGGAGACATTATGTATAGTTTGTCTCTCTCAAAAACATAACAAAAAAGAACATAAAAAGCACGAGGTTGTAGTCGAACGCAGGACCTCATGAATAAGAGGACTGAACGGTACCATTACCCTATCGAATCACAGAATGAATACTTCAATTATAACTGTAGATATCAGGCAACGTGGTCCAACAACATGTAACATCGCCTGTCTCCGAATTATAGCGAAGATACCCGAAGGGAACTTTGTTCCAGGAGAGCGGCCACTTTTTCTTTTGACAGCTGTACCACAATTTTTCGTGGACCATAGTTCTATTTCATTTTGAAATATATGTTTTAATGAAATATGAACAATTTGATTATTTACTTCTGCAAATACGGTATCTCAGTATATTCTAAAACACATTATATTCCAGTAAATAAAGAAACAGGCTGTTCCAGCATCAATGATACTAGCACAAGGGAGCTGTTGTTTCATGTATACTAAGAAGCGGCAATTACTGAGGTGGCGAGAAATGGAAGACATTTTATTCTATAGAAAGGAAAACATAATAAAACAAATTGAAGACCCCAAATGCGTCCCGAAAAAGAAAGCTATATTTTCAATTTCAGAATTACAAGAGAAGTGGAGATTCAAAGGATAGAAATAAGCCTACTGAATATAGTTCTCAGTATGGTAAATAAACATTATCAGTGAATTTATGTGCATAATATTTTGCTAAGAATGTGTTAGTTTATTTTGATACCGTACTTTTGTTCTTTAATATACACTCACTGGCAAAAAAATTGGGCCAACTACATTTTATTTAAAATTTTTGAAAATTGTAGGATTTTTTAAATAATTGTAGGTGTGCTGAGGTTCATTTAGTTATTCGTTTATTTTGTGTTACGTAACAATGTAATACTGAATACGTAATAGCCAACAATGATCTGAAAAGGAGATTCGTTCTTCTTGCTATATTGTGTCTAAACTTCTCGGACTCATTTCAAGCTATGCTGAAGAAGTCTACAGACTGGCAAGCTCTCTTGAGGCAGTATTGGAGTACTTCATTGTATACAAATGTCACTAAGTCCTACCGATTCAGCAAAATGGCTGCATTGATAGAGGATGGGAATAGTCAGCGTTACGTGGCTGCAGTTCTTGGGACCAGAAGAGTCTTCCAGAAAATAAGACAAGTTAACGTGAGAGAGAGAACTGTAAGAAGACGTCTGGATGTGGACTGAATTCCAGAAGAACCAGCTAAAGGACCAGAATTACTCCAGCAACATCGTTGAACATTTGGAAGAAAATTGAAACAATTTGTAAGTTTTACACCTTTTAATTATTATATCCATTGTTTGGCGTTGAAAATAATAGCGCAAGTGATAATAAAACAGAGTTTTTTTTTTTTTCTGGGAAGCAATGTTTTCTTCATTTCTTAATGGGTTTTCTGATTCTCACCTCATAAAAAAAATTGAGAAACTTTAGGTGGCCTGGTATTTTTGCCGGTGAGTGTAGTTGTTCATTATTGAAGGAAAATGACTTTCAGATTTCACTTGTTTATTGTGTGTTTATACAATGTGTACTAATAAAAAGAATCCATGTACTTTTCATTTATGTTTAATATTTCTGTGCTAGTTTATGTTTCTACCCTCAAATTAGAAACTCAATGTATTGATTTACGAATAAATACAGCTCCAGCTATAGTCCAATCATGCTTTCAAGCATGAATATATGAGTGGACCATAGTTGGGCAAATCAGAATACAACTATGTATCAATGCTTATTTTTTTAACACTTGTAATTAAATCATTTCAAACACATATGTCAATATTTGTTTAATATACACTTACAAGAGTCTGAAGCCAAAATTTCACTTCATCTGGATGAATAGTATTGAATATACAAAGAAAAATGTGACAAATGTGAAGCATAGTTAGGGGAAACTACGGTACTCTGAGTTAAAGCAGTTCAGCCTGCAGGGAAACAGTCTAACCCGCACACTACGCTACTGTGCACTTACATCTGTTTCTTCATGTGCCTGTCTGTGTAAGTCGGTGCACAACAGGAATACTACTCATGTACAAAATACCGCTTGGATTTAATAACAACAATAACAAAGTAGCCTATTTATTTAAAGGCAGCTTATATGCAATAAGATATTATTTTACAAGCTATGGACAAAATTCCAAAATTTTCAAGAAACCAGCACATTGCTCACACATGCAATGAGAAAAACATTCGAACTAAGATAAAGATACATTTACTGAAATACATTTAATAAACAATACTAAATATATATGTAATATAAACAAGTCATGTTCTCAGAGACGTCATGTACTTTTTACTGAGGCTATGTAGTGACAATCATGAGATGCGCAAGAAACATCACAATACTAATCTAAAAAGAACATTAAAAAATCTTCCTAGAACCGTTTTGTCAACATTGTATAAAAATATTTAGTCGCCGTGGCTACCTGCTCCCGGAATTTGTCTACCCCTTATTTTTACAATAGGCTAATTAAAACGAATCTAGATACTTTATATCTAACTAAAGTTTGGAATTAACAATTATATATATATATATATATATTCTCTCGCTATCATAATATTAATACTCGATCACAACGCGATAACACGCTAGAAATTCCATTTCACACATCATCTCTGTATTCCTCATCTTTCACTGTTGCTACCTCTCGTCACTGGAACTCTCTGTCGCCTGAAGTCAAGGGCTGCCGAACATTGAAATCTTTCAAATCCAAGTTAGAAAATTATCTTATGACGAGTTGCCAAACTAACTTACTATTATGACAAGTGTTGCATTGCATGTTTCCACGTACTCACATTTTTTTATGTTCTAATGATATTTAACTTATTTTATATTTTTGTTTTCATATTTTCCGATAATGGTATATCTATAATGTGATAAGTTGAGCTATATATAATCATAATTTTCCTTACTGTATGTACCTAAAAATATTGTATTCATTGTATGCTTTGTACGTCACTATTTTATTATTATTATTATTATTATTATTATTACTACTATTCTTAGTTTTTATTATTATTATTATTATTATTATTATCATTATTATTATCAATAATTCTATAATATTTTCATACTTTGTATATCTCATTTATTTTGACCTGCTGTTCACATTTTATTATCCTTTTTCCTTTCCTTCTGTATGTTATATATTATGTCTGACTTATACTTATTTGTTGTTTACATTTTATTATTATTATTATTATTATTATTATTATTATTATTATTATTCAGTTTTGTGTGTAAAATTTTAGTGTACTTTGTAAATTTGTAGTGTTTTTTGTAACGCAGTTTTACTCCTTAACTCTGCCAGGTTAAATAAATTATTATTATTATTATTATTATTATTATTATTATTATTATTATATACTGCGTACTTTAGGAGTCTCCCTCTACACATTACAATGAATAACTATACAAACATTTTAATTGTTTCAAATGGAAAAAAAAATTCCTTGTTTCTTATAAAATACATTTCCTTCTTTTCTAATGAAGTTCTCGCTACCAAATTATTCTACTGTACTACAGCACTGATCTCTAAGCGCTTAGCTTTGTTTTGTTTTCGCATATTCATTGAACAGCAGACCTGAACTGTGTAAGTAGGATTGGATGCCGCCGAGCTATATTCCATACATACCTATACTGTTGCGGGTTGCTTCGAGACTTTAGGTGTCCAAACACAGGACTCTAAGGTACGTATCAAAGAATGTCATCAAGATTGGTGGCGGAGTTATCTGCTACTAGAACAATTCGGAGTAGGCTGTTTCGAGGAGTGATACGCAGGACTATTTACTTTACTGAAATATATTTTGTATAATTTCGAGGGAAAAATTGTTCCGGGGCCGGGCATCGAACCCGGGACCTTTGGTTAAACAAATCAACGCTCTACCAAGTGAGCTACCCGGGAACTCTACCAGACACCGATCCAATTTTTCCCTCTATATCCACAGACCTCAAAGTGGGCGACAACCGTCAAGCAACCAACATTGAGTGCATTGTAGTTTAAAAGTTACAAGCCTCAAAATGTGAGTCGACTTTCTGCGATGGAACCCTAGTGCTGGACTCAACTTACGGACTCACGTCGAAAAGGAACTGTAAGCAAATGATAGAAGGTCCGTTGAGAAATCTACTTATGGAGTTAATCAGTTGAATGCAGTAATGTTCTTTCATATGCCAGAAATAGTGTGGTATAGGTCATCGTTATCTCGTGAAACCAAATGCATGTGCGCGCCATAACATATAGTAAGAATTAGTATCATGCATTACAGGCACTATGTTCGATTCAGGTTTGTCGATTATGGCGAAGTAACAAACTATAGAACTCGACTAATGAAATAAATGTCACGTTCGAAAATGGAGTCGAGGACAGATGATGTAGTTCTTGCACTGCTGCTGCTTGTGTGATTCTGGCAGGAAGTAGTAGGCCTTGTAAACGAAAATGTTGGGTGCGACTATCTTTAAAAGCTATAAAACAATAATGTAGAAGTAACCTTTTAGCAGATATTAAGAGAGATGCTAGTGATTCCTTGGCAGAAGAACTTGGATGTGATGGAAGTTTCAAAAACTTTGCCAGAGAAACCGTTACTTTAAGATTTCTTCCAAGTGGAGATCCCGACAAAATTTTAAGCTATTTGTTCAAATTCTCCAGGCAGAGCATATCCAAGATTATGTCAGAGTATGTGAAGCTATAACTGACTCATTTTGTCTCTAAAAAGCAAGAGCATCTTGAAGTACACCCATTTTATTTATTTATTTATTTATTTATTTATGTATTTATGTATTTATGTATTTATGTATTTATGTATTTATTTATTTATTTATTTATTTATTTATTTATTTATTTATTTATTTTGCTAATAACTGTTGCATAAAATATGAAATATACAAAGAAACTTTAGCTCGCCCCTGAAAGAGTAGAACTCGTGCTCTTGATTTGTAGTGAGCGTTTGCTCCATATCCACTTTCCCCTTTCTTTAATTGTAATATGTAGACTATTTGACTATGAGATTTGTAATCAATTTAGAATTTTGAAGAATATTCATATACGAGTATTAAAATAGTATTGTAAAATCTTTGTTATTGTACATATGTAATTTTTGCTTGCAATAAAAATCTTGTAATCTTGTAACCTTTAATTCTATCTGGAACTGACCAATAAGAATTCTCATTTTCTTTTCAACCTCTTTCACATCCATTTTCATATTAACATCTAATTCAGCCCCTGCGTCGTGCTTTTTATTTGTCTTCGTAGTCCATATCAGCAGATCCCATAATACCCGTTTTTCTGTGTACAGCTCAATTAACTCATAAGTTGCAGTCTTGTTTGAGACGGTTCCTCGTATAGGATAAGGAGGTTTTGATTAGATTAGTATTTCGTGTTAATATTCTCATATGGATAGTAAGTATGGGGCGTGTAAGAAAGTTCCAGAATGTGAGGCGGAAGTAACAGGTGGACAGGAAGGCCGAAGGGACGCTACGCGGACAGGAAACATGTGTCCAGGCGTGGAGTTGACTGATGAGGGAATGTATGGACTTTGCCTGCGGGTGGTCAGTAAGATGACACCAAGCCAGGTTCCAAAAGAGATGATCTGGTATATGTCAGAGAATTGTCAGGACGCCGGAAGTAAGGGGATGTTCTAGTTAACGAACAATTTTTGAAGAACGCGTCTTAAGTGACGTAAGTGTAATCATGGCCAATCAGGATTCTTAATAGAGACACGTGATATATAGATAGGAGGGCGAAATTGTATGTTTGGTGGTTGAAAGTAGAGGATAGATTTGGCAGATGGGGAGAAGGCAGATAGACAGCGTTCGGAGAGGACGCACTCCACATATTCTCGGCAAACCTAACTCGGAAGTATAACAATTTACGGACTTAGAATTTTTTAGTGGGTGTAGTAAGAAGTCGTGTGTTGCATTATTATTATTATTATTATTATTATTATTATTATTATTATTATAAGTCTGAATTCTTTTCTCTTATCACGTTATCAACTGCCCGTTATATTACTGGTGTTTTATAGTACAAAATATATAATTACGTGAACTCAGAAATTAGTCTACAAACTTGTAGGAAGTGAGAGAAGTATATTATACACTTGGACGCGCATTTCTGCTAATCTGAAACGAACACTTAATAATAATAATAAACGTTCTCATAGTTCTTACCAACAACTTCTGGTGTGCGCCTACGTCATTTCAATCTAAGAGCACGTCTCCCAAACCCCATGCCCCGACCGTTTTTGCAGCTGACCTGGGACCTCACCCTCTACTGGAGTAATCTCGAGGAGGCTGGCGCCCAAATTAATCAGTGTACGTAGTTAATTATTGACATCGACGTGCCTCCTTGAGATACTTTCCATATACGACGGAGCTGGCAGCCGAGGGCAAGGAAAGGCGTCGTGGGCAACTACGACGACGACCAGACGACCGTCGCATATTGTGGCGCCCCAACGACGACCGGCGACCGCTTCATATTTTGGCGCCCAACGTGGGGCCAACCGCTTCATGTTTCACTACATTATGCCAAGTTGACTTCAAAACACAGTTGAACACTCACGCCAAGCGCACAGAGAATGCATACAAGATACTGCGCAATAATGCAAAACATATGACGTGATGATTCCAGCAAGACTCAGTTCGTACCTTTTTATGCAGCGGGTGTGTTTTATAACAAGTTACATTATGGGCAAACATGTTATATAACGATGTTTTATAACATCCTTTGATCTTTACCGACACCCGATGGATAAGATATAACTTGCTATATAACACAAAAAACTCATGTTATATAACATTTTTTTCCCGTTTCTGCAACAAGTTATATAACGTGTTCTGTTATATAGTGTGGACCCAGCTTAAGAGCCTTATGGTGGGGGTAAGTGATCTGTCTTGCTACGACTAGAAGCGTAGGGAGGGAGGGAATCTTCTCAGTCCACTTTCTTCTTCACTGAGGCGCTGATAGATTTCACGAGATAGTGAATGTCCTGTACACATACAAGGTCGTTGGCTTTACTCTCTTTACAGAGGAAAATCGTACTTTGAACCCTGTATTAAAAATGCGTTTATTTCGAGGAAGTAATGAATCCTAGTATGAAAATTCCAAAATATTTTAACCTCCTTATCTTGTAAGATTTATGCCTAAGGAAATTTTAATTTTACCTCTTAAACAGACGCATAATAGATCTCACGTGGAGAAGGTCACAATCATTGCATCACCACTTGCGATCATATGGAACGTGAGATTGGCAACGACAAATATTCACATCTTAGACATATTAAAGCCAACGATATGAGAGGGGAATTATTATACTCCAGTGTCAATTTACAATGTCCTGGCCTGACATAAATTCTATGCAAATATTTTAAACATTATCTTGGAGTTCTTCACATGCCATCAAAGAAACACTAACACTGCAACGTGAGGAGAGAAGTAAGAAAACAGAAATGAAGAAAAAGATAGAGAAAGTTGACTGGATGGAAGAAATGAAGAAATTAGAAAGAAGACTTGATGTTATTGAAAACTAATGGAGGAAATTAATAATTGATAAAGAAAGGAATCAAAAGAAAGACAGGAACTAAGAAAAGTAAAATGGAAGGAAGGAAATGAAGAGGAAATATAAAGAAACAAATACAGAAATAACAGTAAAATAGAGAAAGGAAGAGATAAAGGGAACGAGAATGGAAGAAATGAACAAATATACAAAATAAATAGGAAGAAAATAATGTAATGTGCCTGAAGAATTCTTACCATTAGGACCACACCGTACACGAGCCTGGCTCTTACGGTAGTGGCTAGAAACATTTTTGTTTTATAATTTTAATTTGTATTCACTAGCTAGCTAGCTAGCTAGTTAAATAAATGAAATAAAATTAAATTTAATTAATTAAATTCATTCTGCTAACAAAGCCGTATTCCTTTGACACAAGGAAACTTGTGGAGAATAGCTGGTAAATTCATAGTTCTAGAAGTGTGACTTGTTTACGATCTGCTGACTTCATTGTTAAATGGAAATTCAGAGTTCACTTCACTCCATTAAACTGACTTGTCTCAGATTAAATTTGACATTTTCAAGTAGACTTTGTGGAAAATTAAAGAGGCCCTAAATTTTACCAATCGTCATGGATGACCACTTTTAACTCCACCTTATTCGAATTCTCTCTTAAAATGACACACCAGCCACGGAATTTATAAAAATGGGGTCAAGTCGTTTCCCCGCTGGCAAGGTTATAATTGGTATTTATATTAAATTGAGTTTTATCAGACGCTCTCTATTCTGCTCCATAAACAGGCTTTGTCAGTGTTTTCACATATACCTGTGTATCGAGGTTACTTGGAAATAAATCTCTTTTAGTTTTCTCTACTTGAGGACTTAGAAATTTTACGTTGCGTCAGAGGATAAGACATAAATAGAAAAAAATTAAAAAGGAATTAAACGAAAAACGAACCGAAAAGGAAGCATCAAATTGAGAAAGGAAAATGAATGAAGATGAAATAAATAATGGAAGGAAGAAAAATAAAAAAGAAAGGGAGATACACAGCAAAATAAGAAAGTGCCACACGAAATAGAAAAGAGTGAAAAAGGAACAACAGACAAACGAAAAAAAAGGAAGATGGATACACAAGTAATGAATGAAAATAGCGTAAGAATCTTATATACAGGGACATCATTTTATTTTTACTAACATTTCTAATATTAACCTGCCTATACCTTTGGCTTAAAGGTTGTGATGAACCGGAAACACCGTTTGATACCCCCTTCCACTAGAGTTCGATGATAGTGGCGTAAGATACAAACAAATCACTTTACTAGGTATAGGAGGGATGAAAAGTAGTTCATCCATTTACGTAAACTAGGAAATATCGCGATTTTGAGTTTGATCATTTTCATTAGGTTTTTCTTTAGTCAAAATAAAGTAAAATATTAACAATAAGTGTTTTTATACTCGAACTGAGCTGTCCATGTGGACGTATTCATTATGCAGCGCATATTATACTGTCTATAACACATTAGCGTACAATATAGAGAATGAAGTTAAATTGAAAAATAATCATAATATGGATATTTAAACACATATTTGAAAATGATGGCCTTTCATTTCTATACAGGTTTCAGTTCTTTTTTTGCATATTATCGCACTATAAACTATTGCATCTAATTCCAATTACCAGTTTCGTCTTTCGTACTAGTAACTCATGTTGAAATAATTGTGTACCTACTCTATAAAAGAGTACCTTAGGTACCGTAAATTCAATCTTCACTTCTGCCCGATCCGAAAAGATTAAATTATTCAGACATGCTATTTATTGTCCATTCAAGTGGTTTTGTCGAAGGTCGTAGAAAGGAGGGAAATCATGTGACAGTTAATTACTTAACGAGGCCTTTTTATTTAAGTTATTTTAAACAGTTGTATAATATTACGTAGACGTCCAATTACTAACAGAAATTAATGTTTTCAGAAAAGAGCAAAGACAGCCCAGCCACAAAGGGACGGGCAGAAGTG
The DNA here is from genome assembly GCF_040183065.1 of Periplaneta americana. Lineage (NCBI taxonomy): Eukaryota > Metazoa > Arthropoda > Insecta > Blattodea > Blattidae > Periplaneta > Periplaneta americana. Next base: position 25,619,116 of record NC_091128.1, read on the forward strand.
GGTGGGGGGAAACCGGGATGCGGCATAGGCAAACGGACGACAGTACCTGTGCGAGAATATGATTCAATATTGAAAGCGAACATATTTCTGGAACGTACTATACTCATTAACTCAGTACTGTTTGTGTTTACGAAGACCGTAAGGCGACTTTGACTGTATACGCTTGGAGAACGGTTGTAAGTTTACTAGTAGAGGGGGTGGGAGTGAAGTACATTAAAAAACTCAGGTACAATAAAAATTGAAGTAAAAATAAAATGATGTCCCTGTACAATATTAACTAGTGCTTACCGCCTCGGTGTGAATAGGGTGGGCGGCGAAGAGCAGTCCTGCGGCACCCGCGAAATTTGGTTGAAGCCCGGCCACGGCGAGGCACACGCGCGTGAAGAGCAGAGAGGCCGCGGCGTGCAGCAGCACGTTGCACGCGTGGAACCAGAGAGGCTGCAGCCCCGACACCTGGTAATTGGCTCTGTAAACATAAGATAAATCATCTCCTTTAGTATGGAACTGCCACATGTGCACAATCCGTTGGAAGCAGTAACGAAATTATCTCTAAAACTGTACTGTTTCAAAATCGATTTAATGTGTATACATCAATTTACAATAGAATTTTGTCTTAAGGTGTGTTGCTACGTCGTGCTGATAACATCACACAATCTCATAAAACGTCTCCACTTTTATTAATGCTTCGAACTTACAATCATCTATCAAATAAACAGGATTCAGATTTCTCGTTATCGTACAATATGTACAAGTAAAAGTTATATACAGCAATGGTTTCATGATATGTTGGATCCTAGTTGCATGTTGGTTGTACTTGTAGCCAGGTATCATGCTGGTTGGAACACGTATTCTGTAGTGGCGAGTTTCTTAAATTAATAAATTAAGCCTATTAGACCTATTATATAATACTGTATACTGAATTTATTAACATAGTGTTATATTTACTCTGTAATTTGTCAATTATAACTACATTTTACATTTTTTGCTATGATATCTATACTTAACTCTTTTTAATTTATTTTTATTTGGTGTTTTTCATTTATATCTATATTTAGGTAGTATCTATTTGTTTTTTTTTTATTTTTAATTTTTAATTTGTAATTAAACTTGTATCTTGCATTTGTTTCTGTTTTATCTCTTTTTTCATGTTATATGCAATTCTGTGTTTTTTTTAACAAATCTGTACTGTCTATTGTAATTGGGGCTTTGCCCTGTTAAATAAATAAATATAAATACATAAATAAATAAGAAAATAAATAAATAAATGAATAAATAAATAAATAAATAAATCACCAACTGATGCCTATTCCTGACTCACAATATACGACACTGAGGATGGAAAGGCACTATTTTTCAATTGAAGCAGCGACATCAAGGATTGTGATGATAATGATGATGATGATGATGATGGTTATTATTATTATCATTATTATTATTATTGCTATCATTATTATTATTATAATCATCATCATCATCAACTGTGTGTTTTTAATTTCATTACCAATATTTTGAAACAGACTTATGGTATGGCTTCTACGTATAAGACACCTGTCCTTTCAGCAGCAAAAATTTCATACAATTCAATTAGAGAAATATTAAGGAACGGAATCAATAGATATTTACGATACAAATTACATTTTATTTGTGAAACGAGGCTCCAGGTCAATGGAACGAATCTGCGAACAAATTAATATCATTTTTAGAGTCTGTGTCGTGCGAGAGGCCTACACTATTTTTAGTTAGCTGTTCTTCCGTAAGTAATGTCATTAATTTCAGGGAGTTATTCTTCGAGATATTTCAAACAAAATCGTTTAATCAACTTTTCTCGGATTTGCATCCTTTTCGACATAAGGATTGCTTTTTATTAAAAATTTCATAGCATATTTTGGTGAAGTCATTGATTTAATTCCCAATATGGTCAGTCAATTTAAGAGAGCTGTATTATCATAATATATGATTGAAAGAACTTATTATCATAATAGATGCTGTCTTAAATTGACTATGTATATTGGGACTCCAATTAATGGCTTTCCCGAAAGACGCTATGAAATGTTTTAAATAAAACAATTTTTACATCGAAAAGGAAGCAAAAATGAGCAAAATTGTATTAAACTTTTTTTGTACAAAGTATCTCAAAGATTAAGCCCGTGAAGTTAATGACTTTAGTTACGGTTCACTCTGTCTTCTTCACTGCTGTAATCTGTCCCATAGTGGTTACATTTTATCAACAGTAATCTCACTAGACGTTTTGATTTATCTAGAGAAAATCAAAACTCGAGTGGGATTTAATTGACTATTACACGATTAGAAGAAAGTATATAAAGATTAGAAGTAACAAAGTACTCCAATAAAATAAAATATTATTTGACTTACGAAAATACAACTGTCTTCAAATGTATTATTGTACCATCTCAACATTACAAATATTACGCTAGATGCATGCTAGATGGCAGTAGTGAGCAATGCCTTCTCGTCGAGAAGTTCTCGATCTATTATACACGATGGCAATGTTACTAGTCAAGAAGACTTTGTTGATTCAGTTTCATTTTTATTAAAATGCAACATTCCACTTCAATTATCCGAATCCCAGTAATCAGCGTCACTTGACATATGATATTCAATAAATCTTAATATTAATCAATCTCTGATACGTGACTATCCATAATATCATATAGCAGAAGCTATAACATAACCTAACTAATATACACAAGTGTTAGAAAAGTTTTAATTAACGACGATGACATAAAAAATAAACATGAATAATTTTAAAAGGAATAATTATTGAATGTACAATTTTCAAATTTGAATGTGGTTGGTGGTTCAATTGATGTTATATTGGACGTGTGCGTAATAGAAGTGGAACTCGTTGATTTAGCCTACATGGTATATTCAACTTATTCAGGATTTCCCAATGAATAATTTTAAAAGGAATAATTATTGAGTGTACAATTTTCAAATTTGAATGTGGTTGGTGGTTCAATTGATGTTATATTGGACGTATGCGTAACAGAAGTGGAACTCGTTGATTTAGGCCTACATGGTGTATTCAACTTATTCAGGATTTCCGAATGGTGCTCTTCATTTATTTGTAAATCGGATTTCAGAAGATGCATAGGTATGATCAGTGATTTTTATTAATTCTTGTTCTTGAATGCCAATGCGAGTCATATTTGAAACTGCTGTGCATCGACTGGAGTGGTTTGTAATTTTATATATATATTTTTTTGACGTCCAGACCAGCGGAGTTTCAAATGTTGGCAAACAAAGAAACAAATGCTAGGGACGCGATAAAATTAAACAAATGCTAGGGACGCGATAAAATTGTGCGATAAGCAGCCATGATTGGTTGAAATACGTTCTTTCGTACCGTTTTATTGGTTAAAAGTAGTATGACGTAGTAAGAGTGTAATAGTCACGTTAAAAGCAGACGGTTTTGTAGTTCACCGATAGAGCCTTTGAATGAAGATCGAGATTCGAATTCCTGTGGCATATAATTTGTTCGTTACATTTAATTCTTAATTGTTTCATATAATTATTATTAATAAAATAGTTATTAAAGCTATTTCTTTAATTTTTACAAGTTTATTAACCAAAACAGTCATTTTTAAAAGTAGATCTGCCACTGTTTGAATGGCTTTATTGATTAGTTGTAATTGCTCCCGTGTAACATCTGATGGAAAACATTAATTTGACAGTCGTCACAAACAATTGAAAATAGGATTTAAAATGCTTTCCGCATTAGTGTTAAAAGTGCATTCCTCAGGTTCCGTAAATAGTGAATTATTTTGCATTCTAGCATAGTGCCAAAAGATCTGCTTTTAGGATTGGCCATCTAAAAAATAATTTAAGAATCTGTTTTTAAACCATGTTAACGTAAAAATGATCGAAAGTCATTAATGTTCAAAGATCCTTATATTTAGTCCGCTAGCTATACCATGTACAGTTTTCAAATTAAAAAGTGGCCGCTCTCTTGAAGCAAAGTTCCCTTCGGGTATCTTCGTTACAATTCGGGGACAGGCGATGTTACATGTTGTTGGACCACGTTGCCTGATATCTACAGTTATAATTAAAGTATTCCGTGTGTTACTTGATAGCGTAATGGTAGCGTTCCAGCCTCTTATTCGTGAGATCCTGCATTCGAATACAACCTCGTGCTTATTATGTTCTTTTTTGTTTTGTTTTTAAAACAGAGAGACAAAATATACATAATTGCTCCTTTCCCTTTTACGCTTATTTTAGTCATTAACGGCAGGTTCATGAATGTATTATGCCATGACTTTGTTATTATGACATTATGGCTGCAAATCGAAAATCAACAAAAATATATTTCGTGCCAAAAACAAAACAAACTTCCTGGCGTCTGATTTAGAACATTAAAACAATTACGCGCTCAAAAAAAACAAAACAGACGAGTGGGCATGGAATCGACTAGTCTTAGCAAATAGCTAATGTTATTAGACACGACATTCCAGGCATTCTGGAGACATACATACATAAATGTTCTGCCCGTGGACAGGTCTTTCATTGCAAAGTCAGCATTGTCCAATCTTTCTTATTTTTTGCCTTCTTCTTAGTCTCCGCATATGATCCACATATCCTAATGTCGTCTAGTATTCTTCTCATCCAGACACCAAACTGATTCCTTTTTCTCTTTCTAATCAGTTTCAGCATCATTCTTTCTTCACCCACTTTTTCCAATACAACTTCACTTTCATTCTGTCTGTCCACTTCACACGCTCCGTTCTTCTCCATATCCACAATTCAAATGCTTCTAATCATTTCTCTTCATTTCATAGTAATGTTCACGTTTCTTCCCCATACAGTGCCACACTACACACAAAACACTTCACTAGTCTCTTCCTTAGTTCATTCTCCAGAATATCCTCCTTTTTGTATTAAAAGCTTCCTTTGCTCATGTTTGCAGTTTTTCTTGGGAAGGATAAATGCGGTAACTTCCCGTTGCTTTCCGCACACTACCATCTCTTTCGCATCTTATTGGATGCCAGGGAGCCCAAGCGTGGAGATGAGGAGAGTGGATTTGACTAATTGGGCCCTCTGGTCTTCGCCTAAATTCACCGCAAGGGTTAAATATTAGTTCTATCAGGATGTTTGACCCGATCAGAGACCGGGAAATCCTAATTAATCTTTGCCCCCCGCATCTTGGACTAGCTTCTACAAATCATCAGAAAATCTTGAAGGGGGATTGGGCTAATTTTTCCGCAAATGTTTCCACACTTGCGCCCTCGTAGCTCACCGGAAGAACGTCGGAATTTAGTTATCAACGTCTCAGGTTCAATTCCTCATGACATCTTTTCATTTTATTGTGGTTCAAGATAGTATAATGTAACAATATAAAAAGAAAAACTAAAACCAATATTATGCAACTATATTGTTCCAAACCTAATATTAAATTTATGTTATTTATATCGCTAAAGAACGATAACTGAATGTAAATTATAACTTGAATATTATTTATGTCGCTAAAGAACGGTAACAATATAAATAACTTTAATATTATTTATAAAAATTAATGCCCTTCGATGTTTACACAAATCTCAAAACCCATACATCATACAAACACGTCAGATTCATGAGGAGAGCATTAGATGTGCCCAATCTCTGAACATTGTTCCAGAAGATGCCTTATTTCATAAGAATGAACATTTCTTAAATGTTACAAAGATTCGTAACCCACTGAGGAACAGAGAATTTGATATTTTGTGTCGTCATCTACAGAAAGGGAAAGGCGTAGTTTTATTTAAACAATATCCTGGTGCCAACAAACGGATTTGTAAACACGAAGGACTCTCCAACAGCGAATGGCGCGATGGCATTAAAATGGTTGGAAATGTTGCTGCAGTACGTGCTGTGCCGGGAAGATCTCAGGACAACCGTTGTACGCATTGCCACAACGAGGTTGAAACTCTTCACACATCCTGGGATCCTGTCCGCACGGCGAAGCTCTGCGAAACGCTAGAGACCGCCAAGTACGATCAATTATAGCCACTGCCCTTAAACATGCCGATTACAACACCTTTGAAGAAGTACATGGTCTCTCCGTCACTGCCAGTACACGGCGCATAGATATAATAGCTTTCAAGGAATCTACAAGATCTGGATACATAATTGATCCCACTGTGCGTTTCGAAACGGATGAGGAACAGCCAGCAGAAGTGGATAATGAAAAAAAGAATATCTACAATCCTACCATTCCCTATTACCTCAAAAAATACCAGCTAAAAGAGGCTGAAGTAATCGGACTTCTGGTTGGAGCAAGAGGTACCGCTACTCTCTTCATGAAAGATGTGTTTAAGAGGCTTATTCCGATTGTAACCTTAGCTGCATTGAAAGGGTCAATTGCTCTCCTGAAGAATGACTCATATTCGAAATCAAACTAAGTTCAGTAGCATTCTTTACTTTTTTTTTTTTTTTTTTGTAACACTCACCTTTCTAAAAATAGGTATATTTTCACTAATCTCAAAAAATATATATATATATATTTGCAGGAAATTATTTGTAGGAATTTCATCGTTAAAACAAAAATCACTGGTTTTTCATGAACTTGTAAAAATTTCTATGGTTAAGTACTCTTTGTCCCTTGTGGCAGCTCACGAATGGTGAGAAGATATATAAATTAAATTAAAATTAAAGAACGATAACAGAATATAAACAGTATATATCGGTTTGTTTAATTAATATAAGATATTATATAATATATATTTAATTATTTAAATAAAATAACCTATTTTACAAAGAAAAATGGTTATTTGCATTATAATTACTTACATAAAATACAGATTATTTATATCGCGAAAGAACAATATCAGAATATAAATAACTTGAATATTATTTATAATGCCAAAGAACGATAACAGGATATCAAAAAATGTAAATATCATTCATATCGTTAAAGAACAATAACAGAATACAAATGATGACTTGAATATTATGTATATCTCTAAAGAACGATAACAGAATACAAAAACTTATAACTTGAATATTACTTATATCGCTAAAAGAACGATAACAAAATACAAATAACTTGATATCGATAAAGAACGATAACAATATAAATGATAATTTGAATATTATTTATATCGATAAAGAACGATTAAAATATAAAATGAAAACTTCAAGAAGACGCGAACCCACAACCTTCGAATCATTAAGCAAGCACTCGACCGCTGGTCTACGAGACACAAATATGGAATAATTCCATAGTTCCGGAACTCCTTCTACAAGCACATGCATCGTGTAACATCGCCGTGACCCGATGTAGACTTAGAAAATATTCGCTGTTCACGAATGCGGCCACTTTTTTTTTTTGTGACAACTGTACCTAGAAGAAGAAATTGTTCTAGAAACAAGACTACATTAACAATATCATAACATTTTGCACCGCACCTCCATGAACAATAATTACAAGTTCTAAGAATATCTATTATGTCTTGATAATATTATAATTTGGACTTTACTTATTTTGGGAACTGCCTATTCAATTCTATGACACGTCGTTGCTTTTTCATACTCCTACTGAGGTTAAGCTGAAGCCTATACTTCGAATGTTTTCGGCCTACACTACGGAGAAATACTGGGACTTCGTGATATATTATGGTCAGCACTTTGTCAAATCTCGATCGAGGACAACAGAGGACATATATAGAGTGATTCACGAGGATTTACCGGCACTTACACAGGTTATTTCCGAAGAATTCTGAGCAAAAATTTTCATATATACATGAGTCCTAATCTCAATATTTTCAGAGTTACACTAATTTGAAGTTGTTAGTAAAATACCACTTTTCTTTAGTTTTAAGGATAAAAGAATATTACAAATAGGGAATGATCTATTCATATCATTTCTTTAATTGACTAGTGTTCTGAAGCTAAACATGTGTTATTTGCTTTGTACAGATTGTGTTTTCCATGTTGAACTCAAAATTACATAATTTTTAAGCATTTACCACGGAAATTGTTACAAGTCATACGACTATAGGAACGTGATTCTCTAAAGTTTAATTATGCATCCTAATGTACAGGCTTAAAAAATTTACAAGAGTGGCGTGATTTGTAACAATTGTTGTCATAAATGCGTAAGAAAATGTAATTTCGCAGTTAAAAATAAAAAAAAAATGTGTACGAAGCAGCTATGGAATTCACAACACATTTTTAGCTTCTGAATACTAGCTAATTAAAGAAATGATACTCCTGAACAGATCATTCTTTGTCTATAATATTCTTTTATCCTTAAAACTAAAGCATAATGGTATTTTACAAACAAATTCAAATTGGTGTAACTCTGAGAAATATTTACTGTAGATTAGGACAAATGTTTATATGACTTTTTTGCTCAAAATGTCTTCGAAAATAAGCTACATATGTGACAATAAATCCTCGTGAATCACCCTATTTAATAAAGAAAGAAACATCCATACTCTAGATAGAATTGAAACTCAAGATCATGGCCTCCGAGTACATTAAAGCTATGTTATTTAGCGCGTTGAGTAGCCTCTATCGCCATTGACTATATTTGTATTGATTTAGAGCAAATATTCTTAAATACGATGATTGATCCCTATGCTGTAGCTCTGACCTATATACAGTATAGTTGAAAAAATTAATCTTACCTCATTTTTCCACACTGTTCCCTACTAGATTGATACACTTCTCTCTCTCTGATGCTCCAACATTACCACAGCTTCCTGGAAGAAGGTTTGTACAACCTATGCAAACCACTGGCTTACGGACTGTATGATATCATTATTTGTTGTTTAGTCAACTGTCGGAAAACAGGTCTGGATCTGATGTTATATCAATAAAGAATCACTCATGAGGCAACTAGGCCAGAAGATAATGGGGTTAGGGTGACTAGTTCATTTCCCCCTCCATTGTATACATCGCTGAGTAGCTACATGTTACATTAATCACACTTCAGATGTATACAGACAATTATTATTGTTCTTCCTCTGACAAAAATCGTCAAGTGAGATGTACTGCCTGATAATAAATGTATATTTCATCCACAACCTCAACCAGAGGAAATGACGTCATTATTGGATAAAAAAATCTTCCAAGCAGGTGTTTTTTTTAGAATAGCCTGAAGCCGTTGGGTGCCAGATATGTGAATAGGGTAAATGGTCAAAAAATTCAAATCCTGCTGTTTAAATTGCAGTCATTACAACTAAGGACTTGTCACTTGGAGCATTGTCATGGTGGAAAAAAATTTTTCGCCTCAACTTGCCACGACGTTTCTCCTTGATAACATGCCGCAATTTTTCAATTAAATTTGCTTAATATAAAGGCCTGTTATTGTGACTCCTTTCTGCGAATAGCCTGTCAAAATAACACTTTGGGCATCCCAAAAAACAGAGAGAAAACCTTAGACCTACCTTCTGATGGCTGCTCATTGAATTTTTAGGGATCGATGAATCCTTATGTTTCCACTCCATTATTCGAATTTTGTTCCCAGAGTTATAGTGGTGAACCCATGTCTCATCCATAGTCACATATGTTTCAAGATTTTTTTTTGCTCTAAAATTAGTTAAATGTTGCTCGAAGAGCACTAGTCTTAGTCGTTTTTGCGTCTGCGACAACATTCGAGGCACCCACCTTGCAGTTGATTTTTTCAGTCCAATTCGTTTACCAAAATATTGTGCACACTGTGGTGTGAGAAGCCTTTTCTTCTTCTTCAGGGTGACTCATCTATCTTGCAGCACTAAATCACGCACTTTATTGATGTTTTCTGGTGTTCTGACAGTTCTGTAAGGGCCGCCACCATGTTAATCTTCACACGATATTCTCCCACATTTAAACATTCGACACCACCTTTTTACTATACCATTAGATACGGCAGAATCCCTCAGGGTACCTGTCACATCTTCGTGAATTTTACATTGAGGCATTCCCTTATTTTGCAGGTATTTAATCATAGCTCTTTGCTCTACAGACTCCATTTCTCTACGGACGCAACATCTTCGGCCACTCGAACACCTGCTACGAATAAACGCGGACAGGTACAGACTTGCAACTTTGCTTGTAATCATAACACATTTGAGTTACTCGTATTTGTGTGCCACAAAATGTAGATTTTAGTTCAACTAGAAATAGGTCAGGCTGCAGCATATGGATCAACTCTCGTAATTAAAGATTCAGTCGTCGTCGTCATCATCATCATCATCTTCATAATCATCATCATCATCATCATCAGCATCAACAATAAAATCCCAGCCGCTACAAATATAAAATGTTAGTGTATGTTCCAAGATGTTGATTTTCTAACAGCACTCATGTTATTTAGTACTATGCGATAACCCGTACAGCCGTACCGGTGAAATACTGAACTAACTGTCTTACGTAATTTTTGGCAATCACAGAACGCATATAACAACAGACCTGCCAACCTACGAGAGATGAAATAATGCGGGAGATTGGAATTTAGTAAAGGATGTAATTTTTAATCATGATACTAATAATAATAATAATAATAATAATAATAATAATAATAATAATAATAATAATAATAATAATAGGATGAAAATATAACTTTAAAGATGAAAGTCATGCAATCATCTCTTGATCCCGTAAATTATCGTGTCAATGCGGGATAGCCGAAGTCGTGAGTTAATTGTAGGTGACTCGCTCATTGCTTAAGAAAGTTGGTAAGTCTGTAATTTAACCACAAGCATATGACAACAACTTACAAAATTGACTACTTCCGATAAGGCTCATGCCTTGGTGCCACAGTAAACAACGTTTCTGATGTTTGGGTTGCCGACGTTTCAACATACTTATCATAGAAAATTATAATGGAAGGTGAATCCTGGATAGAATCATTTTTCAGCGTCATTTAATATGGCATGAAACATATATTTTTTTTTTTGTACGGAATAAATACTCGAAGCATTTTGGTAAAGATAATTTTGTGACCTTGCAAAAGCACAGATTTTTTAATATTCCATTGTAGATAATAAAACTAGACAGATTTTATTGGCTGCATATTGTGTAGCATGGAAAAGGACATATTATTAATTGATACTCATTCATTCAGTTCGGAGATAGTATCACTTGCTCTTTGTCACTTGATGATTAAGGATTAAGCAATGACTTCAGATTTCCCATTGCATAATTGGGTTGTTTGTTTCATTTTGTGGTCATATGGTATAGCATTCAAGTGTTTTATAAATTTATGTTTTCTGATGCCCCTAGGGGGGTTTTCTCTAACCCTATATCTTAAGAATAAAAGTGAAAAGAGTAGTAAAGAAGTGAGTCCACAAGAGTCAACATTCAGCGAACGCGGCACAAGTCATCATTCAGTGAACAGATTTCCTCTAAAACCTTCAAAAGTCACCCTGGTTGGGAATCACTCATTTAGATTATGTGAGTGTGCCGCGGGATTTAAAATTACACCTTTAGTGTATCACATGTTGAAAAACGCTGCACTAGACGATTACACGATATAACTACAGTAACAAGGACAAAGTGAAATGACGGGCTACTACCTTAAACAACATAGCTATGCATTAGGTGGAAAGGAAACCCAATACTGTGGTTCTTACATAGTTTTAACCTCAAGGCATAAAATAGTTGACTACAGTATAATATGACTTAAAAGGCAAGGATAAAATGACTCCTTGTGATTATAATATTTCAATGAGTACATTCTTGGAGAAATATGGCATAGGTAGTTTCCATACTCTTTCCAGACTTCTTATTACAACGCTCACTAATTCCATCAGGCTTTTAATATTTTCTTATAAGGTCCCTGAGGCAAATAACGCCATGTATATTTTTAACGCCACCCTATTAATTTTTGTTAACGGTACCAGATTTTGGTAGTGCACTACTGTAGCCTGCATTCGCTTACAATCTAGTGATGAAATGAGTTACTGATGTCCGCTGACATTTACTAGTGATATAATATTCCATAATTTTCCTGTTGTGTGTATAGTGAATGGCTGTTCTTATATCAAGGTAAGAAGCAATATTTTATTTTGTGTGTTGAGCAAATAATAACTATATTAAAATATATATCTTCGTAATCCTTAAACATTCGTTTATGCAGAGAAAGTATTTGCTACCTATAACATTTGAAAATGTTAGAGAAACAGGCGTGTAGTGTTATCAAGTACTCAGTAGCGCTTTAACTCCACGTGGCGTTAAAGGTCTACAGATAACATTTTAGGTTATGTTAGTACGGTACTCGTTTGTTTTACGATAGTCCTCAGTTTTTAATAGTACTTTCATTACTATTATATTCATATTGTGTGAGATATTTACATGATTAGTGTGGACACCATAAGGAAAGACACTACTTACAAATGTTCAGAATGTCGACAGTGATGATATTGGTTCAATAACTTATCAAACTCGTAATTTTTTGTTTTACTTTTGGGAAAACATTCGTATTTAACTAAGGTTAATGCTTCTGTGTTTATAACTTCTTACTGTGTCTCGTCTCTTTTTTTAAGTAAGAAGTTACCAGAAAACATATTTTCCTAATCCATCTAATGTTTGAGCTTCAGATCAAGAATCTTTCATTGCTATTAAGTGATTTTGTACGTACCTTTTATTAACAGAAACTCAAATGTAGTTGTTCAGTTAAATTTGTGTTACTTAGGAAAAATAATTCATTAATAATTATAAGTGTATAGGTTACTAGAAAATAGGTGGCGTTAATTGGAACAGCTGTTCCTAATAACGCCAGTATACAAAGTTTTCCTACTTGGGTTGTAATTCTTCTCCAGTATATATTACCACCATTTTCATTGTGCTATTTTCTAAAGATAAAATTAAAGTTTCTTTGTCATAATTTTTGTATCTGTACATAACTCATTTCCAGAGCAACAGTGACTTAAATCACTTAAGGTGGCATTATTTGGTACGTGCACCTTACTTCCCTTTGTACAACCACGCAACGTCCTGAGAAGAGGAGTTATATTCAGTCAGACTGTAGAAGTCCAGTTGCAGAGAAGGATCCATACCAACTCTTAGTCTTTCCAGCGTTTATCAGCTCGATTTGTGAATCAGTCAGTATCAATAATCTTTTCAGCCGTGTCTCTCGGAATTTCATTTCAGATTCTTGCTAGAGTTTGCTCATACATTACATATCTTTGGCTGACATATAATTAAACATAGTTTTTAATATATATTTGTTATTTATATGTATTAGCATTTCTATTCTTATATCTACTACCGTCATAGTTGTTGCACTATGTAGAAGTCAGCTTAATATATTTTGTAAATACTAACTGCACTTATATTCTAAATTCTCCTGTTTAATTGCTATTTCTAGGCAATTGTGTGTACTCTGTCTACGTCTGATTAATTTAATTTTCTACAGTTGTTGTAGAAGTTTAACATATATGCATTCAATCGTTTATTACTATAGATACAGAAAGGATTAATATTTTTTTTTAAACTACTGATGATGTTTTAATACCGGAACAATCCTATTTCTTTGTATTATAAAATATGACAATACCCGTTTTTTACCTAATCAGCAAACGGGAACACGTTTGTATGCTAATTCAGAGCTGCACTCCGGCGTGTGTATGAATCCTGTTTGAGGTAATTACCTGTCTGGTTGGGATTTTTCCGAGGTTTTCTCAAACTGTAAGACGAATATCAGGTAATTCCATGACGAATCATCGACCTTATCTTGCCAAATATCATTTCTATCACATGTTCAATCGGCGTTAACTAACCTAGCAAACTGGCACAGCGTCGTTAAATAAGTAACTGAAATAAAAATAAACTTAATCATGTTTATAAGATTCGAAAGCAGTCCCGCCATTCCCTATAGACCAACAGACCTCAATGTTACGCACGCGCTCAAAAGGTAATGTCACGATATCTCTATAGTCTATAGCTTTCATTTCTTAAGAATGAAATAACGACTTGAGATGGAAACTAATACAGTTCGGTGCAAGCTCAAGGTGAAATTATTAAATCAAGTAGTTACTGAAGTAACACAACTCCTTTATACTGTAAAGCATATTTTTTTTGTGGCTCACTCAAACAAGAAGCTCATAAAGCGGAATTAGAGATCAGAATCTGTAATTCGAAGCAATCAGTAAGAAACGACGTCCCAGCAAATTACTTTGAGAGAGACTGATTAATCTCAGGACTTCGAAACCTCTCCTCACTCACTCTGGGAAGGCAGACAATGCCTCTCCGAAAAGTCACACATTTCAACTGCCACAACCTGCAGTAATGAAGATTTCAACCGCGTCATACATTACCTATATTGTTCTTAGCTTAAAGTTCCATTCAAGGACGAATTTCGTCTCGTGCTTACAATGAAGTTATGGCCATAACTCCTGAACTCTCTTCCGCCCCGGGTTTACCGCGGCAGAGAGAGAGTTGGGGTGGCTTCTTAACCTCACCCTCATCAATATTCCCACCGCCCCTCCCTTGTGGCGCCCCATCAAGAGGGAGATCCGTGCCGGAGGATTAGCACCACACGATCTCTTCTCTGTGCTCACTCACTCACTTACCGGGCCGGATCTAGGTCAAGTAGTAGACAGTATTAATTAGGGATTTAGAAGCAAGTGCATATAGACTCAATGCAAACACAGCAGATGTCTCTTCATACTTCCACAGTTTCGACATCCGGATCCGTAATAAATCATTACAATGTTATTTCGCAAATAATTATATTGATGTATGTTTCGAACAAATATGAAATTCAAGTTACTTGCACTGCAATATATAATATTAAAGTGGAAAACGTGTTTATAAAATCGATTAATTTACGAAAACTAAGGAATGTTGAACTGCATTTTAAGCTAAATTCTGTCCAAACAGTTTACAAAATGAAATGTATACTAGATATTAGATTTTAGTAGAGTATTATGTCACTGAAATTTAACTATATAGGATAAAAACTGAAACCGACAGAGTTCAGCTGAGTTTATCAGAAGAAAGGCACGATACTTAAGGCTATAATTTATAGAAATGAAACGCTTGGGGCAATTGTAGAATACAAATGAAAAGTAATAGATGAGAGGCAATACTTTGAAGAGACTTCTGGATAAGACGGATATAAAGCCACATAATAATCATGACAGAAATAAGAAATTAGTTACGGTGCAACGAAGATATTATGATACGATGATTATGAAGTGCCACGAGAAGTCTTCAACCTAAACCTAACCTAATTTCCAGACCATGGACGAACACAAGAACATTCCAATTGAAAGAAAAATTCCCGTGATCTATTTATTATATATTATAAATATTGTTATTAAACCAGAATTCTGCACCATATAAGATACGACAACATATCAAAGCTACATACCAGTTACATCAGTATGGAAAGCTCCGAGTAAGGGAACCTTACTGTTACATCCGTTACTAAGTGAGAGCTATGCTCCATGCATAGACGTAGTACTCGTTTGTATGACTATTTACTCATCATCATGTTCATCCTCATTGTCTGCTTTCATGGATTAGGTACTATATCTCTATTCCAAGTTCAGCATCATATCATTTTCGGACTCTCCATATCAAATCTTCCTTTTGGTTTATATTATAAATTTCTTTTGAATGCCTTTTCTTCTTCATTATTGTTTAGTTGATGTTTGTCGTTTTCTTCCTCTTTGTCTATTTCATCTTTACTTGAAGATATTTCGAGATTATGTTGTACGATACGCTATATCTAAAAGTCTGTGTGATGTATCTTGTCTCACTGTGAAAAGAGAGAGAAAGGAGATATGTCTTACTTCGTCTGTATTGTTATGGCATTGGAGGCGTGGAGCTTTGCCGTCCATCCATCCAGTGGCGGAAGGGACCAGTTGATACCTTCTGTAGCGCAAAATAAAATATCTCTCTTCGTACTGTGTAGTTCCGTCACTGAGCTTGTCTTTCAAGAAATTGAGTTCCGGCAGCATGCACAATAACAAGGTTTTTGAAAGGAATTCTGAAAATTACAACCCTCCTATAATCTCCACCCTCATTTGAAGGGACTTGGTTTTATTGCTACTGAGACAAGATAAACCTTACCAGGTATAGTTTTGTACCTACACCTCCAGCTAATCGCAAGAATCTCAAGTATACCTCATTTATCTGCCTTGCATTTTGAAGTCTTTTATACGCAAAATTCTGTCACATAATCATGTTAAAGATTCATATATACCTACATTATAAAATTTTAATTATATGTGTTCTGTAAATATTTAATATCAATTTGTAAATAGACCTACACTGATGTTACCTAATTATTTACTGCAGTATATCGTTTCATTGTTAATTCGTTTACAATTTAAATAATTTTTTGTTATGGCTGCGTCCTGATTGATTCCCAAACCTGCTATGAATGAAGTCACGTTGATTCCGTTTTTCTCCTCCCTATATTAAGCCAGGTAACAGGTTTGAGTTTATTCCTCTGCTTCCTCAGCCCTTCCCCAATGCTACCAGGTTGTCATTTGACATTTCTGGTCTTTCCTGACAATGGCTTATTGATAACCCACTTCTAAGTTTGGGACGCCTGGAAGGCGGAGTTACGGTGCAACGAAGATATTATGATACGATGATTATGAATTGCCAGGAGAGGTCTTAATCCTAAGCCTAACCTAATTTGCAGACCATGGACGAACACAGGAACATTCCACTTGAAGAAAAAATTCCTGTGATCTAACCGGAAATTGAACCCTGGACCTTATGAACCACTAGCTCTTGAGGTTGGCATCATTGAGGGGAAGCTGAATTCTCGTACCGGAACTCTCGTCATTGTACCACCTAGTCACTGCAATTTTGTCACCTGATGTTTTGGTCACTTAGACTTTTTGTCACCCGATATTTTGGTCACCAGTACATATTTTCTTAAAAATAATTTATTTTGACAAGTAAAATATCCATATTTATGTATACTGTATAAAATGTTATGTGATTAATTTTTCAAAATTGCCACCCATATTGTGTCCGATGTCTCTGAGGTACGTAAGAACATCACCATCATCTTTATAATTAGGGTGTTGTTCTGCGACCCTACTATTCCTTTCTGTCTAAATCATTCACTTTCTTCTTTTTTCGAGAAGTGACCTACTCGCTCGATATGTTGGTGAATCCTTCAAGCTTCACTTCGCAATAAACCTAGGAAATGGTTTAACGACGGATGAGGCTTTCCTGCGAGAGTATTATTTAAGCGTCGATGTTACGCTTGATACGTGTTATTTGTTCGAGGAAGATTCTCTCTCGTCCTTATGTAGCAGTTCCATACGGCCGGTGGAAAATTCGTCTATATGTCGGGACTCGGGTGACAAATTTTGTCTTCATACTTTTCGTATAGGTATCTTCCTTTGGCAGGTTCATGTTCTTGCGTGAAGCTGAATATTGACGGTAGGTGATGTATCTGCTATTCGTTGAGTTTCTTTAATTGCCTTCGTGGTTTCACTGGCGTGAATCCTTCCCCAGTTGGGACCATGACTTGGATGATCAGAAGGACCTTAAATTATTATAGATGTTTTATCTGGAGTTAAGGTTATTGTAGCGTTGCATCTTCTGCGCTGATCGCATCTCCAAAGAACACCGGAATCTCGAACTTTATGCCTGGCATACATATACCATTGTTGTATTAGTTTCTCAAAGCCCCTAGTACTTCGAGTGAATCGAAATTCTCCTTCGTGATGCTCCAGCAATACAATAAATTTGATAATAACTGAAATAAGTAAAAAGTCACCTTACACCTAAAATTTGTTTGCCAAATAATTACATGCGTAACCACGGAAACAACTTTACAATGACATTTAAATCTCATTAAATTTTTCCAATAAAACATTAATAAATTATTAAATATAATCGGTGACGAGAACGCCGGTGAATAAAATGTAATCGGTGACAAGAAGGTAACTTGTAATGACGATATCTCCGATGACGAGAATTTAAATGTAGCACTTACGTAAAGCTTCGAAGTAACGAAAGGATTAACAATATTGAAAAAAGAGAAAAAATAGTATATTTAACAACAATTTTTTAAATTACCGTGGAGGAGCATCCGTTTTAAATATTTAAGTCCGTGTCCTGAATGTTCCTTCATAACATTAAGTGAAAATGTTTAATAATTGTTCAATTCTGTATTTTATTGAAAATTTAACATATTTTTAACCATACGTATGTTGGAAGATTTCAATTTTTAACCATCTATCTATGCGTATTCCAAAATATTTTTATAAGTCAATTACTTTAAGATAGGACAAATACAGTTTGTAAAATTTGTCCTGCTATTGCAATGGATTTTTACATGTAAGAAGCTAATTTCACTATGTTGATAGAGAAAGACAGAGTACTGACAGCCCACATAAAGGCAGATTTTTAATTCCAATATAATTTTCAGAGAGGCTCCGGAGATGTCTGATAATTGTATGAAATTGAATACTTGTTTTTTTTTTTTTTTTTCAGGGGTTAAAAGGCGGCAAGAATCATGTGCTTGCGTCATCATCTCTTTCCAGTGCTGACGTCAAGACGGAGTGGGAGTTCTGATTTCTTGCCTTAAAATATACGTCTCATACACGCGGACTCTCTTACCTTTTTATTATTAAGTTTTAGTATAACATAATATAAAATATTATTCCATACGATAAAGATAGGAAAATGATCTCATATTTTTCCGCCGTTGCTAGAGAGATATCATACAAAGTAGTAATGCTGAAAAAACAAGTTAATTAGACCTTCTAAAGAAAGAGCGAGTTGTTTTTCCCTCAGTCTGAAAAGAACGTTCTGCGAACTGATGTGTTTCTTTTCTTCCCGTGAAATGGAATTATGCTAAGAATAGCCTGCCTGCCTGCCGTCGGATGAGCCCCTAACGCGCTCATTACCTGGTATCATTGCAGTTCGCGTGAGCGCCCTCAGCTAATGCCAGGATCTCTGGCAGTGATAAGGGGGCTAATCGGGGAAGAGCGGGATTTTCTCATTAAAGACCATATTCTTCCGCCATCCAAATTACTTCGGAACAGCAGCCCAGTAATTTGAACTTTCTTACACTCTGATCGCAGTAAACGAACGATTCATGCATTAAACATGAACGTCACGAAACGACTTGACAACGATTAACACACTAGAGGTAAGATCAGTTTTACTTTCTCTATACAACGAAAGGGAAGAATCATTATAATCACGACTAAATCACTTCTATGGAAACGATAGTTTTAATATTCTATGAATATATTAGCGCATTGGTTAAAATTGTAGTAATGTCATCTCTAATGACCATTCATTCATTAATTCATTCACTCATTTATTCACTCATTCATCCATTCACTCACTCATTAATTAATTAATTCATTCATTTATTCATTAATTTATTCACTCCTTTATTCATTCATTCACACATTCATTCATACTTTAATTAATTATTTAATTCATTCAATAATTCATCCACTTCTCTGTTCGTCTTTTCGTTTATTGATTAATTTCTCACGCACCATTTCAATAATGCATATATTTATTAATTTAATTATATACCTAAATTAGCATAATTTAAAATCTATTCCGACCTAATTATATCTCTTTTTTCCATTTCCTTAATATCCATTTTTTGCTGTAAATATTTAAACAAATATACCAACATTACCGTTGTACACTAGACTAGAGAGGCAAAAAATACTCGGGATATATTATTACATACTTCAAATATAGCCTAATAGATATCGTTCAGTAATAAAAAAAACTGAAGTGATCATGTCCACACGATTAACAAAGTTCATCTCCCATATTAATTTAATTGAAATCTGTCAAGATTGATATATCGTTGGAAAGATCGGAGACAACTTAAGATCCACAGGAACATACCCAAATGTTTATAATAATGAACGATGATGATGATGATGATGATGATGATGATGATGATGATCAAAAAACCTTTCTTCTCACTGCTACCAAAGAAAGGTACATTAATATTGTTCTTATTTGTAAATTGAAGGGTACACGGGAATAACGAACAATGTCCATTCAGAATAATTTTGAGATAAATGAAATTTAAAGTTTGAGGACTTGAAACGTATAGTTTATTGTTAACTTAATGTTATTTTTCATCACACGAGAATGTACCATTATAAAGGAAATATGTGACAAAATATTGTTTTGATTTTATGAATTACAACAATGCAAAACTGCGAAAAGTCTACTTTGCTACATTTTATAAACGGGAAAAACGAACAATGTCACAATTTAATTGAATATTTGTTGGGAATAAAATCAGGCATAATATTTTCAAACAATGTAGCACATGTTTATTTTCGTGTAGGGTATTCTTTTTAAAGGTTATAAATATTGTTGACCCATTATAAATATTTTTATCTTTGAGTGTTCGTTGTTCCAAACAATTATTGAAAAACAAATCTACACACTAATCTAATTGCACTGAATTTTCCATTGTGAATGAATAGATTGAACTATAAAATCGTCTCATTCACTGTTATTGACTTATTGTGACTCGTCATTGGTGGGAGGAAGACTGA
Source organism: Periplaneta americana (assembly GCF_040183065.1). Classification (NCBI taxonomy): domain Eukaryota; kingdom Metazoa; phylum Arthropoda; class Insecta; order Blattodea; family Blattidae; genus Periplaneta; species Periplaneta americana. The sequence continues at coordinate 25,639,569 of NC_091128.1, forward strand.
AATATTCTCTAGCAGTTGGAGAACAAACATTTTTCAAAATTTGTAATTCCTTGTACTTTGCCTTGTAGCTGTTTACAGTTTACAATGATGAATGGTTTGGTTTCCTCCTAGAATTCGCAATCTCTTGCCTCCAGTCATCGGGTACTTCACACCTTGCTCTCTGATTGACATGTCCCATGTTTTTGTCACATTCCAGGTACGAGTGGCCTCGAGTGGGAAATGTGATCCATAGAGCATCAAACCTCTTCTTAGTATGTGCTAAATAATGACAAAATCTAAATACCGTAAAGTTCCTATTTTGTCCGGAACAAGAATCGTATAAGATATGGAGTTCACCAACGTAGCTTGGTACAATATTCATACAGTGATGCCATAACTTAGAGCAAACTTCATCAGAGCCTTTGTTTTAAATATTTTGGTCATACATGTAGAAGACAAATCTTCCTGTTGACAGCGTATGTATGTTACAAGAATAAAAGGGCAGCTGTCGACGATAATACCCCTCAATAGTTGATAAATTTCATTTATCTCAAAATTATTCTGAATGGACATTGTTCGTTATTCCCGTGTACCCTTCATTTAAGTTTGTTTAAATGCGATAGGCTCATGTCAATAGATAAACCATAATTAAATAAATAAACGATGTAGTAGCAACCTACTCGAGTTCTTCCATTGATGCTAAATAACCTCTTATTATTATTATTATTATTATTATTATTATTATTATTATTATTATTATTATTATTATTTTCATCATTTAAAGGAACTGGTATTTCTTTTGGAAATCCATGCAGATAGCCTCTTTATACTCTGACTTCCTGGATTTTAGACGTGCAGCCCATTTTACTTCATAAAACTTCTGTCCTTTTCTCTTGTGCAATTCATTCTTCCAAATCAAATTTTGTTTCTCCTCAAAATTATCTAATTTACTTGCATCTTTGTCATTGGAAATTTCTGATTTAATGTGTGAAATGTCAGCTAATGTTGTATTTAGTGACAAAAATTACTCTGTGTTGCTCGTAAGACAGGGTTCGCAGGAAATTTTTCTAAGTGTAACTTAAGCAGCTTAGAAATATTCAAGTCCTCTGGAAGATACAACCTTCGGCTATCGTGACGAGATTAGTGGACTTTCTGACCTCTAAGCGATTGAATATGCTGACAAATTTTAGATAAAATCTCTCCTTTCATTTGGTGAGCCCTGTTTCCATGTTTAACTCTTGTTTCTGTATGGGTTTTTCCAGTGGTAGCCAATGACGTTTTCAAAGTGACTAAACGTCTGCCTGTTATTATATATAGAGCAATAAATGTTTTATAGCAAACGGGAACATCAGTATTTTGCCCATCTTTGTTTATACGCATTTTATATCTGTAAGAAAAATTATGAAAATCAGCTTCGGCTTGTGTTTTTCTGGATCTTCTTCTTTGCACAGGAAGTACCGAAATTATTCCTGAAAGGTCTATGTAATATGATGCTAATTCATTGAAATGATTAATAAGATCGCTTCTTTCACTTTGGCTTATTTTATGAAAACACGGAAAATGAGAACATTTACAGTCTTCTCCCATAATATGATTCATAGCACGAATTTTTTTATGCATCTGTAACACGTCCTGTAACTTTTCTCTTCCTTGAATTTACAGAACATGGAATGGGTCTGGATAATTCATTTTCTCTAATGTCAGACATTATAAAAATAAATTGCACTAACCACAAACACTACAATATTACCACAAAAGTATAATAAAGGAAACAATCAGTACCCTACAACAGACACCTGAACACTGGAATAGTACAGCTGTTTGTAGACTATTATGCTCACAAGTAGTTCTAATGAAAATTAATATAATTTATTGTCACATGGAATAACAGCTAAACACCACACAGTCATTTAATAATATTATTATTGTATAATACAGATCGTATTGGCATATGTAAAAATAAACTAACCAGCAATGTGCTATGACTCTAAGATCAAGTTTGTAACAGCTGTCTGCTTTAGTTTCTGTATTTAAAATGGACATTGTTCGTTCTTTCTTGGGATGGATGTGACATTGTTCATTCTTCCAAAGTATACAGAAACTTTAACGCAGAATACTGAGGACAATTTTCATTCTTACATAAAACCAATGCAGCCACATGAAAGTACTCTCCTTCTACTATCAGATGGCACTCTTAACTCAATTTCGATTTTTGATGGACCTTGTTCGTTATTCCCGTGTACCCTTCAATTTATTTCGAGATTTCTCAATCATATGATTTATCATTCGTTGTAAATTATTATTTGCTAATATTTATTTATTTATTTATTTATTTATTTATTTATTTAATCTGACAGGATTAAGGCCATAAGGCCTTCTCTTCCATCCTACCAGATAGCACATATAAATAAAATAAAGAAATACAAACACTGATGAAAATAATACAAATTAAATTAATGCCCTACAGGGACAAAAGAACACTACAGAGCTCTCATCCAGCTAATACAAGAAAAAAAAGAAAGAAAAACAGAGATAGCAATGATGATAGTGATAACTGATAATAATAATAATAATAATAATAATAATAATAATAATAATAAATACATTACATATTAATTGTCAATTTTACAACAGCATAGTTACAATATTTACTATATGTCATGGGTTAAGCCGAAGTTGCGCAACCTGACAGTGATCAACAAGCAATTCCATGAACTATAATATGATTCTTTAATTTAAATTTGAATTTTGATATTGTCCTACAGTCTCTTGACATGGTCAAGAAGAGAATTCCAGAGGCGTGGAATCGATATGCTGAAAGATGATGAGTAGAAGGATGTTCTGTGCAGAGGAATAGAGATAAGGTACATGTTTCAGGTTCGAGGTAGTGAAAGGTAAACAAAACGAGATGCTAAGCAAGAGGATGTGGAAGTGTGGATGATTTTAAATAGTAATGAGAGAGAGTTCAAGAATCTTCTTTCTTTAAGTGGATTCCAAGACAACAATTCTAGTGACAGTGTTACATGATCGAATTTTCTAATGTTACAAACGAAACGAAAGCACATATTGTGAACACGCTGTAGTCTATGGGCAAGATCAGTATTTAGATTAATATATCTTACAGAAGAAAATTTATGAACGTTTTCGCCTATATGGCATCATCAGATATCCAAAATGTTACAACGAAATCTAAACGTAAGTCCAATAAGGTATTCACAGTAATAAGCATAACAATGATTTAAATAATTGATCACGAGTTATATGTAATAAGAATCTGATGTTAGTGTAAAAATACTCAATTTGAGTGATTTGTGAATAGTTTCGCCGACTTGCCGAAAAGTAAAATATAAAATATGAATATAAATTACATAGAACTCATGTTACATATTATGTGTTTGTTGAATGTCACTATTATATATATATAAATTGTTAAAGTTTATAAAATGTAAAATATTTATACGTAGGCCTATGTCTGTGTGAGACAAATTCAACGGGATGTTATGCAAATATTACTGATGTTATGGTTAAAATTTATAATGTAATATGTATGTCTTATGCAATACATTTGTTGAAATCTTCTGTATATGACTGTTCATCGGGTGATTCTTGACTCTTGACTTCTGTAACATATATGTATTTGAATAAATTTAATGATTAAATAAAGATATGTTAATAATATAATTGACAATCTTTCGTATTCCACTGTAATAATTCTTGAAGAAAATGTGATTAAATAGGAATTATTTACATATGTGATGTTTCAATTGAATTAAATAAATTAAATTAAAAACTTATATATTATGTACAGTTTCCTTAGAAAAAGGATGAGACGATTGAATATTCCTAAGTTTCAGATGTAAGACACTACGCATGATCGGAGACCAGAGCACCGATACACAAGATAACGAATATTGAGTTACTTAAATTCAGGCTATTTGGTTTGTTACTAGCATCGTTCCGAAATTCAATTGAAAAACTGCAAAAAATATGATAATATTACGTAAATAAAAGATAAATATATACATAAATCGTGTAGTTAAATCGACAATGGACCTTCATGACTAGATCGACACTCCGCACAGAAAGGAAAGCTTTCATGTCGTTTCCATAGCTCAGACGGTAAGACTTCTGCGTGTTGTGTAGAAGAGTGCGAGTTCGATTCTTAGTCTACACAACAATTTTTTTTTGTCTAAATAACGTTGAAATAGCTAAGTCACGTTGAAATAGAGTTTTACAAAGTCCTGAGATTAAGTGTTAATGATCGCAAACAATACAAAATTACAAGTTATAATATTATAAACGTTAATGTAATGAATGCATTTATACACACACATATATACAATGTAAATGCGTATATATTAAAAACTAACAATTAAAATGAAATTAAAAAAATATATAATAATAGACAAACTTTTACAAAGGTTTAGAGTTCTTAGGCTATGTCATTTGTTGAGTAATTATTACAATAATTTATTAATAGCTTTCCCATATGTGTAAGAAATGCACTCGCACAAAACAATTTTTGTTAAAAGTATGGCTTTGGATTATTTCATTCTCACCCCTGAAGTTAATTTTAACTATTTTATCTACGTGTTTGCATTCAATTTTATTCATGTTATGATTGAATGAAAAAGCAATGTTGCAGTTATTGACTAATTACATATATTAATACTAATTATTAAATACATCTGTTAAGTAACCAATTGCAGTATATTTTGCAAAATATTGAATGTTTAAGTTGTCAATAATATTTCTGTACTATATACTAATAATACGTTAAAAGAATTTGCAATAGATTTGGGATCCTCTACTTTATAATCATTGGTTTTAATGAAAAAATATTTTTTTTCTTAGGATATCTACCAGTTTAAATTTAATAACATTCCGAATAGGTTTAATTGCATTATCTGAATTTTGTACTTTTCTACTCAAATATATTCTATTTCCTTCTTTCATAATTTTTGATAAATTACACTGTACTTCTTGCAGTATTTAAAAACATGAGGATCATTACATTGCACTCATTACATATAGATTCTTCTTTTTAATACATGAGATTTTGAAGTCCCTGCGTTATCTACATGTTTTTACTTTTGAATTTTTTCACAACATTGAGTGGAGAACATCCACTGAAGTGATTATGAAATTAAGTGAAAAATTCAATATATTTACTCTTAATATCAGTAGTACCAGTATCATATATGTTTTTCCAAGAATCATTTTGTAAACATAAATGTAAATAATCACTAGATACAGCAATTACGATCCTTTCTTAGTTTTTAAATTAATATTTTGAAATTGTTCAGTGTCATTGGAAACACTTAGAATTTGTTTATCATGGTCAGACAAGCCATTGATTATAGGTTCTGTCGAATAGGAATTCAGTCTAATTCTGTGTACAAAACATTTATCAATGGCTGTGTTACTTCAGCTTGTATGCTATGGGAAAATGACCCTACGACTAAGGTTTCCAGTTTCAAGGAGTGAAATTTACTTTTACGGAAAAGTTCCGAGAGATAATCTATGCTTATGTCACTACAGATCACAAATTCCATATGAGATTTCTAAAGTCTTTTCTTTACAAATTCAATGTTGGCTATAAATATTAATAAATAATGTAAGAAATATGAATGATTGTAGTTATAAGTCTGATTTACATTATAAAAAGCAAGAAGTTACATTCCTCGGCAAGATTCGAACTTTCGATGTTTGGTTTTGTTGTCCAACGCACAACCACGGACCTATTCAATGCATATGTTAATAACATACAATTTAGCTGTAGCAATGTGGTGTCATAACTTGGGGTTTGTTTAATTAATGTAATTAGATTTAATTTGATTAGTTTCGCAACAATTGGACTTCCTGTTATATCCTGTTATTTAGATATTTAATTTAGGGTTGATTTATTAACTCTTACTATGCAAGATGCCTCTTATTTCAATAATTCTATATCATGTTAAATAGTCATTGTCTACACTAAAGTATTATCGTCATCTCTCATTTCTCATCGTAATGGCGAACCGACGTGACATGAGACAGCGAGTTATAGGTCTAGTTGAAGCTGGATATGGGGCTAGATCTGCTGGCCGTTTGGTCGGTGTTCCTGGAAGTACAGCCGCGAGGTGGGTTTATCGTTACCAAAATTTTGGGGAGGTCGAAAATCGCCCTATTCCTGGGCGTCCGCGGATTTCTTCATTGGAAGAGGATGCTCTTTTATTCGAGACAGTTCGACAGGACCCCTTTCTGACTGCTAACGAAATAAGAGCAGCATCTAACTTTCCCGGCTCTTCACAGACTGTGATCAGCAGGTTGAGGAACCGCGGTATTAGGAGCCGGAGGGCTGCGCTAATGGAAATATTGGGGGAAGCACAAGCTGTCGACAGTCTTGCCTTCGCTACCAATCGAGTGGATTTCGATTGGAGAAATGTAATTTTCTCCGACGAAACAACCATCTCGAGTGATTACGAAGGTTCTGTCCGTGTCTATCGTGAGGATGGTCTCCGACATGATCAGCGCTATGTGCACCGACGTGAAAGATCGAGGCGCTTTAGCATATCGTGTTGGGGGTGGATGTCTTACGATGGACCTGGCGTTATAGAACGCATCGATGGCCGGTTTAATGCGGAAACTTACGACCACATTCTGGAAAATATATTCCTTCCCTCCGCCCGAGAACGTTTTTCCGAAGGAACATTGCTGTTCCAGCAGGATAACCATCCCGTGCTCTATGCTGCAAGCATTCAAAGATGGTTTCAAAGGAGACCCGAGATCGAAATCATTAATTGGCCTCCGAAGTCACCTGATTTGAATGTCCTCGAACATTTATGGGCGGAATTGAGAAAGAGAAGGATAGCCACCTATGCCCACCGACGCCCTCGAAATCGAGACGAATTGTGGGATCAAGTTGTTGACACCTGGGAAGATCTCGCCGGGGATCAGAACTTATTCCACAATCTCGTGACATCCATGCCGGATCGACTTAGAGCTGTAATAGAAGCTGATGGCATGTGGACAAGATTTTAAGTTAAGAGGTCTCTTTTTGTTTCTTATGATTTTTGTTTGAGGAAGAATACTTTTAACTTCCAAGTAAGATTTATTTTTTTTTGACGAGGTTCAGCCCACTTGTAAGACCCAGAAATTGGGCATAAATTATTCCATATTTTTCGACAAATTAGACAGTCGAGGAACTCTGAACTAATTAATTACACCTTAATAAAAAAAGTTTTACTTGGGATCGAACACGAGACGTTTCGGTTATACAATGGACCCGGCACGCTACTATATGAGCTACCGAGACAAGACAGTGATAGCAGCAGTCCAGAATGTAGATCCCTTAGCAGGCATTTGCCATTCGGTACAGTGGAGCAATGATATTTTGGGACTCGAGCTATGTTGTGAAATCCTGGCCTTAAATGGCAGTGTTATTCGTGATCCTTATTCTGATCCTTGTCCTTGTTGTGGTCCTTGTAACAATTCTTCCACTATTTGTCATGTTATGTATCGTTACGTCGATATCGAGTGAACCGCGCTGTAGAACTTTAACTTCCGACGACCAAGAATCGTCTCATTCTTTTTAAGGGTAACTGTACGTCTGGAATGAGTGCAGTATTAATTCATATTAATATATTTTGTGCGAGATCGTGCGTATTTGCTTGTTTTCCGCACAGAACCAATACGCGGTAAGTGTGAAATACCACATTCAGTATTCCCAACGTAACACACATAACAATTTCCCTCTTCTTACCGCTTAAGCGCGACATTCATTTTACTGCTTTAGGCTTTTAACATATTATTTTTAGAGACGTTTAACATAGTAATAATTATAAATTGGAAACTTACCACTGCAATTTCACCTAAATTGCAATGTTAATTATTGTTTTTAAATATTTGCAAAAATTAAGTAAAGTCTACTACTCCACGAAACTTATTGCATTCCTGATACAAGTAACATTAAGGAAGCCGTGAAAAAATCAACTAGATTCCAGTTGCCGATGTTATTACTGCAATATGTTATATAAATAATATTGCTAAAATATTAAAATGAAAAATAAATCATTACATAACCTTACCGTTTGTTTTAAGTTCGCATTTATAGACTGGGGGGGGGGGAAGACAGACGTATATCACGGCCTGCTGGAGTATAGTAAACACAGAAAACAATTTATAGCAACAATGTTGAAGAAAGATATTTTGGTGTTCTGAAGTTGCCGTCATTAAACAGAAACCAACATGGTGATTTCATTGCAACTAATTAGAAATTCGTGTTTCAGGTATGAAATAAACGATCTTCGCACAAAAATAATGTACGATACACGAGCGGTATGTTTGTTTTCATGTTCTCGGAAATTAAAAAAGCTCAACTACGTTTCGCTTTTTCAATCTTTTCCTCGACCATGAAAACGCCAACATACCGCTCTTGTAACGTATATTACTATTTAAGGTATACCAAATTTGATGGTCATTTTAGATATTAGCAATAATAATGTGCAACAAATGATAAATCGTATTATTGAGAAACCTGGAAATCAATTTATAATCTTGAACCGATTTATCTGAAAAATAAAAAATGAATTGTTCTTAGTTCGTTATATAGCCTATAGCAAGAACGGCCACTCAAAAAACGAAAGGACCAGTGAACATCGGAATAGTCTAACTCGGAAAGTCAGAAGAACAAGAAGAAGGAGAAGGAGAAGAACAATAAGAACTGGAAAAAAGAGGAAAAGAAGAGAAAGATATAGTATAGTCTTACTACCAACAAATAACGCTTCCTAAACTAAAATTGACTTGTTTACATTTTAAAGTGAAATAATGTTAGTGGCAAATCTCTTCATTGCTTTTCAGACTATAAAGTGTGAATCATTTCTTCTTTTAATTCCTATTATCTTTGGACATGCGATTCTTTCTTAAGATGCATTTTACAGACAACCTTTTATTCTACTGTGGTTATTTCACGTATATATTCATGTTAAATATCATCATCGTATTGCTGTTGTGCTACTTACCGCATAGGCTATATTGGAGAATAGTTTACTGGAGTCTCCGCTGGTTGTCGTTTCAGTAGTGACACTGCTCGACACCAACATTACGCACTACATCACACTGTGACTTGTTCTACATTTGTTGAAGAGTTTTATAGAATATATCGAATTTTGCTCAAGTGGGATTATACTAGCAATTCAGTTCTATTACAAAATAAAATAGAAAATATGTATTGACGACATATAGAAACGAAGATTACAAACATGGAAGTATGATTTTAATAATTAAGAGAATTCTTAAGTGAAAAATTGATTCAACAATTTTGCATATAGAGCTTCCATTCAAGTCAATCTCTTCATTCTGAAAGAGAGACGGGAGAGATATCTGACGAACATTGTTGATGATAACTGCGAAAATAAGCTTAGTGATGATAGAAGTTGATGATATGTTTCAAAATATTAATAAACCACAGTTTCAGACAAGGCCTATACCTTTATACTTCTGTTGTCCCAGTTTACTGCAAGGGCAGAAAAATAATAACATTGTGATCATAAGAGTATAAAATAGAGTTTGATATTCCAACTGTTTCAGAAGTCTATAAAATTAAATTTATTACGTTTTATTTAACGACTCTCGCAACTGCCGAGGCTACATGACAGTAAATCTACTTACATAAGCCTGTCGCATTGAGGCACATTTAAATGCCATCGACCTGGGCCGGATTGAGCCCGCAGCCTCAGGCACAGAAGGCCAGCACTCTACCGACTGCGCCATCCAGACCGACCTCAGAAATTCTCTGTAAATGGCCGTTTATCCATTCTTCCATATATCCATCCCTCTATGTATCCATGCACTCATGTGAGTCGATCAATAAGTAATGCACCACATTTTGTTCCTTATTCAAGAATTGCTTTATTGCAATTGCAAATAGACTATACAATTTTATTCCAAATTTATTAGCTGCAAATATACATTTTCCTACTTAGTCTTTAAACCCATGGTCTTAGAATATGGTAAAACCTATATATCGTAGCGGTACCATTCTGCTGGCCTTCCTTACAGCCACGCTTTTACTTAGGCTGCGTTGTCATATCGCTTCTCGCGGATTGCATCTTGCAGATCACCAAATGATGGAAGTCACAAGGTGCAAGATCCAGACTGTAGGGTGAATGAGGATGAACAGTCTGTCACAGTTTTTAATCTCTTGATGGACGTGCAAACTTGTGTGTGGCCGCGAATTGCCGTATTGAAGAAGAATTCCTTTGATATCTTTATGGTATTTTTCTCCATAAAAAGAATCAATCTCCTTGGCAGTTATTTCATTTGCAGTTGCAAGCTTTAATATTAACTGCATCTCTGCCATCTAACGGAAAACGATGAAAATCACAGGAAAGTCACTGACGTAGCTCAGTCGGCTGGGTCGCTTGTCTGTCGATCCAGGGTTGCGATCGGGCGTGGGTTCGATTTCTGCTTGGGCTGATTATCTGGTTGGGTTTTTTTTTTTTAGGTTTTCCCCAACAGTAAGGCGAATGTCATGTAGTTTATGGCAAATTCTCGGCTCATCTCACTATCACCAATCTCGTCGACGCTAAATAACCGAGTTGTTGATACAACGTCAATGAAAGGCAGCCGAGAAAATAAAATAGGTGCATTGCTTGTTGAACCATGTAATATATACAGACTAAATGGTAAGTAATGTCTTCAATTTCAGGGAATTATTCTTTGAGATACTTCAAACAAAAAAACTTTCAATACAATTTTGCTCGTTTTTTCTTCCTTTCACAGATATAAATTGTTTTATATAAACATTTCATAACGTGTTTTGGGAATACCATTAGTTATATTCCCAATAACCTCAATTAATTTATGAGAGAAATGTATTATGATAATAAATGATTGAAAGAATTTCACTTTTTTCCTTTAAATGTGCAGAAATTTGATCTGAGCAAATGTAAGTTTTCGTTCTAGCCTATAAAGAAATTTTACAATTTTACGTTTGTTCGGATGAAATTTTTTTTTCACATTTAAAGGACAAAGCTAAAATTCTTTCAATAATTTATTATCATAATACACTGCTCTCTTAAATTCACTTATCATATTGGGAATCCAATCAATGACTTTCCCAAAACACGCTATGCAATATTTTATTAGGGTAAACCAATTTTTATGTCGAAACGGAAGCAAAAACGAGCTAATATCTCAATAATTAACGCCCCTAAAATCAATGACATTACTTATAGTACATACATACATACATACATACATACATACATACATGCATGCATGAATGCATACATACATACATACATACATACATACATACATACATACATACATACATACATACATACATACATACATACATAGGCCTACATATAGCGGTAATCTACAATTGTTCATACTGTTAATAAAGTTTACCATGAAACGTATATTTGGAGTTATTTTAGACCTAACAGGGGACTTCCATGTCTCAGGTTAAGCACAACAACGCTTGTATTTCGTAAGATAACACAGGACTGCTTGGATAGTGCATTATATCTGGCGCTCCAAATATTGCCCATAACGCGGTCGACTTGAATTCAGATATCTTTAAAGAATTATCGGATGTTGCTGAGCGTACGTATGTAGTCGCATGTTTGATTCTACAAACAGGCATTCCCTGACCACAGTGGGGGTGTCATTCTATCCCAGCTCGTTGCTCGGCACGAAATCAAGTTTCCCTTTGCAAGATATATGAAGGGCCTAGAACCACAGGGCGTCATCTTATCTACTTCGTTAATGTTTCTGCGGCTTTCCCCAGCAGCCCATCATCTGTCCTGCTTGTGACCACTTCCATCCCATTAAAGCAGCTCCACTTTGTAGCCGTGGCGACTTCTGCTACTGCGGTTCCTGTTACAACATTCCAACTCTTTCTCTCTCTGTCTCTGTTCGTGCCTCACAATCTTAGTGGATAATCTTCGGTGGTTATTCGTCAGTGAACATGGCACACCTTCTTCCTTAGTATGTTGCGATGCTAGGTGTACGATAGAAGTATGGATTTTCTTAATTTACATATTTAGAGGGATTATTACGTATGCTTACCAGTCAAATTTACAAACGTTAGTGGAATTTGGAATTTAGAAATACCCTTTGAAATTACGTCACCTGGATTATTAATATCATCTTGTCCTTATGTGGGCATTGCGCTCTTTGCTTTCGTGTCATCATGAACTTCTCATCCTTCTCTTCATATCTCAGTTGCAATGCCCGTCCTGTGTTTTAAATGGACGTTGGGTTCAAAACTTTGACGATTTGTACAAATATAAATTATTCATAATGAAACTCAGTCCGACAGATTATTCAATCCGCTTAAAAAGAAAACAAAAATAGAAAGACCTGTTTTATATTAAATTCCATAATTATGCCGCAAACATGCCAACATACATACATACATACATGCGTACATGCGCACACGCTTACATACATACATACATGCGTACACGCATACATACATACATGCGTACATGCGCACATACATACATACAACAATGTGTACATGAGCGCATACATACATACATACATACATACATACATACATACATACATATCACGCCTGTGGAGTAACGGTTAGCGCGTCTGGCCGCGAAACCAGGTGGCCCTGGTTCGATTCCCGGTCGGAGCAAGTTACCTGGTTGAGGTTTTTCCGGGGTTTTCCCTCAATCCAATATGAGCAAATGCTGGGTAACTTTCGGTGGTGGACCCCGGACTCATTTCACCGCCATTATCAGCTTTATCTCATTCAGGCGCTAAATAAGCTAAGCTGTTGATAAAGCGTCGTAAAATAACCTAATAAAAATACATACATATAGTTATTAATTAGTCGGCAGAATGCCATGTGTTGATACGTACGAGTATTTTTCATTTCATGCGTCATGAAAAACAGCCTTTTCACGTGGTTTCGTTTTTTGTTTATTCAATTAAGACTGTAATTTCTTTTAATTTTATGTTTAATTTATTTAACAGAATATTCACATATACCTCTGATAACAATGACGATAAGGAGCAAAGTAAATGAAGGGAAATTCGAAATATTTGAAGGAAACCTGTTTTATAATCGGTTTATTTACTGCAAAAATTACAAGATCCGTCAAGGATCGCAATCGTAAAACCAGCAGATCCTTCAGCTATTGTTCTCCCGACTTGCTTGGTAACGTTAACGCTGAGAGCTAGGGCTGTGTAGTTGAGCGAAATGCATGCAGACATCATTAGGCTGAAACTGATCACGAGATGCGTTCAAGCTACGAAGAGCTGACAGTGCTAAGACGACGGGTCACAGCGTGGCGCTCATCGATCAGTTAACGACTCGACAACTGAAACTGATCTGCATGCAAGCCTACCGTCGTCCTTGTTGATCTGGTTGTTCCCATTCTTGCTTATATATCCCAGGTTCGAGGCTTGAAATGCTGACGAGGTCGATGGAGACGTCTCCTTGATTACGATGCACTGATACGTTACTGCGATCATGTGTTCGAATCCTGTATTTCGTGCCAGTTCATCATAGTATATTATAGTTTTTTAACTTCACTATCATATATTTCAGCTTATTACCTATGTAAAAATATGCATATTTAACAAGTCTTTATCTTATAACAGTTTTAATATTCACAAAATCAGGTTGTCTTCCTTATTCATGTTTATAATACTCAATAATTATACGATATAGCTACATATTTACATTTGTTTAGATAAATATGCATAATTATATATACAACATGTAGTGATGTTACATGTACCATTAGTTTTTAACTTTCCACCTTTTATAAAGTTTTTAAATTTTTAATTACAACATGCTTTGCATTTGTTAACACATTTTAATATACAGAGTGTTTAAAAATACGGGGCATAATTTCAGGTATGTATTTCCCACATGTAGACAATCAAAATACTTCATTACAACATGTGTCCGGAAATGCTTCATTTCCGAGTTATGGCCTTCACAACATTGAAATTCACCGGAACGTTTTTCTTTCCGCAGGTCGTTGTCATTACAGAAGATGTTCAAAATGTCCACCTCCTGCTTGAATACAGACCTCACATCGATGTCTCATTGACCTGCGAACACGATCCCAAACTCCAGGATTATTGCGTAAGTCCTCAGAACATACCACAATTCGATTCCGAAGGGATTCCAAATCAGGCACCGGAGACGAATAAACCAATGATTTTAAATGGCCCCACAAGTAGAAATCGAGAGGGTTCAGATCAGGTGAGCGTGGAGGCCAAGCAATTGGGCCACCTCTACCTATCCATCGATCAGGAAACCTTCGATCCAATACGCCTACACAACACTGAATGTAACCTTCGCCTCGGAATGATCTGTCAGAGTGCCCTCTTAATGTCTCCTTTGACGGCAACGACCTGCGGAAAGAAAAACGTTCCGGTGAATTTCAATGTTGTGAAGGCCATAACTCGGAAATAAAGCATTTCCGGACACATGTTGTAATGAACTATTTTGATTGTCTACATGCGGGAAATACATACCTGAAATTATGTCCCGTATTTTTGAAACACTCTGTATATTTCTAATGTTTTCATAAGATATCAACTATTTATGTCTGAAGATGCCTAGATTGAGTGAAAACGTTCACAATATCAGTAATGTAATGTAAAGTAACTATCATAGTATTTTATATTAAAATTAAGTCATATGACTGAACATTATCTGTTTTTCATTTGTTGATACTTGACATATTGGAACTTACAAAAATGAATTCTAAATACTATAAGTAGCTTATTAAAATTACGGTTTCAAAGATATTGTTTTAAATGTTTATCCTGTTTTTTATCACTCTCATACTTTAATTTTGTTTTAGGAGTTGTATAGTATTATTTTTGATCATATCTCAAGTCCAAACTTTGTTAATGTTTCTGCTCACAAGCTACTTGTCTTCTCGTTGACTCGACTTTTCCATGGTTTTATTGATATCAAGATTTGTTTTATTATTTTTATTATTCTTCTATCCACAGCTGCCTCATAACTTTAAGCGATACGCTATTTTTCCTTCTAGTTATTGCTATCGATAAGTATTACGGCTGAATTTATCTCTACAATTTTTTTACTAAAGGGACATGGCCTGTGAAAACACTTTATATCTATCTATCTTTTTTATTTGCAAATAATGTAAATGTCTAAAATGATATGAGGTCTTGGAAATTAAATTTAAAATGTTAGTTTGAATTTTGAAACTGAGGTCATCAACGTAACATAATAAATAAATAAAAGTATTTATATAATAGAAGTCAACTTCAACATTCTTTGTTGACACAGATGCATGTTTTAGGGCTTAGGAACTTAGTAACAAATTAAGCGAGGATATTTTAAGAACACTTAATTTAGAAAATCTAGGAATTATTATCGAAACTTACTTTATATTAAACTTAACAAATATATACAGTATAACAAATTGTATTTCATACAAAAATAAAGATATAAACATTTTCTAGTTTTAAATTGTTCAGTAACTAACGTTACTTGTATGATACAGATTCCAAGTTAATATCTTTAATGGTGCCAGAGTCACTGCATTTTTTAAATTGAAAAATATAGAAAAGTTTGTTGTGCAGAAATGAGGAAAGAGATTTTTAAATTTATATGTCCCGAGAGTGCGCGTGACCACTTAAAAAAGCTGATACGATTTTCTTCAATAATATAAAGAGTCTCAAAAACGAGATTTTTTAGTTTGCTGAGAAAATCTTTCCTTTTGTTGTTGCCAACAATTTTTGATCATCATTTGTGTGACAATACTACGCCATTTGCAGAAACAATGTTTGACCGCTATCTATTTAACATTCAGCGAGAATTTCTGTGCAAACAGTCCGCCAATTTGTTCAAAACTGCGTCATCTTAAGGAATGGTGACATTGATTAACCCCCAGGTCTCCTGACTTCACTGTACGCTATGTGAGTATTTCCTCTAGGGATACTTGAAAAATAAAATGATTCCAAGTCGGTCATACATCATTGAATAGTTGAAGAATAACATCCGTGTTGAAATCGAATAAATTCCTATTACGATGTTGGAACGTGTCACAATAATTGATCTCCATCGCAGGCTCTCTGAGTATGAACATCTTTAATGTCGTGACTGCCGGGCATAATTATCAAAACTTGAATGTGATTGATATTGTTACAGAAATGCAATATGTAATGTTGAAATTCTTGTTTCTTTATTTTTATCTCATTATGCAAAGTATTTATTTTGTTGTATTAAGAAAAGCCCGTTCATTTGAGATAAACTGTATTTATATAGATTAAGATATTTTTTTAAAACACAAAGTTTGTCATATTTGGTCAAATGTTGTTACTTTATATACAGGGACATCATTTTATTTTTACTTCAATTTTTATTGTACCTCAGTTTTTGAATGTACTTCACTCCCACACCTTCTATTAATGAAGTTCAACCGTCCTCCATACAGAACCAAGACCGCATATATAGTCATACTAGCCTTACGGTCATAGTAAACAGTACGTTCCAAAAATATGTTCACGTTTTCCAGTGACGAAAGAGCTTTCATTATTGAACCATTTTCGCACAGGTACTGTCGTCCATTTGCCTACGTCACATCCCGGTTTCCCCCACTAGCTTCTATTCGCCTCTCTGTAAAGGCTAGTGGCTGGGCTGTCTTAGCTCTTTTCTGAGAACATTAATTTCTGTTAGGAATAAAATTGGACGTCTACGTAATATTATGCAACTGTTTAAAATAACTTAAATAAAAGGACCTCGTTAAGTAATTAACTGTCATGTGATTTCCCCCCTTTGTACGACCCTGAAACGTGACCACTTGGACGGACAGTGGATAGCATGTCTGAGTAATTTTATCTTTTCTGATCGGGCAGAAGTGAAGACTGAATATACAGAACGTATAGAGTATTTCAACATTAGTTACTAGTACGAAGGACGAAACTGGTAGTTGGAATTAGGTACAATAGTCTATAGTGCGGTAATATGCACATTAGAACTGAAGCCCGTATCGAAATGAACGGCCACCATTTTCAAAATTGTGTTTAAATATCCATATTGTGATTATTTTTCAATTTAACTTCATTTCTATAGTGTATGCTAATGTGCTCTAAACAGTATAATATACACTGCATAATGAATACGTCCTCATGGACAGCTCAGTTCGTGAGTAAAAACACTCATTGTTAATAATGTACTGTATTTTGATTAAACAAAAAACTAAAGAAAATTATCAAACTCAAAATCGCGATATTTCCTAGTTCACGTAAATGGATAACCTACTTTTCTTCCCTCCTATATCTAGTAAAGTGATTTGTTTGTGTTTTACGCCAGTGTTATCAAATTCCAGTCGTGGAAGGGGGTAGCAAACGGTGTTTCCGGTTCTCATGCCGATCCAAAGTTATAGCCAGGTTGATATTAGAAATGTTAGTAAAAATAAAATGATGTCCCTGTAGGTCCTGCCCCTTAAAATTGTACAATCGATTTTTTTTACGTTAGTACTGCTCTATATTTTTGTTTTTAATGGCATCTGTTTCCCAAAGATTCTTTAATATCTCATTTCATTTTCTTTAATATCATTTCTTGACAAATGCGACTACTTCTTTCCGAACAATTAATAACACATGTTCAATTTATGAAACAGTTCTGAGATATCTAACTACAAAGTTGTACAAATTGTCATTTTCCTCCAGCAGTGTCTGCATCCAGTAACAGAGGCAGTTGTTGAAGTAAACTTAACAGAAATTTACGGAAAGAAAACACAGCGAACGCTCAGAGAGATAGAACCAGACTACAGCTGATTACTCGAAGCGTAGGATGAAGCAGAGGCTATATACAGCGTATCACCCTAACCCACTTCCCCATATGAGGGAGAGAATGAGGCTTGCAGACTCCCTGGAGGGTTGACGGCGTCCGGGTGTAACCACTACATGACCCCGCCCGCCGGATTATTGGGGCGGGTGTGGGGAATGCGACAAGGAAATAAGGGTATGCTCTTAGATAAAGTAGGCAAGCTCGTGATGAGGTTGGCAAGTTACACAGCGGCCTTGAAGAATGATAACGAGGCTGAGGTAGTATCGAGCCACCTACTGATACTCCCAGGATCGTTTCCTTCCAACACGACTAGCTACACCATGCGTGTGACGCAGTTGAACTGTCTCTCCCTTGGAGTTGCAACCAGACGAACTTCCCTGGATATAGCACACTGCGTTGCGTTATTGGAGTGACTAATGTATTGATTTCCACGAAGGGAACACGGGTTCATGCAGCAACCATAAAATGAAATATCTAATGTGTTAATGATAATTATATTAATTTCATGTATGTTTATGCTCTACCTGCAGACTTACTAAAGGCTTTACCAATAACCAAAAATGTATTTAAAGTAGTCTTAAGGATTTTACTAATAGACGGTAATACATTATTCAGACTATTTTGTGGTTTTACAAGTATAGTGAGTAAGCAGAGAAACATAATGAATCTCCAGTGATTTATATTGGGTGTGCAGTGTGTTGTAGTGAAAGTGCAGTGAGCTTATAAGTTACAACGAACTTAATTTATATTCCAATTTTCGTCGAAATCCATTCAGCCATTATCGCGTGAAAAGGTAAACATCCAGACAGACAGACAGACATGCAAACAAAAATTAAAAAAAAAAAAAAAGCGATTTTCGGTTTCAGGATGATTAATTACACATGTTAACCCTAATTATTTTTGGAAAGGCAAAAATTACTAGACAAATTTCGGTTACAGATTTATTATTAGGTCCACACCTGTGGAGTAATAGTCAGCGCGTCTGGCAGCGAAACCAGGTGGCCCGGGTTCGAATCCCGGTCGGGGCAAGTTATCTGGTTGAGGTTTATCCGGGATTTTCCCTCACCCCATTCCGAGCAAATGCTGGGTAACTTTCGGTGTTGGATCCCGGACTCATTTAACCGGCATTATCACCTTCATATCATTCAGACGCTAAATAACCTAGATGTTGACACAGCATCGTAAAATAACCCAATAAAATAAATACATTTATTGCACTACTGAAGGAAGGCGATAGGAATGAGCTCGCACGAAAAACACTAAGAGATATTGTGGGAGAGTGGGGGTCTTGGGTGAGGAAGCGACATCTAGTGGAGATGATTGAAGTAATACGAAATAGTTAACAGATGCCATTACTGTCTCTCTTCCTTCCTCCCTCTCTTTTCTTCTCCTTTTTTCCACTTTTCCTTTCTCTGTTCCTCGTCTCTGCTTTCTCTCTTCCATTACTACTTGTTATGTATTATTGCACATAATTTTATATATTATTTGTTTCTTGTAGAGATTTGAATCTGCGCCAGTACCCACCGATGTTCCAAAGTCTCGTATGCAACCGACAGAGCTACGAAGTCTAGTTGCCAAATGCCGGTGAAAATCTTACCGAAAAGAAATGAACAGTTTTGTGCAACATAAAGTGTAACAGGGAAACATAGAGGGGAGTGAAACATAATTCGTATGATCTCACTAGTAGACGAAATTTTTTCGTGTATCTGGTGTGTAAATGAGTGAATTTGCCTAATTTTGGGGTGCTGAATTCAGGGGAAAAATCAATTTCTTTCTATCACGTCACATTTTCTAGCTACACAGTACTAACACAAAGACAGTAGTACGATATTGGTAAATATGGACCATTTTAAATTCAAGCATCACATAACACTTAGAACCTCACTAAAGCTTTCTTGACAATATAAAAGACTCTTATAAACCAACAAAATTTCGTTTCAGCAAGCGCTAGACTACAGGGCTGACGTCGCTAGCTGAGTCGCTTCTACAAGCCAATCCCAGTACACTTTCGCACAACTAAATACCTCTACCACAGCCGTGGCGAAAATGTAATGTGCGCCGAGCCACTGTGTAACCTGCAAAGTGCATAGCACCTAAGGAGGGAGGCGGACACCCGAAGGTGAAGTGAACCAACTGTCTGCATTATTAACGGATTTTCAGTTTTCTTACGTCAAGCACTTAAATATAATTTTATTCAGTATAAGGCTACAAACTAATGTTTAGTACGTGTAACGAAGAAAGAAATGAACAATAAATGAATAATATCACAACCTAAAATTAACTGTCTTCAGAATGTGTCTGCGACAAAGTTTCAAAATCAGGAATTATGTCACTTACTGCCAGTCGTAGTTGATCACGAAGGTATTTGTCTGTCAGTCGTGATATAAATTTGGTTTTTATTATTTTCACTGTTGAAAATAATTTTCCACAAACGTAAGTTGTAGCGAACATGGCTTCAAAAGAGCAAGCGAAAGAACGAAGGTTCGGATATTTATTTTTTGGCAAAGACTTCAAAGTTCAACATTTGTCAAGTCCTTACATCTATCTTTCATTTGACATCACATAGTAAATCAGTGAGTTCAAATTGAAGAGCATTATTCGTACAGCTGCTGAAAAAGGGTCGACGTACAGAGATGATGATGAAGATGATGATGATGATGATACTTAAACGTATATTGCTTCATAAGTAACATGTAGTATAGGCATAATGCCGTTTTATGTTATATAACCATTTTCCTCGTAATACTCATGAACAAATCATACATTTAATATTCTCATTATATTGACAGCAAAAAAAATACAACCTCCCATCCTATTTGAAACTTTCGTTTTTGCAGAGATAGCCTACATGGTTTTCAGAGAGACATATGCCACTCGCAGATCAGAGACAAATACAAATGGATCGGAGTTTGACTCCAGTGAGTGAGAGGGTGGGGGTGGGGGTTAGGGAAGGTAGGAAGGAAGAGAAATGCACAGCTATCACTGCGAGCCACAATGTCTCGCGAGTCACGTTCTCGCCACGGCTGCTCTACCATATAGTGACTCTTACGAAAACTTCTACCATACATCCAAATACAGAGTTTAACCATCATAATTATGATTTATTATACACTATCCTTGAAAAAATTACAACATTAACACTGTAAAAATATTTAAAAATGTATATAAAATCTAAAATATCTCGGAAACCTTACGTGATATAGTAATTGCAAAGGTTTTTTTGGATTCTACAATAAAAGATTCTCATTAATTGACATAGCGCACACTAGATGCAAAATGGTTGTTAACCAGTGTCTTTATTGTCCAGGGTTTAAATAATTACCAATAAAAAATGTTCTAATTAAATGCACCGCAATTCGTTTACAGGTATTTAAGGTCCAGGAGCAATTCTTCGAAGGGCCGTGAGCTATAGTGCTAGTTAACAATTATTAATTAATTGGAAGTATGAAATGCAATAGTGGCAGTTCGACTGAGGAAGTATCAAGGTCGGAAGATACAAGTGAGGAAGAGACAATGTCTGGTGAGGAACGACTTCATTGGAATATTCATGCTTGTCCTAGACTCAACATTAGTACATTGGCCCTTCCAACCAGGCGGCTCGAGTTAGATTTCCGTCCTCATCGTGATGGAATTGTTTATTGAAAAGACAGATGTATAAGTTTTCTCTAAGATATTTCCATTTTCCTTAATTCCATCAACATTCGCCAATTCTCGGAATTTCGTCTATCACCTATACTAATTAATATACATAAAGGCCTACTGGAATGAGGTCTTGGGTGTAGTACAGATTTCCCGATGTCATATAGCTTATAAGAGATAGGAGATTCTGGACCTGGGGTTCTGAGGTCTCATCTGGGGAGGGACCTTGCTTTGCAGGTCTGAAATAGGATGGCCTACACCAGGGCTGGGCACATTACGTGATTCTGAGAAATGAGCGCTGTGTGCTTTAAAGAGCGGGTCTTGCGTGCGCTGTGATGTATGCATACTGTACGTCATTCAGTGTCGGTGCAGTGGTGACTCTGCAGTATGATGGCGAACTTTGAAGACGGAGCTTCCGCTCATACACTGCTAAAGCGTCACGCTATTCCCAATGCTTTTAATGTATCATGGGAGGAGGAGTTCTTTTTTGTAGAGAGCAGTAGATTAGCAAAGTGTTTAATTTGGCATAAAACACTCCAACTGATTAAGAAGTTCAATATCCAACGACATTATTCTTTACAACATGCTACTGAATATGACAAATATTTTGGTAATGAACGCCATAAATTAATATAACTTAAAGAAAATGTTTCTCAGGTACATTATGTTAGAGTATCTGTTTGATATTTATATTGCATTATAAGTTATTATACATTTAGTAATATATAATTTTAAATTATACAAGTATTATGATATATCATTGTACAGTATATTAGAGTTCATGATATATCATATATCATTTTATATATCATGAACTGTAATATACTATACTATGATATATCATATTTGTATAATTTAAAATTATATATTACTAAATGTACTATAATAACTTATAATACAATGTAAATATCCAATAGATTATATTATATTATATTATATTATATTATATTATATTATATTATATTATATTATATTATATTATATTTCGTGGTGAGGAGGCTGCAATATGTGCGTATGGGTTATGTAAATAAGTCTAATGATTTGTGTGTGTGCACAGAGCGAAGTTTATTTCATTAAATTAATAAGAGTGTTATAAATTCTGTAACGTACAATGGATTGATGCAATATCCTTATAAACTATTATGTACTGACAGACTGAATGACTAGAACAACCGTGGCTCTTGATATATTAATGCAGGGAAGGTAGCTGTAATGCGAGTCCGCCACTGCGTGAGCGTTCTGCTCTGGCTCGGAATTGAAGTGCCTTGCGGAGCGAGAGCAGCTCTGGCCGACTAAATGGAGCCGCTCTCATGCCCGGCCCTGGCCTACACATAAGAGTCAGATTCACGAATTCTAGCCAGTAACCACGCGTCGGAGTTTGTAGAAATCATCGCTTATGTAGGGCCCATTGAGTCTATGTAAGCCTAACTACATGGATTCTGTCCGCGATCGACCCTCGGACACCAAGCCAAGTCAAGTGTGTGAATATTGTGGAAAATTGTGTAATTGTCGGTAAACCATCACAACAGAAATTGAGTTGTGTTACGTGCGCACTTTTTTTACAGACTGTAGCACAACATTGAAAACCACAACGCAGACTGCCAGCAACAAGGACTGACCAGCTCGCTCTTCGCCTTTCTATTTACTTTTGCAAGGGCCAAAATCAATTAATCAGGTTACAGTGCGCAATAGTAATATACATTGTTCACAGATATGCCTACATACCCGTTGCGTTTCGTACCATAATTGTGTTATCTTTTATGTATACTTTTTATTGCGTTCATTTTTTGTCTCTACAAAAGGATGACTGGAAATCTGTCTGCACTGAAAAATAGTTAATCTGCACGCGTACAATCCCTACAGGGAAGAGTAAGAGAAAATTTCTCGCTATTTTTGCAAAGATATGAATCCCTGCGACGAAAGTGGAGATTTAAATGCTGACCTTTGTCCCAGTAAAATAGTAAATCGTTTACAATAAATTGATCGTTCAGGCTCAAATACTATGCCGACCTCCTATATCTTTTTTGGTGTTTCTATGTCCGTCTTTGCAACCAACCAGCATTTCTGTAGTTTCTTATTCATCCTGCATTTCTTTAGTCGTTATAAATATATTCAATCCACTCCTCGTTATGGCAATATTGTTTCATATCAAGTCGAATATTTGTCTGTTTGGAACTCCAGCTCATGCTGTATCATGGACAACACTGACAAAGCTGAAACTTTACATAGCATTAATCATCTGTTAAGATCTACGTAATTATAGTCATCAAAATACATAACACGTTCTTTTATTCATCTAATGCGTTTTTTCTCTAGGCCTATTCTTGTCATATTCATCGTCACTGTCATTTTCTCTCATGTTTATCAGATGTTCCAATCGCCTTTGCGCTATTTTCTTTTATGCCAGTTAGCTTCGACAATAATCTATTCTACAGGTCAATTTTCCACGAATAAAATATTTACTGAGATAGTGTTATAAAACCAAGATAATAATGTTGGTGAAATACGAAAGAAGCGTTGTTATAGTTCTTCGATCCAAAAACCTGGGTAAAATAATTGAAGATACCTGTGGAAAAAGGTGGTAGTTCCATTTTTATAAACTTTTCAGGAGAAAATGTGAAAAGATGTAATATTTCATTAAATTTTTTGCATTGATATGAGATAGGTCTAACTCAGCAAGAAACACAACCTTCTCATGATGTGTTCTAATCCTTTTCATTCACGCAATTGTATCACAATCACAACAAAACTGTTGAAACTGCCTCCTTTTCGCACTGGAGAGTAGTTATCTCAAGATTTGATGCCTGAAAACTTCCCAATGAGGAAAATATGATTAAATAGTAAGTAATAAAATTCCACAATTCGGTATTTATTATGATCATCTATTTATTCCAACTGTTTACCAATATCATCAGGTGTTGTCTGTGAATGATGAAGATGACATTGGTTGTGACACGTTGTCCATATATCTACAAAACAGCAATTCGTTTCTCGTACCTACGGACAGTGATATGATTTGAGAAAGAAAATATAGTTAATTGTTCGCTTTGCCCGGGTACACGGATAAAGTGAATAATTAACCCCGACAAAGTGAATATTCCTATAATATTGTCACATTTCTATTTAATTTTTATTCACAGATAATAAAATTAAATGAACACATAAACACGATGTTAATGAGTTATATTAGACGATAGGATATGTTATTTACAGCCCATTACAGCACGTTAGATTAGTACAAAATACAAATTTGAACAAGTCGACGTTTCACTAGCACTGAAGACATGGATTTCTTCTGCTTTTGCTCCTGCCCATAAGTTACTTCTCTTTCAACGTTTTTAATCAGTATAGATGTAAGAACTTCAGAGCGCTGACATTTTCTTCATTGAATTCGTATCTTTCGAGCACCCACTTCTGGCACGGTCAAAATCAAAAGAACTGACTAGGTTTCTCCTGCTGACGATGTTGAGGGTTTTGGTGTAACCGGAACTGAAAATCTGAGTGTAATTGATGTATTGAATATTCCTTCAATCCTTGAAGATAACGACATCACAAAGGTGGTTGATTCTGAGGGAGCATTAACTGTTTCTTCAGCCGCTCAAGAAGCCGGCACCGCAGAATTAGTTAAATCTGAGCCAACTGTTGTTTCGCTGATTTCTATCTCAAGTGGGCGATCTGTAAGTTGATCTGGAGCAAAATCTTCATCAACAAACACATTATGGTTGTATGGCCAGATAGCAGAACCAATGATTGGAAGATTTTATTTCTTCAAGTGCTTTCTTCATGGCTTCTTCAGACCATTTGGCTTGTTTCCTCTTCCTCTTGAAAAATTAAACCATCTGAAAACACATTACGACCTTTTTAAGTAAAAATTAAGATGTGTGCTACTGATTTATAATTTAATTAGTGTGACTTAATGCCTCCACTATGTAAAATTATCTAACACGCTTTAATACAATAGACAAATACATACAAAAATATAGCTAATACTTATGTAGTCAAATAAAGGTGGCAGGGCAAAGCGGATAAGTTATCCACTTTGCCCTATTCACTTTGCCCGCAGACGCCATTTCGCTTTTCATTTAAGGTTATACAAACATAAACATCAATAATCTTCTTCGTAAGTACGGCACTTTAGAAGTAATCGTATCGCCTATATATTACTATCACATAACAAAAAGTTTCTGCAGTATTGTTTGTTGTACAAATGTTTCTCTTACGTTGAAATATTTTAAGAAACAGTCAATTTTCTTCAAACACACGCTGACTTCTTCTCTTGCTAGCTAGAATGACGACAAGTCAGTCCCAGTAGCAAAATCGGGTTGGGATTCTTCCCCAACTTAGCAGAAAGCGCTACCTGTTGGCGTTTCTAAGAAATATGCATTATTCTCTTTGCCCGGGTTATTCGTTTTACCCGGGTCTTCCCTATGGAATATTACACGAACTAAATTGTTGGTATTTTCATTTATGTGGCATTTTTCACTGAAAATTCAATATTACTATCAACACTCTATAGATTCAGAATATTTCCGAATATGTGACGGAATTTTACAGAAAAGAATTGCTTTATTATCAATACATTATACTTCACAGGCTTAAAATACCCAACCAGGTAACTTGTCCCAAATAGGATTTGAACCCGGGCCCGCTCGTTCCACGGTTAGAAGCGCTAACCGTTACTCCACAGCGGTGGACAGCATTTCATATTACAATATTTTATAATTCGCCGACAACACTATAGAATAATAATGGAATTAAAATGGAGGATAGCAATGGCCAAGGAAGCTTCTAATAGAAAAAGGAGCATCTTCTGCGGACCTCTGAAAAAAGAACGCAGAAAGAGACAAGTGAAGTGCATTGTATGGAGTGTGGCATTGTGTGGGGCAGAAACGTGGACATTACGACGAAGTGAAGAGAAGGGAATAGAAGCACTTGAAATGTGTATATGGAGAAGAATGGAGTGTGTGTTGTGGACAGACAAAATAAGAAATGAAGCTGTGTTGGATAGAGTGGGTAAAAAAAGAATGATCAGGAAGAGAAAAAGTAATTGGTTGGGCCAATGGTTGAGAAGACACTCCCTACTGAAGGATGCACTGAAAGGAAGGTGAACAGGAGAAGATCTCGGGGCAGGAAAAGATATCAGATGAAAGACGACATTAAGATATATGTATGGATCATATGAGGAGACAAAGAGGCAGAAGGCAGGAAGTAGGAAATATTGGAGAAAGCTGGGTTTGCAGTGAAAGACCTCCCCTTTTACAGAACAATGAATGACTGAATGAATCTACATCATGTTCATATCTATTGTGCAGTTCACATTATCCATTGCATAAATCGATGGAATATTACTTCTATCGATTGTGGAAGTCGTCCATACCTGCGTCCATTCTCCTTGTAAAACCTCTACAAAATTTCTACCTCCTTGGATCATTCTCCTATTGCTTCGTTACATTTATTTGATACTTACTTCGAACTTCAAATTAACCATCCAAATCTCCCTCCATGATTTTCCGTCTAACAACTGTACCTGCATGGATAACCCCGTAATGAGCGTAGTTAGTTCACCAACTTCAACAGTACCTACAGAGCAGTTCATTCTGAGCACATTTTAGAGTGTCCTTTTCTTCTGGTTGTTCAATGCGACGCGTTAATAACCATTTATTAAAAATAAATATATTCGACATAATGTGAAATATAATAGTGTACGTTACAAAAACTGAAAGTGTTTTACAAATTTATTTCGAAATTCCGGTCTCCGCGTCAACATCAACTCATCCATAAAACCTCACTTTCAATCTTTGAAACGTAAATCTGTCGAAAATAATGGACAGCTCATATTAAAATAAATTGGTTGTGTAAGTTTAGTGATGATTTAGTACACACAACAATACTAAAACAACAAAATTAAAGTGACTAGGAAAGAAAGAAGATATCGAATTAGAACAGTCTGTGACAAACATAACTCAGCACCTCTTCCAAAGCTAGTCGCTAGTTTGATTCGCGCGATGAGGTACTGAGATATCATCACTCTGTGATATTAAAATGAATGCATATAAATAAAAAGTAATATCAACGTTGACAACAATTGCTTTACTTCGAGCATAGGCATTTATAGAAAAAGATTTAGTGAAAAGCTTCACCCCTGGCAGGAATGAATAATTATTGTTCAGGACAATAATAATAAAATTGTGGCAGCAATACAAGGGAAAACAATGTTTAACAGATATCTATGTTAAACAGAGCGTTTGCTTACATAATGCAGAAGAACCGGGCGGTGCGCGACAGATACGAAGGCTATACAACACGAGACAAACCGTCTCGCGCACACTCAGCAGTCTAATTTAAACTCTCTATAGGAGTGATTCTATTGACGTTATATTGCGTGTTATTCTTGTGATTGTGTCAGTGAAGTGTTTCGATTTAGAAGTGATTGTGCAGACGTTAGATTGCGTGTTATTCTTCTCATTATATCAGTGAAGTGTTTAGATTTAGATTTAGATTTAGGAGTGGTTGTGTTGACGTTATATAGCGTGTTATTCTTCTGATTGTGTTTGTAAAGTTTTGAGATATAGGAGTGATTGTGTTTATATTATATGGAATGTTATTTTTCTGATTGTGTTAGTGAAATGTTTATATTTAGGAGCGATTGTGTTGACGTTAGATTGTATTATGTTATTCTTTTGATTGTGTTAGTGAACTGTTTAGATTTAGGAGCGATTGTGTTGACGTTAAATTGCGCGTTATTCTGTTGATGTGTTAGTGAAATATTTAGATATAGGAGTGATTGTGTTGATGTTAGATTGGGTGTTTTTCTTCTGATTGTGTTAGTGAAGTATTTAGATTTAGGAATGATTGTGTTGACGTTACATTGCGTGCTATTCTTCCGATTGTATTAGTGAAGTGTTTAGATTAACTTGTTCACAAGGCACCATGGAAATGTTCAATATAGCAAAGGATTTTCATGGTAGAGACTTATCTGAGAAACAGATGATTTCAAATGATACACAATCAGAAGCGTAACACACAATCTAATTTCAATATAACCACTCCTAGAGAGAGAATGAACTGAATTGCCGAGCGCATGCAGAAGACGGATTCCCGTGGGTTGCATGGTCTTCGTGCCGGTCGCGTGCTGCCCGATCGACCTACATTATGTAAGCGAACGCTCCGTAGTTGAATGATAAAGTGTATATATCAGACATTGAGTGGAAGCGAAAAGACTTCGTAATTAATGCGGGTAGTCTCTCAAGTACTTAGCTTACAGATTTTTTCCTATCCGCGGAGAATTCGTCTCCCTTCTATCGGACGAGAAAGCTGTGATTTTCGTCACATGGAAGCAGTAATAGTTTGAAGAGATTAACAGCACATGTTATTCATAGACTAATTCTCAGCACATGGCAGCATCTTGAGGCAGTCTGGCGGGAAAGCAGCTGCTTTGCACATGCTGTTATTATACTGTACGCTCATCATTCAACCTACTTCGTAGCTAGGTACAGTAGTCAGTTCAGTTCAGGTGGATCTCAACGGATAACCTACATTTCCGAACAGTGAGATTTTGTGTAGGATAAATTTGTGAAACCGGAGTCTGTAGCAACAGCAAGAAACAGATTTTTTGGAAGAATTTTGAAATTCTACGATTCAAAATCCATGAAGTGTGTGGTGTATAGTAAAGATATTAACAGACTGGCTTCTTAATTGACAATGAACTTCAGTTGCTCCGGACACTGCTCACTGATGCACAGCTCAAAAATACGCTGCGAAAATTTCTCAGACGTTTATTACATAAGGTTAGTGTATCTAAATCAGTGGTACTCATTACGCGGCCCGCGGGCCGCATGTGGCTCTCAAAGACATTTATTGCGGCTCTTGAATTAATATTGCTATTAATATTCTTTTCCTAGGAAAAATTTTTTAATTTCTGCAGCAGTATGAAACTGGAGAAGACTTTGGCTACCCTGCATCATTACTGCCAGTGAAGATGTTCAACATTGACACGTATTTGTTTTCGTTAAAAAAAAAGGAAGTGTCACGTCTTATGTGCTTATTATGTCTTGATATAATAATGGGTTGTAAACATTAATATACAGTACATTACAATAGCGTGCAGATATGGACATCATTAAGGAGTGCCTTATAGCTGTACAGTGACACCTTATTTTCTTAATTACCAAATTCAAAACATATTACAAGTGAGATATATCAACCTGCTCGTACTGATATGATATTGCAGAAGAGTAACAGAGTCCACCCTTCAACTTCCAAATACAAGTATAGTTGCAACGAAGTTACTTAAATTGAAGCTACGTATATAAAACAATGCGTGAATTGCAATCGGACGATCCTGACATGCGGTGTGAATTTGTAAATGGGTGTTACAGAGTGATTTTATCAATAGGACTAACACGTCTAAAACAGACTTTGTTTATGAATAAGATGTGTTGTTCGCCCACCTTCCCGTCTATTACTGTTTTCGTGTTACGGAAATCACAATGTTGTCGTCCGCTAGACGGGAGAGTGAATTCGCCGTGGGTAGTTACAGGCCCTAACTTTGTATTCTAATTCGAACTCATATTACGGTGGCCTAAATAGTGACAATTAACAATAAACATGGAATCTCTCTCTTAAACTCACAAACAATAAATTGTGATATTTTATGACTTAAAGAATGAAGGTGGGTTAACTTCATTCACATATTTAGGCTAGTGGGCAAATCGAACTACCTCCACATTTTGACATGGACGAGAAGTGTCGCAAATCTGAATCAAGTTCTTAGCATTTCTGGCCCTTGGCCAGATTCGAACTAGTGAACATGTGATATCTACCGATCAGCACGGTAACCGTAAAACCACAGCGGATGACTTAGGCTATAGCAGTCAACGCGGTGGTCTTATTTTCGTCATCATTACGCAACGTAACAAATATTTATTGAGTAGTGGGAAAGGCTGTTCTGTAAGTTTTATATGAATCAACGAGTCAAAGTCAGGATAGTAAGTAAAATAGGGAGAGGAGTACGACTAGGTTGCCCTTTATCCCCTGTTCTATAATATATACTTGGAGGATTTGGTAAAGAACTGTTTACAGATCATGAGAGGGGTGGCAATAGGAGGAAGAAGAACAAAGTGCATAAGATTTGCTGATGATATGGCGTTGTTAGCAAAGAGGAGATGATACTAAGGTATATGCTACTGGAACTAAAATACAGGCAGTGTGGGATGAAAATAAATGCAAACAAGACGAAGACCATGGTTATTGCAAGAAAAATAAAGAAGTTGAAGGTATGAATTCTAATTGAGGCAGTAGAGCAAGTAGATAGCTTCAAATACTCGAAAACAGTACTATAAATATTAATATAACCTGCTGCTAGGAAGTCAAAAGTAATAGAAACAGGCAGCATCTTCTGCGGAACTCTGGAAAAATAACAAATGAAGAGACTAGTGAAGTGCTTTGTGTGGAGTGTAGGATTGTATGGGAGAGAAAGACAGAAACATGGACATTATGACGAAGCGTAGAGAATTATTTGGAATGTGGATATGGAGATGAATGGAACGTGTGAAATGGTCAGACAGAATAAGAAATGAAGTCGTGTTGGAAAGCGTGAGTGAAGAAAGAATGATGCTGAAACTGATCAGGAACAGGAAAAGAAATTGTCTGGGTCACTGGCTGAGAAGAAAGTGCCTACTGAAAGATGCACTGGAAGGAATGGTGAACGGGAGAAAAGTTCGGGGCAGAAGAAGATATCAGATGATAGAAGACGTTAAGATATGTGGATCATACGCGGAGGCAATGAGGAAGGCAGATATAATAGAAAATATTGGGGAATGCTTGATTTGCAGTGAAAGAACTGCCCTTGGGCAGAAAACTGTAAATGAATGAATAGGCTAATACTGTATTATATAATCATTATAAAGAACATACTTAATTGGATTTAAACCTGTTGCTATGAATGTCAACGTAGTAGGTCTACATGCTAGGAATCGTTAGCGTTTCGGATGCCGATGTCTTTTTGTAAAGTGGTAATCATAATTATATTTATTTTTACCACATGTGTGCTAAATAACGCTTTGAAATTTGTTACTGTTAATTTTAAGGAATGTGCAAGGGACATGAAGTTTATCTCGAATATTGACATTTATTGGATGGTGGGATCTGTGTTAGGAAGCACGTTTACATTGATTCAAGCAGTTCAGAATTTATTCAGTTATATTTCCGACTAATTATTAAAAACACTGAGATAACGATATAGAGCTTACAATACCATTGTCAGAAGTATACTTCTATATGCTTCCGCAGCTATAAATTTGATTGCACATAATAAACGACAACTTCTAATTCTTGAAATGGATCAAGACGAAAATCTAGAATTTAAGGTATTAAATGAATAAAAATATTAATCGGTGGCGTGGAAGCCCATGAAGAGCCAAGGCCGACCAGCCGACTTCCATAATTCATGTCTACATGCCTCAGCAGAGATGATCGATCATTCAACTAGTACAGGGTAACGTGTGGTCACCACGATGATCCCTGCAGCCTATATGGTTGGTTTTCGAAACCGGATTGTGCAACTTAGCGTAGCTCTCTAAATTCATCACAAAGCTGAACGGGCACTGATTCCGTGACGCTAGATCAGACATGATGCCTTAGACGACTAATTTTTTTTTTTACTAGCGTACCCCGAAAATATATTTTCACTTCCAAACTCCACTGCAATCATATAAGAATTAACGAAAGACTAGATTGTTGTTGTATGAAAAAAAGAAATTATTAGTACCATTATTATTATTATTATTATTATTATTATTATTATTATTATTATTATTATTATTATTATTATTATGCAGTAGTTAGTGATGCAATAATACTTACTTACATACTTACTTACTTATTGGCTTTTAAGGAACCCGGAGGTTCATTGCCGCCCTCACATAAGCCCGCCATTGGTCCCTATCCTGAGATAGATTAATCTATTCTCTATCATCATATCCCACTTACCTCAAATCTATTTTAATATTATCTTCCCATCTACGTCTCGGCCTCCCCAAAGGTCTTTTTCCCTCCGGTCTCCCAACTAACACTCTATATGCATTTCTGGATTCGCCCATACGTGCTACATGTCCTGCCCATCTCAAACGTCTGGATTTAATGTTCCTAATTATGTCAGGTGAAGAATATAATGCGTGCAGTTCTGTGTTGTGTAACTTTCTCCATTCTCCTGTAACTTCATCCCTCTTAGCCCCAGATATTTTCCTAAGCACCTTATTCTCAAACACCCTTAACCTATATTCCTCTCTCAAAGTGAGAGTCCAAGTTCCACAACCATAAAGAACAACCAGTAATATAACTGTTTTATAAATTCTAACTTTCAGATCTTTTGACAGCAGACTGGATGATAAAAGCTTCTCAACCGAATAATAACAGGCATTCCCCATATTTATTCTGTGTTTAATTTTCTCCCGAGTATCATTTATATTTGAATAATAATGGTAATGAATTATGTAAAATGTTATTCAATAAAGGAAAAACAGGAATCATTATTGCAATATAATATATAATTATATAATGCAATAATTTATTAACAAGTATAATAAAATTAATATTCGAGCATTTTTACATACGTAATCAGTGGGATACGTACCCCTTGAGACAATCCCGCTTACCCCTGGGGTTACGCGTATCATAGATTGAAATTCCACTGCCTTAGACCACGACGCTACGGCGCTGAACGAATAAAAAAGTAGAATTAAACAAATTATGAAAGTACAA
The DNA here is from genome assembly GCF_040183065.1 of Periplaneta americana. NCBI lineage: Eukaryota > Metazoa > Arthropoda > Insecta > Blattodea > Blattidae > Periplaneta > Periplaneta americana. Next base: position 25,672,741 of record NC_091128.1, read on the forward strand.
AAAAGAGTATTAGTTACAATTCAAAGGAAGCAGCTAACAGCTAAAATGATGCTACTATTTAAGAATATAGGAGAAGAAAGATAGTACAAGCGGATCTTGGCCTGAACACCGTATCAGGAGAGCAAGAGAGGTCGACCCAGATTAAACTGATTTAGAGAGGTACCACAAATAATGAAAGAAAGAGGAATTCAGAAATGGACTTGTAAGTACAGAGAAGAATGGCATAGGGTCATCGGAAGACATCGAAGAACGTCTCAAAGTTGGACTAATGTAATACTAGAATCGAAATTTTCTCCCATATCTAAGTGTTAGTATATCATTTAAGCATAATTTTTGAGAACTCGCCAGAAAAATGAATACGTTTATTAAAAATGTGCTCGCTCTTGCAAACAAAATAAAATACTAATGTAATTAACTAATTTTTAATTATACATACGAATTATAGAACATACAGCATAAATATGCTTTGCTCTATATAGGACTACCGCTTTGTGTTTACTGTTGAAGGATTCTGTCCGCAGTCAACATCTCTGAGGCTTGCGGCTATGTTACACATGCAGTACTGTATAATACATTATATGAAAACAACGCCATTTCTAATAAAAATATAAGCAAATTTAAAGAAGGAAGATAGTTAAATATGATGAACACCAGTAAATTAAAAAATAATCTTTAACCCTCCAATTGTAGTAATAGAATTTTTCAATACTATTTCAATTTTTTCCCATATTTATTTTTGAAATTCCACGTATTTGTCCGTTACATGCCTACTAACATTTAAAAATAAGATTAACACAAATAATTAATCTGCTGTAAGAAGTAAGAGGCATTATTCATGTGCGGTGATCTTGTTATTCCTCTTGGTTTGTGTTATGAAAATTGCAGGATATTAAATTCAATCTGTAGCATAATTTTCTATAATTTGAGTTTGTAGGCTTATAAATTTTGTATTTTGTATTATTTATATCATTATTCATATTGTTATCCATAATAACATGACCCTTGTTTCCAATTGTTTTAATTTTTATTTCTCTGAGTTATCGCCTTTTTCAGAGATATTCATTGCGTACGTGGTAGTCGAATAATTGAATTTCAACAAAAAAAAATATTTTTTTAAATTTATATTTTTATTAAGGGTGTTTGAGAATAAGGTTCTTAGGAAAATGTTTGGGGCTAAAAGGGATGAAGTTACAAGAGAATGGAGAAAGTTACACAACACATAACTGCACGCATTGTATTCTTCACCTGACATAATTAGGAACATTAAATCCAGACGTTTGAGATGGGCAGGACATGTAGCACGTATGGGCGAATCCAGAAATGCATATAGAGTATTAGTTGGGAGGCCGGAGGGAATAAGACTTTTGAGGAGGCCGAGACGTAGATGGGAGGATTATATTAAAATGGATTTGAAGGAGCTGGGATATGATGATAGAGATTAATCTTGCTGAGGATAGGGATCGATGGCGGGCTTATGTGAGGGCGGTAATGAACCTCCGGGTTCCTTAAAAGCCATAAGTAAGTAGCGTGCAAATTAATCCGAACAAGACATATTTTTACATTGTCTGTCATTGTTGGCCTCACAGCTGCTCATACCGCTTTAATTGACATCTGTACTACGTGTAATTCCATTGTTGAAGGTCTGTCATTATTTTTTATAATATGTGACATTTTGCCTGTCGTTTTGTACTTATTAGCATTTCAGTTGTGTTGAAGACTTATTACTGCAATCCTGTGTACATTCTGTCGTCTTCACAAATGGATACAACTTCACGAAAACGGTCTAAAATTATATCATTAGCAGAGCATTCTTCTATGACACAGAGGAAAATTGCTGCACAATGTCACATCGGTTTGGCTACTGTTAATTCGATCATAAAACGATACAGGGAGACTGGATCCATCACATCCCAGAAAAAAGGAAACTGTGGCCGGAAAAGGAAGACTTCACCTGCAGATGATCGTTTAATTGTCAGGAAAAGTGAATTAAATCCTAGACTAACTGCTGTCGACTTAACCCGCGAGTTAATGGCTATCACTGGGGCGAATATTCACATCACAACTGTGCGGCGTAGGCTTTTGGAAGCTGGACGAAGGGCTCGTGAGCCTATTAAGAAGCAAATGCTAACCCCTGTTATGTGCAAAAAACGCTTAATGTGAGCAAAATTACATCAACACTGGACAGTGAATGACTGGAAGAATGTACTTTTTTCCGATGAGTCTCATTTCGAGGTCCACGGCCACCGTGTTTCTTACGTACGGAAAGGATCCGAAAAAGTAACAGCAGCTCATCTCCAACAAGCACCCAAATACCCCCCTAAAGTAATGTTTTGGGGTGTTTTACACATGAAGGGCCTGGAGCATTAATACCTATCAAGGGAATGATGAATTCTGACAAATATATTCACTTATTGGAAACCAGAATCGCACCCCAGCTGCAAAAATAATTTCCGGATGGCAGAGGTGTGTTCCAACAATACCTGGCACCATGGCATACGTCTCGAAAAACTACAGAATTCTTCAACAAGAAGAATATTCAGGTACTCCCCTGGCCAGGCAACTCACCCGACATCAACCCCATTGAGAACTTGTGGTCAATTAGCAAAAGAAGAATGAAAAAAAAGGATTGTTCTACAAAGGAGAAGATAATTTCTGCCCTCATTGGTGTATGGTTTCGCGATGAAGAAATGAAGAATATTTGTTGGAAATTAGTGGAATCCATGCCAAATCGTCTCAGAGCTGTTATTAGGAACAAGGGAGGCCACATAGATTACTGAGGTATGTCTTAGATCCTTTTTTTATTCCGTTTGAGTGTTTTTGCATAAGTAATTACGTTTTTCGGATTAATTTGCACGCTACTGTATATATATATATATATATATAAATTGTAACGATTTTTACGGATTTTACTTTATTATGAACAAATATCTTGGAGATGTTCTTGTTTGTATAGATGGTAGACTATTTTAATATTTTAATATCAAGGAATATCTTAAATGATTTCCAATTTGTTTTATAGTACTGTGACTTTCATTGCCTGTAAATTTGTTTCCCACTTTGTCAAAACTGTATAGTATTGAGAAGCTTGCCTTGAAATGGAAAGGAGGCAAGTTTAACGTTACTGATATGCTTTATCATAGTGTCATCAATAATATATTTTAAAGTTAATTAAGTTTGATTACATTTTCAACAAAATTGAATGGAACTTTTCAATCACCCTGTATTTTTAAAAAGAGCAACATTATTTGACATTTTTACATTTTCTGTGGTCCACAGTCAACAATGTATACATTTATAATTATTCCAAATCCTTAACCAAAGATTGGTATATAGTTTTGATTGAGGTAATTATATTTTCAGCTGGTGTGACAAACAGCGTTTTTAAATGATTCTAAACTGTGATCGCAATTTCCCGTAATTATTCGTTTTCATTTTTTCCCTTTAAATACTCTCTGATGTGTAAGCATATACTAAATAAAATTTAATGAACATTTTTGAGCTTGTTACCTCCCGTGACGCCAATTTTGAAGCTCTTCTGCACAGGGATTTTAAATGAGACTAAATTTTGACCGCAATTTCGAGTAACTTTAATTTTTTGCTTTATTCCATACAAGTTATAGCCTAGATCTTCGGAATTATCCTTCATGGGCTGTCGTGCCTCGGATTATTACATTATATTTGACAAACGTTCTTTAGGCTACTACGAAAATTTGCTCTGGAATAAAAATGTGTTATTTTGTTGCATTTGATAAGATTGCCTTCATATTTCTATAAAATGCTTCTAAAATTCATTCTTAAAATGTAACTATTTCTATTTAAACTTTGAAAGCCAAAATTAAAATTGTGCCCCAGAGTGTTTAAAGGATGTGCTTTTAGGAGTAAAATCTCATACACAGAAATTTTGAGTTTATCTTTAAAAGTGGCTCAGATATATCCATTTCAGTGGATTACTGTATCCTGGTATTTTTTTTTTTTTAAATTGAGTCACCACATTCTCTTTAACTAATCTCGAACTTAAGTTGTTGCTTCAATGATATTTATACATACAAAAATGAAAATTGTGCATCACTTAGGAAAAATGTTCAAATTTTAGTGCCTCCTACCTTTAAAATGTTTCAACAAATAGTACCAAATTAAACAGCAACACAATATTTACTTCTTGATAAATGAATTTTCTATGAATATATACCTATAAATTAATATAGACCCACATTTGAAGTCAAGAATTCGTACAATTTTAAAGAACCTTACATCAAGTTTAACATTCGAGCTACTTATTGCTTCATCTTCGAAATAAATTAGAATCCTAACTTAAAATCACGCACTAGTCAGTAACAGGATATTAGTACGTCTTCTCGTTTATTTTGAGAGTTACAGCATGATTATGGTGTTATTTTAAGTTGTAAAATGTACTGCCACTTTCTTTGTAGTTGCATAGTCATGCATAATTTTATTGTACTTTTATATAACATTTAATAATTGAAACATATAAATATCTATTTTATATCCACCACAGCCAGCTACTGCACGTATCAACTTACTGCTGCATGAGAATAAAAAGCAAATAAATATGTAATAGATTGAGAAAGGGATATTTGTGAGTATTAACACAGCGACTGAATTTATATTACCTTATACTGCAGGGAACTCTGATAATCTATGAAAGAGTAACAATAAAGTTTCCGAGTTTGTAAAAAAAAAAAAATAGTACGAATGTTGAAAACAGAGAATTTGTATTCTTTATCCGTACGCTACTAGGATAAGGATATCTCGGTATGGTAAAGACCGCATTGATTGGTGGCAATATTCCAAATGGCCATTGGAGTCCTCCAATCACGTAATAGGATATCTGTAGCTCTGTTGGCAAGCCTGCAAGTCGACTGTTGAAATATGCCAAGGGTCATACAATGACTGCAGAAGTTCAGAACACGGTTTAATGCCGGACCTCTCAAAATTCTCTTTAATATATGGAAATAAAAAATTAAGGGCTGGCTTCCAGCAAGGGATGAATCTAGTTATAAATTCAGAGAGTAAATGGCGTCTTTAATATAAGTGTATATTACATAGAGTGATTTCCAATGCTTGACTGGAATCTCACTTCAAGCTTCTTGGTCATAGACATAACAGGAGGCAATGGCAAACAGGTCAGGTTGTTTTATGTATAGCGTACAAGTGACGAACATCATATGGCTGTCATATGTGTCTGCTTATTTATTTTATAAGAAACAATTTGGAATTAATGTCATAAAAGGGGTCAGAGAGGCCACGTTGATGATGCTGCTGCTGCTGCTCCTGATAATTATGATGATTATGATTATTATTATTATTATTATTATTATGATTATTATTATTATTATGATGATTATTATTATTATGATGATTATTATTATTATGATGATTATTATTATTATTATTATTATTATTATTATTATTATTATTATTATTATTATTATTATTAAGGTCTATTCTAAACATTTCTAGGCAAAAAGTTTAACTTCATCGAGAGAAACCAGTTTGGTTAATATCTGTCAAATACTCCGGTGCGTGTCACAAGAACTTGCGTTCAGAATTAATATTATATAAAAAACTTAAAATTGTTTAACAACACGTTAAAAGTGTTAAAATCTTTAAAAAAGGTTATGTACCTTAGGCAGACGGCCCGTTTCGACGCCGGTTCTGCGTCATCTTCAGTGTTCTACCAACTTCTGATGTTCCTGTTGATCTTGCATACTGCCATTTGCATTAATCAGTTGTAGGGGTGAGGGTGTGTTGCTTCTGTGGTGGGGGTGGTTGTTTATGTGTTATGTATCATGATGTCGAATAATGTATGGGTATTGAACTGCAATTGTGTATTAAGTATATGTTGTGGGTGTGTTATTGTATGTTTGTATATTTCGTATTGTTGTAAGATGTTTAACTGTGAATTATTGATGTGATGTGTAGAACTTCCATATCTGTTTCTATATTATTGTAGTCATGATTATTGTTGATAATATGCTCTGCGTAATTTGATGTGATGTATGGTTTGGTTATAGCTTTAATGTGTTCTTTATATCTTGTGTGAAAGGATCTTCCTGTCTGTCCTATGTAAAAATGTGGGTAACTATTGCATTTTAGTTTGTAAACTCCAGTTGAATTATATTTATTTGAATGTTTGATGTGATTATTTAGATATTTCTGTGTTGTGTTATTTGTTTTGTATGCTATCTTGTATTTTAGTTATCGGAATGAAGTTGCAATTTTGTGAGTATTGGTATTGTGATATGTTAATGTTATGTATTTATTCTCATGCGGTGTTTGTGTTGGTTTGTTCTGTTTTTGTTTTGCCTTTTTTATTAGTGTGTCTATCATGTTAGGGTTATATCCATTGTCTTGTGCTATATATTTAATTGTGTTTAGTTCTTCAGTATAGTTGTCATTGTTCATTGGTATGTTAATTAATCTGTGTGTCATTGTACGGAAAGCTGCATGTGTATGTTGTATTGGATGGTTTGATGAATTGTGTATGTGTGTTGTAGTTGTGGTGGGTTTCCTGTATATTTTGAATTCATGTCTATTATTTGTTTTGGTTATGGTGATGTCTAAGAAATTTATAGCTTGGTTATGTTCTGTTTCTATTGTATACTTTAATTGGGGGTGTATTTTGTTGAGTTGTTGATGTAGGTTTTCTATTTTTCTTTTGTCTCCCATTATATAAGACTATTATGTCATCTACATATGTCATCAGTAGTTCGTAGGACACTGAAGATGACGCAGAACCGGCGTCGAAAAGGGCCGTCTAAGGTACATAATTTTTTTTTTTAATTTTAACACTTTTAACGTGTCGTTAAACAATTTTAAGTTTTTTAAACAAAGTGTTAACGTGAACCAGAATCAATGATAATATTATATCCCAAATATTTCTCAAAATGAGCCACTTAAACACCCGTGTGTTACAGGAACCTAAATTTCTCACGGTATGTTTAGCCTATTTCATCACTGTTCAGTGATTAACGTATTACCTAATTCTGAGTGGTTTATATTGAGAAAAATAAAGTCCATAATATTGAGTAACTATTGGGCTAAGAAGCAATTTTTCTCACACATTTATCGCTCCAACTTTGTTTATTATCTCATTATCGAACTCTCTTAATGTCTATGTAAGTAATTATATGCGACATTATTATATGCGACATGAACCATACTTTTTATGTATTATTTATAACTAGCCGTACCCGTGCGCTCCACTGCACCCGTTAGAAATAAATATAAAGTAATTACATAATTAAAATAGGACGTTTGATCCAGGGAACATTCGTGTTTGATAGAAGGATAAATCGTTTAATACTGTATGTTACTTAATTTAAATTGCATCCAAATAATTAAAATGCGATCATTTTGGTCCAGAGACACTCGTTTGGTGCAATGACAATTCCTTTAACATGTTTCTTAATTTTTATTACATGCAACCATAGTTTAATGAAGATCGACATCATTTAGATTTAATGTGTTTATTTTATTTTACTTGTTATAGGTTTTCATTGAATTATGGTAACTTAATTTTAACACTTGTTTTCTACGTATTCAATAAATGGCGCTTGGCCCACTACGGTTCTGAACCCTTCAAATAACTTAAATTATATTATATAATATTACATATTATATATTATATTATATTATATTATATTATATCAGAAATTACTGTAATAACATTATAGCATTATGTCCATCTAGAGAAACTACACTTTCCAATTGTGAAATAATAATTAATTATACAAATCTGTTAATTTAGCTTCTGATATTACTTCATACAAACACAGAAACATTCTCTGTAGGCTATCTTTTTTGTCATGAAATATTTTTCACAAAAATCAATAATAAGCGAGATATTTCGATTTATTTAATTCAGGCCTCCTTATAATCCCCCTTTTAAATAATGTATTTTGAATGCCATATAGCCTAAAATCTAAATTACAACGAACTTAATTTATATTCCAATTTTCATCGAAATCCGTTCATCCATTATCGCGTGAAAAGGTAACAAACATACAGACAGACAGACAGACAGACATACAAACAAAAATTTCAAAAAAGCAGTTTTCGGTTTCAGGGTGATTAATTGTATATGTTAGGACCAATTATTTTTGGAAAATCGAAAATTACCAGAAAAATTTCGGCTGCAGATTTATTATTAGTATAGATAATTATTATTCATTGCCCCAATATTAAGTTACATCACAACCTTGTCTGAATAATATCAATACGTAGTTTAGAAAAAAAAACGTGAGATAAATATTTACAGTTACAATTACAATGACAATACCTTTGCTGATGTAACAGGCGAAATGACATATGGCATGTGGATTATCTCAGATTGTTTTGTGTTAAGAGTGCGTTTTAGGTGCAGGGGATGTTAGTGCGTGTGTTAGCAGGGATTTTGTTTTATTATGAGAACAAACAATGCGAACTGGGAGATACGTCAGTACGATACGCCGGAATTAATTTCATAGGACATGTTTGTTGTCCGCTTTTGTGCGACGCAAACTCTACAAGGAATCATGGAGTTACTGCCGCTATGCCTGGCATTCAAGGAGAGCCTTGGATTACTGACAATGAGCGTACAAGCATTCTGAATTCTCTCCAGTATTAGAACGACTACATTATATAGATTATAAGGGAGTCTGTTTGAGAATTATAATCGACTGTCTTCCTTCTCCTCTCGCCACTACCATCTCTAATTCCTCTACTTACAATAGTAGTAGTTCTGTCTGTTAAGGAATGTACTACTGTGGTTATAAGGAATGCAGCTATGAAATTCTGATAGACAGTCTCTAAATTAGCAGTAGGAGCTCTAATATGGTCGCTTTGGAAAGGATAATATGTACATGTACATGAATGTAATATGTATGTACGCGTGCAAGGGATGGAAACCATTTTCTATATCTCGAAAATGTATGCAAGGAAACGCCAGAAATTGTAGTAAGGTTTTACAATTATAAAATATCAAAGAATATGAATAATGAGAGCATTTTAACATTACGAATTGCCTATACCGACATATTGATAAGAATTTAAGAATGTACCAGCACTTAGCACAAATGAAAAATTATCTTGAGGAAAATACTAATTCTGCACTTACAGCGCTGTAAATCAATGATAAATGTCACAAGATGAGTGACAGAATTGCAGCAAGGTAAATTGCACTTACATACAGGGCCTTATTAAAGAGTAGAGTCAATCATTGGGTAAAGGAAGAAGAGGCCACCATAATAAAGTGTATTGCAGTTTGGACTCTTTCCTTCTGCCTTCAATTCATACAAATATATTCTGAAGTGACACCTAATATAAAAAGGTGAAACTATTTTGTGGAATAAATCTTACATTCATGTTGCCTGGAAATGCTTACGTAATATCTGATAAATACAACAAATGAATGAGTCCATTCCTATTACTAAAGGAGTCCGCGTATATACTTAACCTATACTTAACTTAGGAAGAATTCATTATAATTAGGGAACGATGTCTGGACACTAAAACATTGCCTAGAGAAGGGTACAGGTTTAAGGAACACTGGCTATAGGATGTCGTTAGTTGTTACGTTACTGATGTACCTTTTTTTTTTTTTTTTTTTTTTCTACATCCGGCCAGAGGCCATTTTCCGAAATATTTCTGTTTTTCAGGTTTTCAGTTTTCTGTTTCTGTTTACTAACTAACACACTAACACAACACCCATGCCCGAGGCGGGACTCGAACCCACAACCCTTCGGACCAAGCCGTAGAGTCATTGCGTGCCTCTACGGCTTGCGCCACCCGGGTCGGCTGACCTTCGGGTTTGTACGCAAAATGAAAGACGTCGCGTGAAGAAAGCTCTGTTCATTCGAAGTTTAATTAGTGCAGATTTTGTACTGTTTACTGGATTCTAACAGAACGATTCGACACAGCACGACTTGTTTTTGGATCAAGCTGCGAGCCTGGTTTTTGGAATCTGCTATATAACTCACTACTCAGTCTAAAGTTCACAACACATTCAAAAGCAATGGCCTTTGCCGACGATCTATTCATATTGACCAAAGGAGAATCCATTGCAGAAGCCGAAATCTACAGTATATGAATATAGAAATGAACAAAATAACAAATTGTGCCAAAAACAATAAATTAAACTTCAATGAATATAAATCTAAGGTAGTGCTCTAGTCCAGAAGAAAACGAAGACAAAAAAGGATATACAGATTTAACTTACCCCCAATTATTAACCTCTAGAGAAAGTCAACGTTATAAATTATCTCGGAATAATATATGACAAGAAAATAACCTTCAGAGACCACATCAATTATGTAGCGGAAAAATGTACAGGGACATAATTTCATTTTTACTTCAATTTTTATTGTACCTGAGTTTTTTAATGTACTTCACTCCCATCCCTTCTACTAATGAAGTTCCAACTGCCCTCCACACAGAACCAAGGCCGCATATAGAAAACAGCACCGAGTTAGTGAGTATAGTACGTTCCAGAAATATGTTCGCGTTTTCCAGTGACGAAAGAGCTTTCAATATTGAATCATATTTTCGCACAGGTACTGTCCGTTTCCCTACGTCGCATCCCGATTTCCCCCACCTGCGTCTGTTCGCCCCTCTGTAAAAGCTGGGCTGTCTTAGCTCTTTTCTGAAAACATTAATTTCTCTTAGGAATTGGACGTTTACGTAATATTACACAACTGTTTAAAATAACTTAAATAAAAGGGCGTCGTTAAGTAATTAACTGTCACGTGATTTATCCCCTCATAAACACTTGGATAGCATGTCTGAGTAATTTTATCTGTGCGGGTCGAGCAGAAGTGAAGATTGAATTTACAGTACGTAAGGTACTCTTTTATGGAGTAGGTACATAATTATTTCAACATGAGTTACTAATAAGAAGGACGAAACTGGCAATTGGAATTAAATGCAATAGTCTATAGTGCGATAATATGCACAAAAGAACTGAAGCCTGTATCGAAATGAACGGCCACCATTTTCAAAAATGTGTTTAAATATTCATATCATGATTGTTTTTCAATTTAACTTCTTTCTCTATATTGTACGCTAATGTGCTGTAGACAGAATAATATACACTGCATAATGAATACGTTCGCATGGATAACTCAGTTTGTGAGTAAAAACACTTATTCTTAATATAGTACTGTATTTTGATTAAACAAAAACCTAATGAAAATTATCGAACTCAAAATCGCGTTATTTCCTAGTTTACGAAATGGATGAACTCCTTTTCTTCCCTCCTATACATAGTAAAGTGATTTGTTTGTATTTTACGCCAGTATCATCGAACTACAGTCGTGGAAGGTGATAGCAAACTGTGTTTCCGGTTATCTAAAGATATAACCAGGTTAATATTAAAAATGTTAGTAAAAATAAAATGATGTCTCTGTAATAATTCACACTCTCAAAAAAGCCAAACTAGCATAGGGTTTAAAGCACGAAGCGCTGAAAATTATATAGAAAGGAGGAATATTGCCACTAATTTTATATGGAGCCCCAGTGTGGAAAAGAATAATATACAATAAATTTTATAAACCAAGATTATTCTAATACAAAGGTTCATAAATATCAGAATAGCAAAGGCTTGCCGTTCTGTGTCTAATGAAGCATTGTGCGTAATGACGGGAATAATTCCAATACACATCCAAATAGAGAAGACAGCAGAGTATTACCTAGTTGTCAAAATAAGCAGGAACCAAGATGATCATAAGAACAGGAATCAGATTGGCCATGGTTTGGAGTTAAAACATTGCCAGTATCCAGCTGGCTGCGTAACAATCAGAGAAGGAAACGAGGACAACGAACAAAATTTAATTAAAATCTTCACAGATGGGATCACGGATGAACTCGCTGTTGGAGCAGGAAGGCAACCTGTAGGAAACGCTAAAATACAGGCTCAATGGCAAATGAAGAAACAATCAAGCTGAACAACTGACCACATTAAAAACTATTCAACATGTACCAACCATGGAAAGTCAACAACAAACAAGCTCAATATTTATAGATAGCAGGATAACATTATACTCCCTTAAAAACCAAAAAAAATCATACACATCTCATAGAATAAATCAGAAAAGAAGTAAAAAAAAGCGGAGAGGAAGAACTGGAAAATATAATTCAATTAGGGAATGAATTAGCAGATCAATTGCAATTTCGAAGGAGGCAGCACGCTCCGAGGATATTCAAGAGAGCTACAGCAGGTGCAGTGAAAGGTGAAATACACAATCTCAGTTTAGTGAAGTACCAAAACGAATGGGACAACACAGCAAAAGGACAAATCACAAAATAATTTTTCTCAAATATAAAGAATCGTTTAAAACTAAAACTTAATTAACATTATACAAACTTCACAACCATAATAACAGGACACGAAAATATAAAATCTTGTCTACAAAAATCTAAAATTATAGACAGCCCATCATGCCCATGCAAAAACAACGAACAAACGATAGATCATTTGTTATACAATGGTAAATTAGTTGAGAGAGAAAGAGACATTCTGAAAGCGGCAGTTTCAAGACTGAAAACTGGCCAGTGAATAAAGACAAACTAGTGCACAAATACCTTACAAACTTGATTAAATTTACTAACAATATATAATTTGATAAATTACAATGAAAGAAAAGTACAAAATTACATCCACCTATATTCCCTACAGAATAACTCTTACTGTTAGAATAATATAAAGTAATTATTTGTACATAGTGTAAGATAAACCAATGCATGTAGTATTACTCCATAGTAATGAAACATTCAGACTGTAAATAAAAAAAAATTAAACAAGCAAAACTGGATTCTGTTTACAAAGTAAACATTTCGTCAGGAATTCAGTTGTGATCCAGTGAAAGTACTGTGAAGGCGTATTAAAATGCAGCCAAAAAATCTGCAACTTTGGCTGTGAATGTAAGACTTTGGAGATGAGGGCGAAAATATATTATGATGTAAAGTGTGTAAGTTAAACATAAAAATTAAACAGAGTCGTGATTTACATAAACATTGTGACTCTAAAAAACATATCGAACATGTGAAATTGTTTAGTGATTCGATTTCGTATCAGTCCAGTTTTTATTACCACTTGTGTCTGATGTTGATATGCGCTAATATTCTGTTCCATAAACTTGACAATCCACTTAAACTCTTTACTAGGAATCGCCTACCCAACAAACATAAATCGACCGTGTCTGCAATAAATGATACCTTCAACACATCCGCCTTTCAAATTCGGTCGTCGGTTCTCTTTACCATTCAAGAATAAGGGCTCTCTCTCAACTATATCTAGATGTGTCACTCTTTACGATTGAACTTTTGTTGAAGCTATGTTTACAATTTTTTGAACAAAGTGGCGCTACATGTGGACAATGAGATAGATACGCATGAGAAGAGACAATTTTTTAATGGGGGACGGCTTATGTTTCTTTCTTATTTATTTGCTTTTATGGCATCTTTTGGTTTTGAGACTAGCTTAATTTTGGTAGCATATTTGTAGTTGAAATTTCTTGACTTATGTAGCAGACTCACTCGTGTTGACTTGGTAATGCTAACATAGTTAATTTCGCGTCGTGTTTCCTGAATTAGGATAGGTTAATATTTTTTTTTTTCAAGAAAATATACTATTTTTCAACATATTTGGAGTTATGATTTTAATATTTCTTCTATTTTTTCTTCATATTTTTCCGCTCTTTAGTCATATGGTACGGAACTTTTCGGACACTCTGCATAAAGTAAATACAAGCTTGAAGTTACTGACATAAACGGCTAATATAACACAGGCCTGCAAAATTAAGGGTCATAAAAATGTTTCTCCATTTGCGGTTTCTTGGCATGCTGAATCCAAAACTGAGCTCAGATTTTCTCTATCACGTACCATTTTTCCGCAACATGCATTGGCACTCTTAGGAATGTGAATGTAGCGTTATTGAGTTTAATATAGAAAAGTTATGAATTTAAAATGTCCTGTGGCAAATATTAAATGTATATGTTACAAAAACTATTAGATTGTCATAATTAACAACTCAAATTTAGTCAAATGCCCTTTTTGGGGGGGGGTTATTTTACGACGCTTTATCAACATCTAAGATTATTTAGCGTCTGAATGGAATGACGACGATAATGCTGGTGAAATGAGTCCGGGGTCCAGGATCGATAGTTACATAGCATTTTTTCATACCGGGTTGAGGGAAACCCCCGGAAAAAACCTCAATCAGGTAACTTACCCGACCGGGATCCCCTTTTTTCTTCATGGTGAAGTTTCGTTTGTTGCTTTCCTCTTGTGTAAAGTTCAAGACATGTTCTTTGTGACCAGTGGTTTTGTTCCCAATGACTGCTTCTTGTTCTGCTGGTCCATTCACAGAGAAAATATGGAAACTTGATTTATCCAGTCTGCTGATTAATAAGCATGCACAACTTTCTCAGATCTTCACAGATCATCAAGTTATGATCTTTATATTAATTTATCTTTGTAAGAACCAGTTCAAGGTTCTCGTAAGTTTCTTTAAGGTGTACAGAATGACCAACAGGCACTGATCACTGCCTTCAGACTTCTTTTGGAGGAATCGATAAAATTCCACATTCATCCACTTCGTACTAAACATTAAACTTTTGTATCATTGCAGTATAATAAGTCACACTCTTATGAGAAGTAGGGAGTAAATTCCTCTCCTCTACTCCTGTACCTATGAAGAAATGTTCCTCGTGTCAGCAAATTCATTTCTTTTAATCCGCAGCGTAAGAGAGTAGCTTCTCCCTTGGGTAAATCTAAATTAATTTTCTTAAAACATTGAGTTCAAACTGGTAAACTCTTCAAGACTTCCACTTTCTACCTCACGCAGCATTCTAGATTATGTTTCTGGTCCTCATTAATAGGTTTGTACAAAATTTTACATTACAGAACTGAGTTTTGGATGCAACAAAATCACCAGTACCTAGGCCTATATGAATACTATAAAACTCCAAATATAGTTTTGTGTAAAAGTTGTGCGTGATGTCCCATTTTTATGTCATTTCTTTTTTATATAGATTATTTTAGGATGCTTTATCAACAGCTTAGGTTATTTAGCGTCTCAATGAGATGAAGGTGATAATGCCGGTGAAATGAGTCCGGGGTCCAGCACCGAAAGTTACCCAGCACATGCTCATATTGGGTTGAGGGAAAACCCCGGAAAAAACCTCAACCAGGTAACTTGCCCCGACTGTGAATCGAACCTGGGCCACCTGGTTTCGCGGCCAGACGCGCTAGGCGTTACTCCACAGGTGTGGACTGTTATTTCTGGCTTCATCACTCAAAAAGGTGAGCTAAAATGTTTAAAAAAATTTCTTAATCGCAGACCTGTGTAATATTTACGGGAGATTCTCGTGTACTTATAGCCCCAGACAGAATACCAGTTCATTGGTAAAATTATCTGTGGTTCAAAGACAAATACTCTTAGCAGCACATTCTGTTTTAATGCCTTATTATTGTTGTGATTAGTATTATTGTTATTATTATTATTATTATTATTATTATTATTAATGTATTATATTGTATTATATTATATTAAATTAGATTGTACTGTACTGTACTGTAGTATATTATATTATATTATATTATATTATATTATATTATATTATATTATATTATATTATATTATATTATATTATATTATATTATATTATATTATATTATATTATATTATACTATATTATTATTATTACTATTATGAACTGTTTGCATTTATCAGTTCCTCACTATGGATAGTCACATAACCCACATCTTCTTTCGTTTCATCACGTTGAGTTTTTAAGAAATACAAGGTTTTCGAAATTTCTGAAAATATCTAATGAATTCATTTACTGTATGTATATTTATTACATAATTAAATTATTATGCTAAAGAAGGTAATTTATTTTTAATTGAATCATGAAAGACAGAGTTATAAAACAATACTCAAAGAACAATTTGTAAACAAAGTTCCTCTGAAAATCTTTCTCTCTTTATACAAAATATTGCTACAAACATAAAAAAATATCGTCCTTGTTCCTGCAATAACTCCTATGGGCAAAATATAAAATTTTTCTGTAGGAAGAAAAAACAAATTTATTCATCCTATAGCAGCCGTACATAGGAGACTGTGAATTCTTACATTTTCGAAATAAAGAAATATAATTACATATAGAAGATTTTATTATTTGCTTTATCACTATTTAAATTAGTTAATAGCGCAAAAATCTTAATATCGGTTAAATGTCTCATAGGAGTTATTGCAGGAACAACGACGATATGCTTCATTTCTCCATGTATTTCTATGTATTTCAATTTGTGTTCCATTTGTGAAAATACAGTTTCTTAATACATGTACTTAAAGTTTCTTCGTGTTTTTCTGGCAAAGTCTAGAATTCCAATAGCAGATAATAAATCCGGGGGTCACGCACAACGCTGTATTGGTAACATGCATAATGCATTTATAATTTATGTCTTCCTGTTTTGTGTCTTGTTACATGTAATTTATTTTGTCATATTCAGTCAGTGCTTAAACTTCTTTGGATAGAGAAAAATATTAACGTTGTTTGATTTTTTGGAAATGTTCGTTTAAATTTTGAAGTTTTTTGTTCATATTTTAAAAATTACAGAAAAGCATGGCGCGATACATAAAATCTTAATACAAATTCACATTCAGAACACTTAGTTAAAGAAATGCAGTTAGTTTTGCTCACGAAGTAGAAAAAAATTTAAACGCATACCAGTATTATTATTATTATTATTATTATTATTATTATTATTATTATTATTATTATTATTATTATTAATCCTGTGTGGAAGTTACTCACAATCATAGGAATTTCATCAAATCCCTTGTCATTTCTCTAACGATGCTTGACAATTGTCATAATCTCTCCTACCCATCTTAAAAATGAACATCACAACCCTTTATCTATAAATTTCGTAAAATGAGGTGTGTGCGTCTGTGACTCTGTGGACAACGTATAAGCTTCCCAAACCAAATTATCCGTGGTTAGATTCCCGTCTCCATTCCATGGGACAGGATGTTAGTCTCAACTTAGGACTGCCCTGTGAAGTCTCTGTAGTTTTTGTGCGTCTTGCAGACATCACTGCCAGCAAGATTCTCATTGTCAACATGTCTAGTGCTGATCAAATAAACTCCCCTCCCTTACGCCATTGTGGTTTGTAACCGATAAAATAGGGAGCGTAAATAGAGATAGAACTACAAACCAGTTAGAAAATAAAACTTGAAAATACCTTGGAAGAACTTGAGGATACCAAGTTGTTCCTTGTTTCCGATGTTCGATGATTCAAATCCGGCCAAAAGCAGTGGATTTCAAAGAGCAATTACTTAGAATGTTTTCTTTCGGAAGGTAAGTAAATCATGTAGTCAGACAGAACTCTCTCCCTAATAGAGCGCTTCAGGAAACATCCGTAGTGCATTGTTCGCCCAAGTTGAATATCGATCTTTAATAACCTCTTTAGTTGAAAACATCATTAAATAAAATACTAAAAATATACATAGCTTATTATTACCTACAACTAAGAAAGGAATAATGATGCAGGGAAGATTTACGAATCAACTCAGCAGATGTTGAATGATATCAAAGGTTAGAAGTCATCATAAGAGAAACATTATTCTTCTTTAGAAAATGTATAGGTATGTTTTGAGCCGTGCCTACTACCACGGCCGTTTACCTAGTACGTCACTTCATCCGTCAGAGCGCTCTCAGACGTCACAGAATAGATAGCGCTATCAATCCCTTCATTTGTTCTTTCCAAATAATCCTATTGGCCGGGTCATTACGTCTCAAGAGGATAGAGGGGGAGAGAGTTTACCTGTTTTAACGGAGATACACGGAACGTCACTCGGGTTCCGGTACGCGGCAGATACACTTAACAAGACTTAGGCTCTCGTACGCGAGAGATACACGGAAACAGTTGGCTCAGTTTCAAGCTTTCGTACGCGGCAGAAACATTTAACAAGACTTAAGATTTTGGTACGCGGCAGATATAGACAACGTGATTCGGGCTTTGTACGTGTTGGAGATAGATCAGTGGAGTAGTTAAATTGTGGTGTGTGTGTTTGGGATTTTAGTGGATCGTAGTTTGAAACATCGCTTGCTAGTGATACGTCTTGGGGATGGATGCTTTGTGTTACATATTTGTGAGATATATATGTGTTTGAGGTAAATTGTTTTGGGGATTATGTAATGAGATTGATTTGAAACGTGAGTTCATGTTCCGAGACGGTTAGAGTGATAGAGCAGCGGTTGCGGTCTCACATATTGTTATAGTGTAATCCCGGCTCCATTTGATTATTGGCTTTCCTTCGCCGCCATTTTGTTATCATATCCGTCGAGTTTGTTGCTATTTAAATGATCGTTGAGATTGGAATTATCGTCCGTTTACTTATTACGGGTATCTGTCTCCATCCTTCTCTCTCTCCGTTGGGTGTTCATTTTGTAAAGTGCAGAGATTTGTGTTAGTGCATTTGCACAGTTTATGTGAGCAATATGTGCAATGGGTAATGTATAGTGATCAGTCATGTAATGCCTTATGCTGGGTAGAGTTTCTCTCTTAGTCAGTGTACATGTATTTATAGTTTGGTTACTCAGATTGAGTGGTATCTATGGTTGTATGGATCATGTATTAAGTTAAAGTGCTGGCTGGGTGTTGTGTTCAGATTCGTACTCAGATAGTTTATATATATATATATATATATATATATATATATATATATATATATATATATATTTAGAGAGTGGTTCATGAACATATGCTTAATAGGTTAGTCTCTGATTGTCGAGAGACGGCCATGTTAGATTGTTTCATCACTTATAAGTGTGTTGGCCTCAGCCTTGTGATACTTACATAATTTACATATCCTGGGGATACCATTTCAGGTTAGTTTGCCCTATTTTTACTCACCCATTTCATATTTATTGTTATTTCATTTTCCATTTATGTACATTGTTACTTATTATTGTTAATTATATTTGTTTTACAAATTCACGCTATTCATTTCTAAAAGTCTTCCACTGCGCACATCCAATCCTTCCAATGTGCCGTCCACCTGGCGAAAGCAGCCAATATAAGAAAGATAAAGAGGAGGAGTGGATGATCGTACCGCCGCCTCAACAGTTTGATAATAGAGTTTCGTAAATATCAGATTCGTTACAAATCGAAGGCAAAGTCAATACACGAATAAAGATAGGGGATGTAAATAAATTTGATTTGAGACAAATAACACTAGAATACGAGCTACAGATTAATAGGAAACTGAAACGTGTTTGTAAATCATATTTTAAAATGTTTTCTTGTCAGCAAATAATTTCTGAAATATATAATGCAGAAGAATCAGTTTCTGTCAGATGCGTTTCCAACTCACTGTGGGCTAAAGCAAGGAGATGCACTATCACCTTTACTTTTTAACTTTGCTCTAGAGTATGCCATTAGGAAAGTCCAGGATAACAGAGAGGGTTTGGAATTGAACGGGTTACATCAGCTGCTTGTCTATGCGGATGACGTGAATATGTCTTATAAATGCCACATTAATTTGAAAAATATTCAAGACAAATTACGAGACACACATGTTCTGAATGGTTGAAATATGTGCATTATTGGGAAACAGAAATATGAATATAATAAATGTAATTAAATACTGTAATTTGCAACTCTTCACATTCATAATATATAATTACCTTAGTTTTATTTTTTATTTTTTATTCCTTTTACATCATGTTACTTCATTATTCCATGTATGAAGACTTGCAAACATATATATTTTGCAACTTACACTTGTATTTTAATTAATTGACAATAAGGGCAGTCATACAAGAATATCAGTGTGTATTATAACCATGTTGGTTTTTAGTATATTTTATTTTGCATGCCACTAAATATGTATTGTATGTGTAGAGATTATGTAGAGATTATTGATATTGCTGAAATGCACGTCGTATCTGATGATGTTGGCATAGTCCAACGAAAACGTTCACACGTCCTTTAAACATGTAATGCGAAAGTTTAATACCTTAAACATATGCTGTGAAGTCAGTGACTGAAATAAATACTTTTAATATACAATACACACTGCTCTGAAAACTATAAAAATGAATTGCAAAATAATTAAGCTCGGTTTACGGATTCTGAGTTCTTTGTCTCAAAATTTTCAGTTAGGCAATCCTCTTTTCTATTTCATGTTTGCACGGTCATTTATAATCAGCGAGTTTGTATCAGTTTAAAGAGTACAATTTATAAATAAGTCAAATGTATTGCCTTTGTATTATTAAGAATATGTTTCCTCTGTAATCTAAAACATATAGTTGAACATCTCATTTGAGTACCTATTAGGCCTAAATTATTTAATTTAGTTGTGCCTTTTAAATAGTAATATTATAGGAAACTACAATGTGGGTCAAAAGTCGTATTCCCAATATTTGTTCTTAGATTTCATATATATACACACACATATACAGATAACTTGAACAAACGAATAGCTAATGTTATACTATAGAAAACCATTCTTTTTTGAAGGAACGGTTACAAGCTACCAATATCTTCTGATGTTAGAAGACGTGTTTATTCCTTAACTTTAAAACAGCCCTCGTTTTGCTGATATACCGTTGATACTATGCCAACAGGATAGAGCACCACTTCATTTTTGTGTAAGATTGAACCAGCAATTACATGAATAGATTGGCCGTCGTATCACAACAGAATGGCCACTCAGATCAAGAGACCTAACGCCATGTGATTTTTCGCTGTGAGGTATCCTGAAAAATGATTTTTTTCGCTCAGGAACCGCAGGATCTTCCTCAGTTACAACAGATGATCGAACAGTCATTCGTGAAAATCGATTAAAGTCGTCAGTTACGTTCTGTCATCTGTAAATCAGTGTCTAAAGGTTGTAAATTGTGTATCGAGAAACAAGGCCTCCATTTTGAAAAATATCTGTAATAAAATGTAAATTGAATGCAATTAAATGTAAGGAAATAGCAACTTGAGGAAAGTGACTTTTCGCCCACTCTGTATAAACGGGAATACCCCTCGTTTGTGACACGATAAAATAACTGGAACTAGTAATATACATTTCTCAGTGTTGTTCATGCACTGATATTTAACATAAAATTCGTAAGAATTCTTTTGAAGAATATGCTATTATTGCATTTCGAGAAAGATTCTCTGTTATATCTTTTGTTTAAAGAAAAATGAATAATTCAGAATTTACGTTTTTTTTTTTTTCAGACAAGGTAACAAATGTCTCTCCGACCATTCCGGCCAAAATCCAAAAAAGCCCTACAACGAAGAAGTAACAGGTAAATTTTCTTCCGTTTATCTATAAAATTCGGAAAGTTTGATGATTAGCTTATATAAGCCACATGGTGCGAAAAGTCTTAGTGATGTAATGCTTAGGAAGACTGAAATTAATTTAGTTATAAAGAAATATCTTATACTTTCTATAATATTTCCAATAAAATAGTTGATAAATCGGTGATCATCAAGTATTTTACTGTATCATTTTTCGTTAATGTAAGTTTTACTTCAAAGGTTTAGAACAGGAAATGTTGTGTCTGTTTAAGAAAAGAATGCCCTGCATTTCCAATTCTTAACTAATGTTAAGATGTTTCATTCATAAATCATCACACAAATGTATCTGAATTTTCATTTTATTTATGTATTTTACATGCCGAAGATTTGGAATGTATTGTGTTTGAACTTCTTTTCAATTTTGGATTTTCTTCTATTTGTTTTCTGTCTTAGCACTAAATTTTACTAAAGAATATGAAACCCTTCGAGAGGGAAATCTGAGTTGATTTTTAGAGTCATTGGAGTGGTTTTAAAATTTCTTAAGGAATGGGATCTGGAAAAAAAAAAAAAAATACGATCGCACACATTTAACGTGGAAAATGATCACCATTATCTTGTTATAGGAACTGGACCTGTTGGGTCCCTTTTTTCATTTTTATGAGAAATTTTACCCAACACTAAACATCGCCAAGTATTGCAAAATCACTTGTGATATGGGTGGCACAACACATAAGACATAAACAACACCGGACAAGTACAAGAAATGAAATATCCCCAGTAACTACGTAGGAGATTAATCTCTATTTCCCTGCCAGGAATCGAACCCGAAGTGTACTGGAATTGTAGCCGTACCACTTGATCTTCTGTGAAAGACTTGTGACAGGTTTTCAAGCGGAATACTTTTCTTAGTGAAATGTGTAATTAGAATGTGTATGCCCTTTACATGGTACCGTTTATTGTTGTTTTGTGTTGAATTTCAGCTTCCTGCTCACAAAAGAGATGACTCCAGGGAAAAACCTCTCTCGCTTTCTGTACCTCCATTTATTCATGAGGTGTTTTTAACGTGTGCGATTAAACAGGGCCATATCTGTACGCGATGGTGATAATTGCTTTTATTTGTAAAGTGTTGCGTTACTAACGCTGGATAGCTATCATGTTCTTCAGAGAAATTACTAATTTAAACTTTTATATTGTAATGTAAAATTAATTTCAGTGACAAGCCGACACAGAAGTAGGCACAAGAGAGAGCGAGAGATAGACAAATACTGAAAGACAGAGTGAGTAAAACAGGAAGAGAGAGAGAATGTAACAAGAATAATAATTCGTTAGCGATATTAGCTACTTGCTGTAGATGTTTCAACTTAAAATGTTATAGCGTAAAACATGTAACTTGAGAAGTTAAGAGCCAAGCCAAGTCATAAGATATTTTGCGTAAGAGGCTTTCATGCGCTATAATTATAATTCTTGAAGGAAACAATTAGCAGCTTCCACTAAATATACAAACACAATAACTTCCTGGAAAACAACTATCCCTAAGACGATAGCCTATAATATTTATTGTGCAATGAGTGAAATTCTTCACTTTCTTAAGTTTTCTTAAATATATCTTATAGAAATACGTTTGCGAAAGATGATAGCAATAATAATAAAGAAAATACAAAACATCATTTGATAACTAAGCATAAAATAAGAAGGCAAAGATGAAGTAGGCTAATAATAATAATAATAATAATAATAATAATAATAATAATAATAATAATAATAATGAGGTAACTATAATCACAAGAAATGTTAGAAGAGTGAAAAAGAAAGGCAGAAAAGTCAAGTGGGGGGGGGGGGGAAACACATAGCTTTCCTATGCTGCATATATTTTCGTGGAATTACGTGTGGGTGATGCGAGAAATGAAGCAAAGAGAATAGAAGGATAACAGGACAACAAGGAAAACTAGTGGAATACAAGAAGAACAATAAGGGAAATTCAAGAAGAACAAGTGGAAGACAAGAAGAGCGTGGGGAAAATAAGGACAAGGGAAGACAAGAAAACAAGAGGACTGTAAGAAGAACAAAGTAAAGACAAGGGAGTAGAGACAAGGAGAAGAATGCAAAAACAAAAGTAAAATAATGCAAATAAAAGAGGAAATTTGGAAAAGACAGGGTTAAGAATGCAAAGAAAAGGATAAAGATGTAAAAATACAAGGAAAATAACATAAATAAATTAAGAATGTGCAAAGACAAGGATAACAATGCAAACACAAGGAAAATTATACAAATGGAAGAAAGAATGTGCAAAGAGAAGGATAACAATGCAAACACAAGGAAAATAATACAAACAAAAGAATAAATGTACAAACACGAGGCTGACAATGCAAAGACAAGGGTAACAATGCAAACACAAGGAAAACAATACAAATAAAAGAATACATAACGCATATACAAAAATAAGAATGCAAAGACAAGGGTAACAACGCAAACACAAGGAAAATAATATAAATAAATAAAGAAATGAGCAAAGACACGAATAACAATACAAAGACATGGAGAATAATGCAAACAGAAGGATAACATTACAAACACAAGGAAAAATAATACAATAAAAGAATAAATGTGCAAACGATAACAAAACAAAGACAAGCATAACAATGCAAATTCAAGGATAATTAAAAGAAAAATGTACAAAGACAGGATAACAATGCAGAGACACGGAGAACAATAGAAATACAAGGAAAATAATATAAATAAAAGAAGAAATGTGCAAACACAAGGATATCAATGCAAAGACATGGACAACAATACATACCAAGATAAATGAGGGCAAGACAAGGTGAACGAAGGCAAGACAAGGAGAGCATGGGGAAAACAAAGGCCCTTCACGGGCTGTAGCGCCACGGATTATTATTATTATTATTATTATTATTATTATTATTATTATTATTATTATTTGAAATTTTTTCTCATGAAATTTCGGCCAGTGTATGGGACCGGTGCCCACCCAGCATCGTGATGCACTTGGGGAGCTACGGTAGGTAGCGAAATCCGGTTGCGAATGCCAGCTATTACGGCTGGGAGATCATCGTGCTAACCACACGATACCTCCATTCTGGTTAGATGATCGTTCACCTCTGCTTCGGCATGTGGGCGTGAGGCCAGTAGCCGGCTGGTCGGTCTAGGCCCTTCACGGGCTGTAGCGCCACAATTATTATTATTATTATTATTATTATTATTATTATTATTAGAAATTAATCTTTCACAATCCATTATACGCGTCGAAATGGATAGCAGTAGGCGTATAGTACGTGGGGAAGTTCAACGGACTCGCAAGTCGCATGCTCAGTAAAGGCATTTAGGCCGCTGGTAGCTGGAAAAAAGAGGTGATCCATTTTTTCATCCAGATATCAGCGGGCTAACAAGCTAGGTAGTAATCGACCTAACAGGTCTCGTCTTGCACGTCTCCATTGCTTAACGTTCGGACATTCTTTCCAGTCAGGTAACCAATCAGAAAACCAGCTACCAACCAGGCTCCGTCTTGCACGTACCCATAGGTAGTGAAATCCGGTTGCGAAAGCCAGCTTTAAGGGCTGGGGGGATCATCGTACTAACCAGACGATACCTCCATTCTGGTTGGATGATCGTCCACTTCTGCTTCGGCACGTGAACGTGAGTTCAGTTTGAACGTACCCATATGTAGCGAAATCCGGTTGTGAAAACGAGCTTTAAGGACTGGGGGGATCATCGTACTAACCACACGATACCTCCATTCTGGTTGGATGATCGTCCACTTTTGCTTCGGCATGTGAACGTGAGTTAAGTTTGCTGGCTGGTCTGTGTGGGCCCTTCAGGGTCTGTGGCGTCAAGGATTATTATTATTATTATTATTATTATTATTATTATTATTATTATTATTATTATGTGTATGATATGAATGTATGGGCGAATCCAGAAATGCATACAGAGTGTTAGTTGGGAGACCGGTGGGGAAAAAGACCTTTAGGGAGGCCGAGACGTAGATGGGAGGATAATATTAAAATGGATTTGAGGGAGGTGGGATATGATGATAGAGACTGGATTAATCTTGCACAGGATAGGGACCGATGGCGGGCTTATGTGAGGGCGGCAATGAACCTTCGGGTTCTTTAAAAGCCATTTGTAAGTAAGTAAGTATGATATGAATAACAAATATACACTAAAGCACACAATATTCATGGAATTAAAATTTAATTTCGAGAATAGACGGTTCGCATAACCATAGGGCATTTCTTAAATACCTCCTCGCATATCTTATTTGTTTACAACACCACATCAACTTCATGTTTATGTCGCAATGG
The DNA here is from genome assembly GCF_040183065.1 of Periplaneta americana. Lineage (NCBI taxonomy): Eukaryota > Metazoa > Arthropoda > Insecta > Blattodea > Blattidae > Periplaneta > Periplaneta americana. The sequence continues at coordinate 25,698,367 of NC_091128.1, forward strand.
TACAGAAACAAAATTTGGGATACTGAGCATGCGCAGTATGTTATAACTAGAACTTGGAAAATTCAGGTGCCCAAATTTTGTTTCTGGGCCTGTACATTTTGTGGTAAAGATACTGTGTTTTAGCGAGATTAATACGATAATTCTCCATGGAATGGCCAGACTTTCACCTTGCAGCTGGAGGAAACCCCGAAACATTAAACCAATAAGGTAATTAGACACACCCCCTGCACACCACCGAATGAAGACGCTCTCACTACCCTGCGACTACGCCTGTGGCGAACGGAATTATAAGGAGAGAACACGCTCTGTATATCACCGAATGAAATAAGATTGTGTGAGATGAAAGTACAAGAAGTACTGTTTAAAGTCATACCTGGTATGGGTGGCCAATGACCCCTCGTTTTGGAAATATTGGCTATTGTTTGTGACATACTTCCGTTAGGTGCCTAATAGGGAAGCATTGGATTGTGTAAGAGCGTAGCTCATATGTTTGGGTGCTGAGTTGTTATTCAAGGAACCTGAGTTCGAATCTTAACTGGTCCTATATTTTTTTTCTTTTAATAATGATTAATAGTGTGATCACAGTAATCTATTTACATATATCATATTTCTCAATGTATTGAACGCTTCATCATGTTTTAAACAAATTACTAATTAACTAACATTGTATTGTAAAGGATAAACAAGGGAATATTGCTCACGTAGGCAGGTCACTGGTGTCTGTTCTCTTTCTATTCCACTTCGTTTTGTACATGTTTCATTGTGATAAATATCATAAAAACACACAAAACATAAATATCTCCTGCACCATGCACAGCAAATGAAAGAAGGTTGTCCACAGTCACACACATTTTTCCGCACTTCTGCTGCGAAACAGACATCTTTCACATTCATAAACACTTCTCGTTCGTTTATTAATTTTGATGCATACCAGCATATTTCAACATGGCTTTCAATATAGGAGCTAACAACTGAAAGTGAATTAAGAGTGAATTTTGAGGGCATCCTCCTTTGAAGCAATTTGTCGTCCAGTTTGTAAAAGGAAAGAGCTATTTTGCAAATATTTGATAAAAATCTTCACCTGTCTAAAAAGATAAACATCACAGGACTGGCATAATTCAGCACATTTGGGTGAAACCACTTTAAGGTTGCACGTTACTTCATTTTCTTCATTTGTAAATATTTCATCATACAAAGAAGGATTTACCTGCCCTTCCCATGAGTCCAGATTTAGAAGAAATGGCTGCTCTTTCACATATGTCTTTATTACTTTCTCCAGGTATTGCTTATGGAGATGTCAGCTTTCCTGATGAAGAACGTGTTACACATATATTTCCGAATTTAGAAGTGAGTTCATCTACGTGATGTTGCACTCTTGTTCCAAATTCTCCTTTTGGTTCTAATAATAATAATAATAATAATAATAATAATAATAATAATAATAATAATAATAATAATAATATCAAGTTTTAAAAAATGAGAAGGTATTAGGATTCGAATCGGGGTTGCCTGTATGACAACTCAGCATCCAACCATATGAGCTACGCTGTTACATAGTATAATGTTTCCCTATTGGGCACCTAACGGAAATATGTCACAAACAATAGCCAATAATTCCAAAACAAGGGGTCATTGACCACGCATACCAGGTATGATTTTAAACAGTACGTCTTGTACTTTCATCTCACACAATCTTATTTAATTCGGTGATATACAGAGCGTGTCCTCTCCTTGTTAGTCATTATTTTAGGTGATCCTAGACGCAGGAGGACAGGAAATGAAGTGAAGAGTAGATTGATAAAATTGATAGAAAGTACACATGGATAATGTAGTTGAAGTAATTTAATAGAGTGAGACGAAGGTTTAAGCATTCGCTAATGGATGTACAAAAGAGAAACTGTAATAATAAAAATCGTTCGGAAGAGTATAATAATGGAAAGCGATCGTAAGTTATTAAAAAGAAAGAAAGAAAACCAATAGACGGAAATAATTAAAATTAAAAAAGGCACGTTGATTGTTACTAATTTCCTTGCGTGGTATATATGCGGAGGAAACATTCTGTGTTTCTTTCTTATAGCAGCACATTATTCTCAGATAAATAATAATACATTTGTAAACTAGTTAACACAGCTGATTTCAGAATCATTCAAATGTAGCCACATATATTTACATGTGTACAATTCGTTTGCATTCGTCAATTACACGCTATCGTGAGTTTGTTAATTACTGCAGAGAATTTAACAATTTAAAAAATCTTCGAATATATCCTCGTCTACTGTGTTTCAAATAAATATAAATAAAAGAAGCGCATATAAATAAATGAAAAATAATTAATGTATGTCAGTCCTGACGCCAATTTTAAACCAGTCTTAAACCATTCGTTTTCTCTTGGATCATGCTATTTTAAAAATGTGAATTTTTAAAAATCAATTGAAGCTAAATGGATGTAACTAATTTTTCATACTTACGAAAACATAAACTCATTCCATTGAGTGCGTGCTTTCCTTTAGTGTTTTGTTATATTACTATTATTTTGATGAGAGGTTTGTGGAATGGACAACGGAAATATGATTTTTCATTTGTACAGTGAATTTCAATTGTCAATTTTTCTACATTCATAATTTATACTGGTTTTTTTTAAGGATGGGACATAACAGTTAAGCGGCCGAGCTTGGAATTACAGTGCCGTGTTGCCAATATGGACTACCACGCTGCCAACTGATGGAACTAGCAATTGTCGTTACGATGCCTAACGTTAAAACATTCGTCGACAAGTGACGCGAAGGTAAGAAAACAATACAAAAATCGACAGAGAATCAAAGACGAAACGTACCAATGCTAACATTGTGTGTACAATAAATGTTGCCAAGAGAGATATTAAGTACTCGTCACGTGGGAACGGTAAGTTTGGCAACTCAACCGTTGTTACCATAGCAACAGGCCTACCACTCTATGTGACATTCAGTTGTTTTTCCGATCGCAACGCTCCTGCCATGTCCCATCTTTCAAAAAAACAAATATGGAAACAAATGTCAGGATCGAAAAACAAGAAGAAACCGAGTCAAAAATAAAACAATTTTCTAAATGATATATATTGAAAACCTACTTAAAACTTACAAACCAATATTTGAAAATTGTTATGACATAATTTCTGATCTGGTACCGTGTAAGAGAAGGCTCTATGGCCTTAAATCTGCCAGTAAAAATAAATAAGCTTTTATTATTATTATTTTTATTATTATTATTATTATTATTATTATTATTATTATTATTATTATTATTATTATTATATAAGTGAAAAGATATAACAAAAGGAACGTTGAATGTCAAATATAAGGTTGAAAATCCATTAGTTGGCTAAGAACCCGATATGTGGGTCAGATAAAAGAGGACCTGGATAAGTAAGGTGACCTAAGCTTGTTTAGCAGTATAGAGTGCTAAGGATGGCAATACAGACTAAGTGGACTTAAAATTGAAGACCTGAAATTGGCAAACATCCTAAGTCCATTGCTAAATAGCCAAATTCGGCAAATTTTGGACTTTGAGTGTTTGTCAATTCAGGTCTTCAATTCGTCTTATAATCAAAAAACAATCTGCTACGGCTCAGTAGATAGCGTGTGAGCTTCCCAAACAAGTAGTCTGTGGTTTGAGTCCTGTGGTAGACATATTTATTTCTATTCCACAGAATTAGTTGCTTATCTCATGTCTTGTGCTTGTCTTATGACTTCTCTCCAGTGACTCTGTGCCGTGCTAACCACATGGTCAATGAAACCCTATATGTGATGTTTATTGTTGACTCCAAGAAAGGTCAGAACAAGTAAGTGATGTTGTAGTTCCTCAAGAAGAAGAATCAAAGAACATAATAAGATAAGGGTTACGATAATGATAATGAAGATTATTGTATGTCATGTTATGTAATTTATAGTAGTAGACAAAACATGCATAATTTCATACAATTTCATAAATCTGTTCGTAATTGAAGACTTCGGGGGTAATAGTGATAACCCTCAAAATTGAGATTGACAGTTTCCTGGCTGTTAACAGCCTATAAGCCACATTATCTTCGATTAGGTTAAATAATTATGTAAATAAGTTAAAAACGATTGGATTAAGCTGCTTGAAAATATGGCAATCCTCTTGTGTTTGCATTAAAAATGAAAATTTATGCATTTTGTACACGTGGATTATCATTATTTACCCCCAAAGTCTTCAATTTTTAATAGGAACATCTTAATTAATTTGTGTTGTACATGTAAGCAGTAAACTCGAATGACGAATTTGTACCAATAAACATAAATAGTGTTATGTTTTGAGAACAAACTCAGTACTTTATTTATCATATAACCATGACAACCATAACAACGTATTAACAGAGTCCAGTACATACAGTCACGAAGCTCAATACGTAGAGAATATGCATCCAATGACAGTTGAACTTTAGTTCCTAGCCACTAGGATCGCTACTATCGCACAGTCTATTATTCATAGTACTCTCAGTTGCTAACCGCTTAGAGCATTGTATCGCGGGAAATGCAAAATATCACCTCTAGCTTCGTGATTGTATGTACTAGACTGTGGTATTAACTTACTATCAATGAATAATGTTCCTTCGTCACAAAACAGAAATATTGAATACCGGTGTAAGTTACATCAATACATTACATTATATTCTGACATACACATTTTCATCATCCCTGAAATTCACTTCACGCTTACCATGATGGTAGGCACACTGACTCTGTTTATACTTCCTCGTTATTGATAGAGACAAAAAAAAATCTAAACTGGTTTTAAGTTCTTTAGTAAAGAGTAATGCGATACGAAAATAAATATTTGCTTATTAAACAAGACATACTGTACTTCGACTGTTATGGATCAGTTAAAATTTTCTTAAAAGGTTCTAACACCATTTTCAACAGCACCATTAATGGTGGGGAGGTATGGACCTGCTGTTTTATGAATTATTCCATTATTCTTACGAAGCTGAGCGTACCCATAAGAAGTTAATTACTAAATTGCGACCCACTGTCAGAAATTGTAATATTTGTATGAGCATCAATTGTAATTTAAAACTTTTTCTCTTTCACAGTACCCAAAAGGAATCGGTATGTATACGATCGAATGGTTTTTCAGCATCATAAAATTTTATAACATTTTTCTTTGGGATTCTAGCATTACTCCGGCAAGGATGACAATATTTAACGAATTTTTCTGTATCGTTATCCAATCCCGGCCACTAGAAATGCTGCCGAGCTATCACGCTCATTTTACCAATGCTATGCTGTGCTCCACGAATTTCTTCCAATAATTTATCTACGGAATTTAAAAGGAATTATTATTATTCTATAGCTCCACATAAGGAAATCATTACTTACTTACTTACTGGCTTTTAAGGAACCCGGAGGTTCATTGCCACCCTCACATAAGTCCGCCATTGGCCCCTATCCTGAGCAAGATTAATCCAGTCTCTATCATCATACCCCACCTCCCTCAAATCCATTTTAATATTATCTTCCCATCTACGTCTCGGCCTACCTAAAGGTCTTTTTCCCTCCGGCCTCCCAACTAACACTCTATATGCATTTCTGGATTCGCCCATACGTGCTACATGCCCTGCCCATCTCAAACGTCTGGATTTAATGTTCCTAATTATGTCAGGTAAACAATACAATGCGTGCAGTTCTGTGTTGTGTAACTTTCTCCATTCTCCTGTAACTACATCCCTCTTAGCCCCAAATATTTTCCTAAGCACCTTATTCTCAAACACCCTTAATCTCTGTTCCTCTCTCAAAGTGAGAGTCCAAGATTCATAACCATAAAGAACAACCGGTAATATAACTGTTTTATAAATTCCAACTTTCAGATTTTTCGACAGCAGACTGGGTGATAAAAGTTAAGTTAATCATTATCAAGACTTCTTTAATTGGAAGGATTTGAGTAGCTGGCCTGGGTGACGCAAGCGGTAGAGGCATGGAATGTCTCTACCGCTGGGTCCGAAGGGTTGTGAGTTCGAGTCCCATCTCGGTCATGGATGTTGTGTTTGTATTACTTTAAGTAAAAGGAACCAAAGGAAAGAAAATCAAGATAACTATGGGAAACGGCGTCTTGCCGGTAATAAAAAGGAAGATTTTAATTAATCACGACCATTACAAAACCAACCATTAATAAATAAGATTTAATTTTACATAATTCGTTCTCTCTTAATATTTTTAGTACTTCATCGGATATTATAGATACATTGTCTTCAATGCGAAAATTGAAATAATCACAATCACTATTTTCTGAATTGATAACTTTTAAGGTCAATCTTGACAATCCATCATCAACTGAATTTTTATCCGAAGTAATATAAATGTAAATGTTGAAAAAAATTACATTACCCATTATATCCCACCGTTTGATATATCAAACACGATGCAGCTTATGGTGTTGGATTGTTGTATATTTGCAATTCTGTTTTTATTGTGATTGTTGGTACACTAGTTGGCTTGTAAATCATCAACCTCTATATTGGTAACAATGGAAAACTTAAATATTTTAATTTAGCTGTTGTTGCGAGTGTTGAAATTCCAGTACCAGTCTGCTCGGAAGATGGATAACACATAAGTTGGATTTTTATTTTATGAATAGTTTGTTTTGAATGCTCGATTTCAATTAATTATTTTAACTTGTTGGCAAATGTGTATCCTTTCAGTTCTATTATAATTTTTCATAATAATTTGAATAATATGGACTGGAGGTTTACATAAACTTTGATGTTTGATATATCAAACGCTGGGCGTTTATGTGAACTTTTATCCATCTTCCAGAAAAGATACAGAACAAATTGATAAAATGGCTAGATGAGGTGTTAGAGGCAGATGAACCTGAAATATGACGAAATAGAGGTTGTACTTAACCCTCCTACTGATGGCGACGACAGTGATCGGGATGATGTTGGCAGCGACGACGATGAAAAAACTACTGTACTTATATGGATCTGGGCAGAGGAATTTTACGTCAAAAAGGTGAGATGAGGATAGTTAGACAGAGGGACCATTTCAAACAGAGAGAGGATATAAATTTTGAATCAAACGTGAATGAATCTAGGGTTGAGAAACGATCAAAAAATTTGACAACAGTCGCGTCTCATAGAGAATTAACCATCGAACTCTACTATTTCATCTCGTCTGTATCTTTATCCTTCTTCAAATTCTGAAAATTTAAAAACTCTATACCGAAGAAACTAAACAAATCTGTACCCAAGACAGCTAAATATACAACTGAATGGATGGAAAGAAATCTTCAAAAAGCTAATTTAATTTCTCTACCACCTACCCCTAATGATAATATTTTTAGTTGAATTTTGATAAGTCTCCCGATGAGTTGTTCAAAATGGTATTCGTCTTAGAAATTATGGAAATTATATGTCGGCAGACTGTATTATAGGGTAAACATTGGTAATTTCGTGATAATTTCATGAAAATTAATTTAAAATGCAAATGTTTAAATATATCCTTATTCCGATTTTTTCATCTAAAAGACGATAATTTGCTGTACAAATCTGGAGACATAAAATATTGGACACATTCTTGAACAAGTGCCAAAAACCACTTTTAGAACTTAAGCTAAAAGGTTGGTTATTTCGTGATAACCTTGGTAATTTCGTGACATTACATTGATAATTTCGTGAGATGTAGAAGAATTGTTGAAAAATTAATTAAAGTCAAATGAAATTCTCATGTATTGTTACAAGACTTCAAACATAGTAATTCCGTCTAATATTCATAGCAAGAAAACATAGAAATACATATCAACACATAATAAGAATGAAATCAAAGTAAAAATTGAAATTGAAAAGGGATTTCCTTTGCCCTCAAAGGGTGAACACTTTTATTACGGACTTTACTGTAACCTATATTACTAAGGTAACTCCAAAAGTAATGCATAACATTTGTTTAAAAATTATATTTTTATCTTACAGCTTTGCTATTTTACAGAATGTAGATACATCCTTTAGGAACAAAATGCCACTTTTCCACATAATCCCCGTCCCTTTTAACTGCCTTACGTAACCTAGGAAAGAGGGCCTGTAGACCAGCACGGTAAAAGTCTGGACCAACACGTGTGAGCCACTCTTTAGCAGCGTGCACAAGGAGTCATCTTCTAACCTCGTTCCGCGAAGGGATCCTTCAGTTTACCAAAGAGATGGTAATCGCACGGTGCCAGTTCAGGACTGTAAGGCGGGGGTTTCAGTGCTGTCTATCCGAATTTTCTGATCGGGTCTGTGGTCTTGTGACTGACATATTATGGTTGTGCGTTGTCGTGCAATAGCAGAACATCCTGCTTCTCCCGATGTCGTCGAAGACGACTCACTCGAGTTTGAAGTTTCTTGAGAGTTGCAACATACGCGTCAGAATTAATGGTGGTTCCATGTGGCATGGTGTCCACAAGCAAGAGTCCTTCTGAATTGAAAAACACAGTAGCCATAACTTTTCCTGCCGAAGGTGCACTTTTGAATTTCTATTTCTTTGATGAATTTACATGATTCCACTCCATTGTCTGCCTCTGTCTCTGGTCCAAAATGGTGGAGCTAGTAAGTCATCTAGCACTTATCGTTGGCACTTAGCATGATAACAAGTTAAACAGAAGCTACGCTGAACCCATTTCGTCCACTGTTCTCTTTTGTTATGACATCTTATCTTCAGATTTCTAAAATTCGTATTGTAATACAATTTTTAAAGTATTATAAAATGTAACGCTTAATGCTCAACAAAATTTCGCTTCAAACAGCTAAGACATACATATGGGTAAAATGACATACTATGTGTTTTGTGAAAACACTGTAAGCTGAGTTTGAATTTACAGCTCTATAGTGCACAGAAACTGGAAACAGTGGTTACATCCAAGTTTTAGCAAGTGAAGGCGCTTTTTGGTGAAGCAGGTGCAACTAAAGGAAAAAAAGTGCAAGACGATATAATATTGTTGAGGTATGTTATATATTTTTTGTCCTTTTAAGCTTCAAATATTAGTGAAATAATGTTCGTGACTGAAAACATGAATATTTCCCTCTATACTATGTCATTTTACCCAAGTGCATGTTTCTGACTGGAAATGAGAAGTCATATATTATGGGCGATAGCGATTTGCAAAATTGGTGTCAAATTTGTTTACAATGGCAGATTAGTGATTACTTCTGTGAAATTATGTAATATATAGTGACATCTCTCTCATTGCTCGACTTAATTTTTCGTAAAGCTAACTGATTTTAAAATAGGTGAGATGGGGATTTCTTTAAAATACATAAAACCCTAAAGTTTCTAAAATAAATATATTTTCAATATTTATATACACTGAATTTTGTTACTCTGATTTATCCTTTTATGAATGAGCTAGGCTTGGCGACTCTGAAGTTTACTTGCACCTAATTCACCAAAAAGCGTTTTGTGGAAAACATTGTAAGATGAGTTTGGATTTACAGCTCTATACTGCACAGAAGTTGGTAAAAGTGATTACACGTCATGTTAGCCTTCCCTCGTCACTGCACCTACAGACTCCAGCCACTTGATGTTTCTTTCTTCGGGTCTTTGAAAACGTATGATCAGGCCGTTACAAAGTGGCTGAAGAACCATCCTGGATGGGTGATTACACAGTTTCAAATTGCGGACTTATTTTCTGAAGTCTATGGAAAAACTGCAACCATCATCAATGCATTGGGTGGATTTTCTTCAACAGGAATTTGTCCACTCAATTCGGACATATTTCCTGATCACTTATTTAGTCCTGCAGCGCCCACAGACAGACCTCTAACGAATACAGTCCCTACAGACGGGCCAAAGGGTGCAACACAGAAGAGCATTCAACAACAAGAAATGCAGACGAACATACGATAAAGCCAGCACCACTAACTGCACCAGCTGCGGAAGCGTCACAAACGAGGCCTTCAGCTCATGTGACACAGCAAGAGATCACCCCGATTCCCTCTGGCACTAGATCTGTGGCGAGAAGAAAGAGAACACATGAAGGGTCCCAAATCGAGCATCTCTTTTATTAACCAATTAAAATTGAAGGAAGCTGAAAGAAGAGCTGTAGGAGAAAGGCGTTCAGCAAACAGGAAAAATACAGCTTCAGTTTGATATAAGCAATGGGGACCAAGATGAAGAGAGTGACTTCGATGGTGATGTTGAGAACGATGCACCTTGTCTGTACTGCAATGAATTTTACAGCCAATATAAACCAGAAGAAACATGGCTACAGTGCAAGAAATGTTTCTCATGGGCACACAATCAATGTGCTAGTGTATCTAAGAGAACAATTTTTTTAACTATGTAAAAATGACATAGTTTGTCTGTTTTCAGACATAGGCCTACATTTCAGTTAAAGAGTGTCAGTATTTTCCGCTTTCTGTTGATCTTAATATATGTGTTAATATTGTAGTATCAGTTATATATAATTGGCCAAAACAAATTTGGTAACATATTTTTTTCAAGATTTCCTTAAGATATGTCATTTTAGGCCTAGTTCCCCTAATAACGTACATGGGTATTATTTTGTCCATGTATTTTGGGTCTCTATCACCACGGCACGACGCGTCTTCAGGTTCCTGATAGAGGAGATGGCCTCCAGATATGGAGGGTGGGTGCATGGTCCTCCAGCTTAGGGGTTGGGCGAAGGGCTAACTACCCACCACCATAAAAAGAGCCTGTTACGAGACCCCAACATAAGATAGAGTGTTAGTTAGGAGACCTGAGGGAAAAGATTTTTGGGGAAGCGGAGACGTAGATGGGAGGATAATGTTAAAATGGACTTGAGGGAAGTGGGATATGATGATAGGAAATGGATAAATCTTGCTCAGGATAGAGATCGTTGTGAGCTTAAGTGAGGATGGCAGTGAACCTTCAGTTTCTCTAAAAGCCATTTGTAAATAAGTAAGGGTATTATTTTGTACTTGAATTTGTGCACTCTTGTAAGCCTACTATTAAAATGCAAACTTATCTGCCTGCATTTTTTCGTTTTAGTTATATTTAAGGGTTTTCGAAAGAATCACCTCTTCTCAGTTTTTATTGTGCAAGGACGAAACCTTTGGCACGATAGTTTCAAAAGACAAGACTGCCCAAGCAGCTCATAGCATTGACCTCAACACTGTGACCAGCCTTGACCATGTACTTGTTAGAGAGATTAAAGCTGATAGGCCTACTGTGTATGAAATTATTGCGAAAATAGTTACCGAAATGTTAAGAACTGGGGTGGTTCGATGGTATTTCACAAAGGCAAGAAGAACTTTATTAATGTATATAAAAGAGCTTTCCAAGAGAAAAGACGATCTGAAGATAGTACCTAACTGGTGATCCATAACTATTTGTTCCGTTGTAAGAACATTAATATAGAGAGAGACATTCCTCCTGTCACTCACATATCTAATCAACTGTCCGACAGTCTTCACACTGATTATCTGGTCACCGAACAAATTCTTCTTACATTGATGAATTTAATGGACACAATATACAGTACATATAACTCAGGACTGTATCATGGATCATTATTACTCATTTTCAAATATACGTCTGAATCATACTCTATTTAACTTCATTACTAACTGCTGCATCATGTGAAAGAGACTTCGGAATTTTAGACTCGAATAGGATAGGTTGCAACAATTTTATGTAAAAATCCCTAAACCTATGCAACACGAGAATATCTTGAGCGATGTCTAATACTAGGTACATTAATGGTCGTATGTTTTAGCTTATGCTAAACGAGCCTAAAAATCCTAAGTCTACAACTATTATTTCAGAACTTACTGAATTCATTATATTATATTTTGTGGGAAATCTTATTCGCCATTAATTTTCAATGATTCAACTGTAACCTTCAAATGATTACATTTAATCAACAGAATAATTTCTTTTTCGACAGATTTTTCATGAATAACAAAATTTAGTACAAAATGTTGTAACCTTTATTTGTGTTCTGTGTGTTTCATACAATGATATTCGTTACCAATTTGATTGTTTGTAAGCGACAAATGACAAGCGAATGATTGCTGCTAAATCACGTAACACGTTTTCAATTTCTTCCAGGGTGTAAACCCAGTTTATAGAGCGTGGTTATTTGATAGTTAAATCTATTGATCAAAGTTATTCTGATAATTAAAAACACACATTGAGTTTGTTTGTGCGTGCGTTTGATTGCACACTCACATCAAATCCTGTAATTTACAGTTACGCATGTCTCTTTTTTGTTTCCGTGATGTTTATTGATGTCTGGGTTTTACATACAGAACGTTCAGGAAATATGGAAACGCTCTATTGATATTTCAAATGACAATGTTTTCATCATCATTTGTCGCAGCACCGACAGTAGGCCTATCATTATTTCCGCAAATACTATTCTTACTATCATTAGTGTTATTATCATTATGATGATGAGTGGATGGATTTTGTTCATATTCAATACATTCAAGTCAGTTTAACCGGAAATTATGAGTACGATATATAATTTTTAATAAAAAAAATAATGAGGCTCTATTTTGAATCCAAACTACATAAAAGAGACGCACTCTAAGCCAATTCAGACGATTTTTTTTTAATTTTATAATCTTTTTACATTATGGGATAAACTGAGAAATGAATGAAGCCACGAACTTCGCAGTTACCGATCTCTTTTTCGGAACGAGAGGCACCATTCCGAAAAGCTTTGTGAAGTGGAGGGAAAAATAAAAGCTGAAGAGAGATCTTCAAGATGCCATCGTCACCACCATAATAACATTTTCTGCAGCGAAATTTCGCCAGCATCTTTATAATGTACACTCAATTTAAATTGTACTAGGTTCTATTTTTTTCTATTTGTCTTAATCCCTTTTGTTTGAAATCTGCTTATATACATTTAATTTAAAATTTTATTGTGAGTTATTCTGTGTCGCAAAGGAAACTCAAAATATTGGGTTAGACTAATAAATTAATTAAATTACAAAACAGTAATACATCTATATTCGGTTGCGAAATCCAACCATAACGGCGGGGGGATCATAATAATAATAGTAATAATAATAGTTTTATTTTCCCTGGCAGAGTTAAGGCCATCAGGCCTTCTCTTCCACTCAACCAGGATCAAATCACATACAGAAAAAAATACATACCGGTATACAGACATGAACTTAAAAATAATAATAAACATAATTGAGCAAAAAAGAGAGATTGAATACATATACACAATCAGTATTAACTTTGAAATAACAATAAAAAAATATATGTAATAAAAAAAGAGTCTGAATACATAATCACAAACAGAAAAATACATTCTAGTATACAAGTATTAACTTAAAAGAAGAAAAAAAAGAATTAATACATAATTATGAATATAATCTCACAACTAAAGGAATAGTACAATTAGTATGATCAGCACAGCACGTGTTACATTGAGACAATGACAATTACCTAGATATTAGTGTTAGTGCTAACCACACGATACCTCCATTCTAGTTGGATGATCGTCCACCTCTGCTTCGGCATGTGAACGTGAGGCCAGCAGCCGGCTGGTCAGTCTGGGCTCTTGAACGGCTGTGACGCCACGATTATTATTATTATTATTATTATTATTATTATTATTATTATTATTATTAACATACTCTATATATTAGATTACTATTAATACCGATTCTCATGAATATAAATTTATTTTAACAAGTGATTGCAATAACTAATTATTAGTTTTAGGGTAAGGAAAAGTATTTTTGTGATATAGGTATATTCGTGGTAATTTTTGCAAAAGCTTTCAAGAACATGCCTACTGTAAAAAATAGTTCTAGGCGTCTGCTAGTAATACTGCATTGTTTCACGGATGGCGAAACATGATTGATTCCATCTTAGTTTGTGCTGGCCATGACAGAAAGTTGTATCATGCGCTACGTATGTTCTTAAAAATGTCAGTAGTTTTTGAACTGTTTGTAGTGTTGCAGTGATTACTGAGCACATATTTAAAGTAAGAAGTCCATACTTGTACTATCCTGTATTACGTGAGTTCCTCTAACTATACACAGTATATTTAGATTATATTACTGATGTTAATGACATAATTAATAATTAAAATTTAAAAAATAGAAAAAACACACCTCTGTTATATATTTTGTTACAATAATGCCATAGCAATAGAAAAATATAGTATAATTCCCAAAATGGGGAAAAACTAACCATAATATTAAAAATATCACGATCCTTAAATATCCTTACCCTACATAATTATGCAAAATTAATCATATACCTCATTTAAGATAAACATTTTTATATTAAGTCAGATATCTTACTTTTAAGTATTTTAAGGAATACCGTCCCTTTTGTTTGCCATACAAAAAAAACGAACTCTTTATCATCTTAAGCTGTGTTTATGTTGGAGCGACGATAAAAGGTATCATTAACAGCACTAGTCTCGAGACAAGAACCTCTCCCTTTAAACAAATGAGTGCATTTGTTGGCGAAGCGCAGCGCTGTTGATTCTCGCTGTGGACAACGATACCAGCGACGGAATCTAGGTATTAGGTTTTCTTTGCTTGATTCTCTGGTTCCAATTGGAAAATAAAATATGAATGTCGACAAATTAATTTCCTCAGTTTTCCTTCGTGGCCCACTATGGCACCAGAAAGATACAGATTACCTTAACAGATTTATTTAGGACAATTTAATATTGAATAAAGTCGCAATGGAATTGAATTAGGCCTGTACACGTGAATAAATGAAAAATATATGTTTATATTAGAAATCGGAGGTCTGTTTATTTTTTCTAAACCTTGATATTAATTTTATAATAATGATAAGCCTACATTATTTTAATAACTAGTTATTATTTAATAATAAATAATTTAATTGTTATTGCTTTATATAAAACAAACACAAAAATTGCGATACCAGTACCAACAATCATAATCTTCATTGTTATATTCTGTGCAAAATCTATACTAATAATAAATCTGGAGCCGAAATTTTTTTGGTAATTTTCGATTTTCCGAAAATAATTGGTCCTAACATATATAATTAATCACCCTGAAACCGAAAATCGCTTTTTTGAAAGTTTTGTTTGTATGTCTGTCTGTCTGTCTGTCTGTCTGTATGTTTGTTACCTTTTCACGCGATAATGGCTGAACGGATTTCGATGAAAATTGGAATATAAATTAAGTTCGTTGTAACTTAGATTTTAGGCTATATGGCATTCAAAATACATTATTTAAAAGGGTGGTTATAAGGTGGCCTGAATCAAATAAATCGAAATATCTCGCTTATTATTGATTTTTGTGAAAAATTTACGTAACAAAAGTTTCTTTAAAAATAACTTGCGATAAGTTTTATTCCTTGAAAAAGTTTCATAGGATTGATATTTAATGAGATAAATGAGTTTTAAAATTAAAATAACTGCCATCTAAGGCCGTGTAATGAATTAAAAAACAAATGACTTCGTCTATAAGGGGCCTTGGACAGCAACAATCGAAAGCTATGAAAGATAGCCTACAGAGAATGTTTCTATATTTGTATGAAGTAATATTGGAAGCTAAATTAAACGATTTGTATAATTAATTATTATTTTACCATTGGAAAGTGTAGTTTCTCTATATGGACATAATGCTATAATGTTATTACAGTAACTTTTGATATAATATAATATAATATAATATAATATAATATAATATAATATAATATAATATAATATAATTTAAGTTATTTGAAGGGTTCAGAACCATAGCGGGCCAAGCGCCATTTACTGAATACGTAGAAAACAAGGGTTAAAATTAAGTTATTACCATAATTCAATGGAAACCTATAACAAGTAAAATAAAATATACACATTAAATCTAAATGATGTCAATCTTCATTAAGCTATGGTTGCATGTAATAAAAATTAATAAACATGTTAAAGGAATTGTCATTGCACCAAATGAGTGTCTCTGGACCAAAATGATCGCATTTTAATTATTTGGATGCAATTTAAATTAAGTAACATATTAAACGATTTATCCTTCTATCAAACACGAATGTTTCCTGGATCAAACGTCCTATTTTAATTATGTAATTACTTTATATTTATTTCTAACGGGTGCAGCGGAGCGCACGGGTACGGCTAGTAATAGTAATATAATATCTATTTAATAACAAAATTATTATTTATTACTACAATGAACTTTATAACATGTTACACAAGAGGATACTCAGTGAGATATTTTTAATACACCCTTACATGAGCTACAGCTGAAAAAGGTCTGCCGCCACAAGTTTCTTTCATTGACCGTATCTGGGAATGCTGTACCATCCCTCATATTATGATGCGTTTTTTTATTTGTCAATAATTGCGTTGTGTAACACGCACATTGCTTTTATTACGTCATCGGCAGCCAGAACATTAGTTTCCATGGCTTTGGATATTATTGGCAGTAAATTTTTCCAAAAACACATTCTGCCGTTATTCTAGCTCTAGACAATTTCATGTTAAAATATTCTCTTGGAGGATCCAGATTTTGGATAATGTATGGTTTTGGAAGATTCTACAGAGAATATACTTCAGATCAGCGGTTGCAAATTATAAAAATATTACTCCTCATGGCGTTGCTCCAACTTGAACACCCAGCTATTGTGGTATCGCGTTGCTAGTATTATGTCTTGAACCCTTACTGGTATCGTATAGAGATGGGGAAAAAAATAACGTAACGGTTATTTGGAACAGTTCCTTGGTTGGAACTGTTCCAAAACATAACAGCACCTTGGAATACTACGTTCCAAAATAACGCTAGTACGAAATACTTGCTGTTACAAAATACTCGTTTCACTTTGGAACTACATTATGATAACGCCTGTTCCACAGAACGGAACATGTTTGGCACTATTGAATCCAGTGGCACAAACTTTTAGAAAACGCTGGGTGGGCTCAAATATTTGAGGTATAAGTTAAATAAATGCCGTAAGTATAATGATAAAACGATAAATTATTGGGTGGGCTCGGATCCCACGAGCCTGTATAAGTTGGCGACAATGAGAGCAGAATTGGGAATCCTTTCGTCGCACTGAAAGAAATGTTGGAATCTAGACTGAAAGATAAATAGTAAAGATATGAAGAGCATCATTAAAAAATGTACACGTATCTTGAAACTAATGTTACTGAGTATAGGATTCTTCAAACAATTATTAGCATAATACCTGTATTAGAGTATGATAACAACATTGTGAATTTTATCAAGGGAGGTGAAAATATATATGTTATGTTTTATTTACAAATATTTTACAATTTCAGTTTCATTACCAATTCTTGAAATTAAACAAAATTCTGTTGAAACATGACTATTGTCAAAGTTTTTTATTTTCAAAAATATAACTGTAAATTTTCATATGTTATTACAATGAGATTACTACTCTTCATGATGGTATTAATATGAATTTTAGCACGATCGAAATGATTATAGCTTTTATATACTAATTTTTGGACAAATTGAACACTGTTGTATACTTGAGCTGAGCAGAAGAGAAAGAATAGGTTAGGTTTTATTTACCATTGGGATCCACTTTGATTTCGTGACCAATAAAATTTACAAACAATTTAAAATTGCATTACATTTGCTGCTTCCAACAAACCTGATTTACGAATTCAATTTGACATTAGAAAACATTTTTCCACGAATTCACATCTCGGCTCACTATGACATCATACTGCATCACATGGCATACAGGGAAGTATGTGATCATTTAGCGTCCTAAATACCACTCTTATATTACTAGTCGTACGTGCATGTTTCAAAATACCATTGTTACATTACATACTACACATGTTTGTTCAATATTTTTATAGGGTGTTCATGATGCCTCCAGTGATAAATAAATCTTCCAAAGAAAAATGGAATCCTGATTCTATGAAGCAGGCTATCACTACTGTATCAAGAATGTGTTAAGAGGCCAAATTTACATTCGTAAAGCTGCTGAAATATACAGTATCCTTACAAGACATATCTAAAAGAAAATAATAATGAAAAGTTGAACATAATAACCAAGAGCCTACTGCGTGGGAAACGTCCTCTATCAGGAAAATTCTTCCCACGAAACTCGAGAAAGACAACTAGAAAAATTAAGAAAAGGGGAGACTAAATGCATTTTTTAAGAGAATCTCATGAGGAAGATTGGATGCAATGTTCTTCCTGCAAAACGTAGACTCACGAAGCCTGCTCCAGCATTCCTGGGACATTCGACACATTTGAATGTTATTTTTGCCAAAAGTAATATGTGACCGGTACTGTTTTGCCAATTTTCTGACTGTATAGATTTTATGGACGTTTAATTTATTTATGTTTTCTATTAATATTAATTTCTGTTTTTTTTTTTTTTTTGTAATTACCAAACTGCGGCCTAGGGTCACCGATTCACCAGATTGAAGTTTGGAACGCATGGAGTATAAGGGTGCTATTTATAGGCATTTCGCTAGCCCGCGCTAAGAGCTTGCTAAACAAGCCCCGGCTATCGACTGATTACTTGTACAGGATTCATATCATATCATATCATATCGCTAACATTGGTTTATGAATACGAAAAACGTTAGTTCGCTGATCATCCACCGGAAGCCAGCACTAAGAATGTCTATGAATACGGCCCTGAATGACGCCATATCCCGTGGAGTGAGGTGGAACTGCGAGAGCACAGTTGGCTTCATAACAAAGCGCATTACCGTTTTTCTTATTGTTGCTTGCTCTTAATTTTACATATATATTATTCCTCAGTATTGTGTATTACAAAACAGTGAAATAGGCCTATTAACACTAACACAAATATAGATACATCAATAATTGAATACATAAGTGATATACTATAAAATATAGATCCCTACTTGTTTACTCACAGTATCTTGAGAAGGAATGGTGTTTTTCCTTTGATACATTGCGAATGTGTCCTGTAATTCGACCCAATGAATTATGAAGAAATGTATTTTATGTAGGTCCTACAATACTTATATTTTTCCTTGTCTTCTCGCACACGGGAGATGATTATTTTATATTTATAAATATTGCATAGTATAATATTAAAATGGATTTGAGGGAATGGTGGAGACTGGATTAATCTTGCACAGGATAGGGACCGATGGCGGGCTTGTGTGAGGGCGCAATGAACCTGCGGGTTCCTTAAAAGCTATTCGTAAGTAAGTAGGTAAATAAGTATAATGTACATTGAAACATGTAATTATATTCCATACTAGAAATGCAAATATACATGTATTATATCTGCAAACGTGAACATTTATTTTGTGCCCTACTGTGATAGAATGTTTACATGTTGAGGCAACGAGTAACTGTACGCTCCATCTCCCATTCCCCTCATCCACAAAATACCGTCGTCCGTGTGTTCGTTACTTCATGCATTTCGGTACCCAGGACCACGGTCTGGTAATTACCATTGAGTTCATTTACATTATATCAAAAAAGTGTGTCAATATGTTGAATAATACTTTAATTATAACCCAAAACACTTAAGTGGTCGTCACTTTAAGACTTCCCCCTAAACACAGTCTTATTCGTGTGCAAAGAAAACACAGGGAAAGTATACTTGGAAAGGTTTTGTTAACATTGTAATGTTGAACTTTTATTAATTCATTAATCTTTATATGATTAATTTATTCCTATTCTTTCGCTCCTTGTTCATACACTGACTCGATAATGTGTGATGTATTCATTGACTCAGTGGTTCAATCATCATTAATTGCACACTTATTCATTAAATCACTCACTCATTCACTCACACACTCGCTCACTCACCTACTCACTCACTACTCACTAATTCAAATACATTAATTCATTCATTTACATTTATTCACTCTACCATACATTTAGTGATCAGTGTGATCACCCAAGAAATTGTTAATTCTTTTATGACTTCAGTTCCTTGCAGATTTGCTCACTCATTTGTTCGTTAATTTATTGAATAATTAATTAATTAATTAATTAACTGATTAGTAGCGGAAGAGATAAGATGACTAGTGAGCTGATGGCAGGAAGAGTAGGTCATAGAATAAAGGCCAGGAAGGAGGGTAAGAAGGACAAACAATGAAGACGTCCTGAGTCGACAAGGAGGGTAAGTAAAGAAGATTTGGATAGTTTATCTACTTGTGAGGGGAAGAAAGGAGGAAATAAGGAACCGCAGGACTACAGTCTACGAAGTTGGTACTTGGGGGAGGGGGAGTGATAAAAGAGTGGCAAAAGGCATAGAAACAATTAAGTGTTCAATCAGTAATAGTAACTATCAAAATAATAGGACGGTAAAATGTATAAACAAATAAGTGAATTAGGCTTAGTGTCCAGAGAAGGAATAGATGATAAAGAAGGTGACAAGAGGAAATTGGAAGTATTTGTTAATGGGAACTGATAGTGAAATGTTACTAATATAGGAAGTGACTGCTAAGTTTTTAGTGTACACTGAGGGAAATTTAAATGGCGGAAGCGAGGAAGTATTTCAATGTAAGTTTACAAATGAAGGTTGAATTGAGCACTGACTTAGAGTCTTAGAATAATAGTGTCTAACGAAAAATTTCTCGGAGGTGAAAGTGAACAAATAAACATGTATTTCAGTGACTAGTGAAGAAATAGGGGATAAGAGTGATAACAGAAGTGAGGAGAGGTAGAAATGATTGTAAATTGGAGATAAAAGTGAATGGTTATGATTAAGTAGTGTCGGTAGATTTTTTATTGGGTTATTTTACGACGCTGTATCAACATCTCAGGTTACTTAGCGTCTGAATGAAATGAAGGTGATAATGCCGGTGAAATGAGTCAAGGGTCCAGCACCGAAAGTTACCCAGCATTTGCTCGTATTGGGTTAAGGGAAAATCCCGGAAAAAAACCTCAACCAGGTAACTTTCCCCGACCAGGATTCGAACCCGAGCCACCTGGTTTCGCGGCCAGGCGCGCTGAGTGTCGGTAGAAGAGAGTATGCAAATTAGACAAAATTTAAAAGATAGGAAGTGCTTCAATATAAGTAAACAATAAAAGTGGTGAGGTGAACACTGGATAGAAGGAAAAGTTTCAACGTGAGAGGTTAGATAGTAAATTGAGGGTATGTGTTATAGTAATAGGAGTAGTAAAAGTAAAATAAGATAACTGCACACGTCGATGGAAGTTTGTAGTGTTATTTTAATTTGAAGGCGATGGGGAGCACGAACATAGAGATGTGGTGGCGACCCATTACTAAATAAGTGCTGTAGAAATAAATATGATATAAAAATTATTTTATTAAGTCTGTCATCCACTCGTTCGTTAATTTATTATAGCGCCCAATTATTCAATTACTTGCCCAACTCAATGCGTACCAGTAGAATAAAATTAACGTCCTGGGTCCTGAGACATTTGTTGTTTTATGTTTAAAGTTCAATATAATTCTACACTTCAAAAAAAAAAAAAAAGTCACGGACATAAGGATAAAAATTGAAGAATTCAACAGATTACAGTTAGGGCACTAATGCAGGTATATTATACTATACTTCGGGTCTCTGAATAAACATGTTATATCATAATCATGTATGAAGTATGGTATAGCATACTATATTCTCAGGGCTCAGGAGGTTAAAGGTAAACGTTCACTACATCGTATCGCACTCATCGGACGAATCGCACGGATCGGAAAAAGACAATCTTCGCTGTAATTGTTATGTAACCGCGTTCACTACATAGTATCGTCCGCACCGGCTCTCGGCAAATCCGTCCACGTTTCTCGGATGAGGAATTTTTCCGATGCGTGCGATCATGGCCTTCTTTAATAAATCAATTTTAATTGCTCAACTGCTACTATTATGGTGTGTCATGTTCAGTGTCGCGCCAAAATGAAAGACGGAAAACTTATTTCGCTTGCAGAAAATTGCGAAGAATTATATAATTTGAGGCGTTCTCATTACAGTAATCAAGTCATTCCTTACATATACAGGGTGTTTCAAAAATACGGGGCATATTTTCAGGTATGTATTTCCCACATGTAGACAATCAAAATAGTTCATTACAACATGTGTCCGGAAATGCTTCATTTCCGAGTTATGGCCTTCACAACATTGAAATTCACCGGAACGTTTTTCTTTCCGCAGGTCGTTGTCATTACAGAAGATGTTCAAAATGTCCACCTCCTGCTTGAATACAGACCTCACACGATCCCAAACTCCAGGAGTATTGCGTATGTCCTCAGAATATGCCACAATTCGATTCCGAAGGGATTCCAAATCAGACACCGGAGACGAATAAACCAATGATTTTAAATAGCCCCACAAGTAGAAATCGAGAGGGTTCAGATCAGGTGAGCGTGGAGGCCAAGCAATTGGGCCACCTCTACCTATCCATCGATCAGGAAACCTTCGATCCAAGTACCGGCGAGCCGTACGACTGAAGTGTGCAGGAGCGCCATCATGCAAGAAGTGAATGAGTTGACGATTGATCAGTGGAGTGTCTTCTAAGACATGAGGTATGGTGTTTTCCAAGAAGTTTGCGTACGCCTCCCCCGTAAGTCTGTTTACAAGTACATGGGGTCCAACTAGTCGATCACCAATGATACCGGCCCACATGTTGAGGGAGAACCGCACCTGGTGATGAGATGGAACAGTTGCACTTGGGTTTTCATACGCCCATACATACTGATTGTGGAAATTTGTTATGCCATCTCGTGTGAACTGTGCTTCATCTGTAAATAATACTAAGGCAGGAAAGTTCGGATTTACACCACACTGCTGCAAGAACCACTGACGGAACCTAACTCGTGCAGGGTAATCTGCTGGTGACAGGGCCTGTACACGTTGCAAATGATAAGGATACAATTGATACTCTTTCAACAGTCTCCAGACAGTCGTATGAAGAAAATTGACTTGCAACGCTACCCTTCATGTGCTGATAGAAGGAGTCATGTTCACAGCATCCAGAATCTCCTCCTGTATTTCTGGAGTTGTAGATCTTGGCTCCTGTACTTCTGGAGTTGTAGATCTTGGTCGTCCCCTTCCCAAACCAGGAGAGTTAAATTTTCCATACTCGCACAGACGGTAATGGAGACGTACAAATGTCTTCCGATCTGGACATTGTCGCTGTGGGTACCTCTCCTGGTACAAACGACGAGCCAGCGCAGCATTGCCGTCCGCCTTACCGTACATGAAATGTATCTCTGCCAGCTCTTGATTTGAATACATGTCGCACAGTCTATCGCCAACACAACACTGAATGTAACCTTCGCCTCGGAATGAACTGTCAGAGTGCCCTCTTAATGTCTCCTTTGACGGCAACGACCTGCGGAAAGAAAAACGTTCCGGTGAATTTCAATGTTGTGAAGGCCATAACTCGGAAATAAAGCATTTCCGGACACATGTTGTAATGAACTATTTTGATTTACTACATGTGGGAAATACATACCTGAAATTACGCCCCGTATTTTTCAAATAACCTGTATATTATGTAACCAATATTTCTTTCGTTTCTTCCTTTTCAATTAAGACGCATGAAACAATTACAAATTCTTATTCGCTTATAGTCATAATTAATAGACCTAACCACAACTCCTCTGTTTTCAGCAATGTCAATATCGTACGACGTCATGTTTTAAACAGCTGATAGGGGAATCCGATGAGTGGAGCCGTTACAGTGAACGCACTTCACTTAAAATATCCGTTGCGTGCGATTCGTACGAGGAGTGCGATACGATGTAGTGAACGCTTACCGTAATTAAAATAATACACTACTCGTTCAGTTACATATTAATTTATCTTATAATTCTTTCAGTAATGCCTTCATTAATCATTCATTCACTGAATAATTCATTCAGATAGTTTCGCAGTACAGCGGGAGAAGATGACGAATATACTAAATTCTTGTACGAACAGACTCCCGCCCAGACGATCATTATTATAAGGGCCGACCCACTTGTATGGTGTCTGCATTGTGTGAAATCACAGACAGATCCCAAAGACAATCACGCGGATTTTATAGCAAGCAGGGCAGTCAGGCCATCTAGTCAATTAGAGGAGACTACTGAATTAGCGAGTCTTTTATTACTCCTGACAAACCGCAAGCTTTCATAACAGGGCTACATATTCTTTAGTGATTGTTCACACAGGAACTCTTGAAATGCTGTAATTATACCCTTGTTTGTAGTCTGAGGACTCCTGTTTCATACAGCAGGTGTACTCCAGTAATTGAATAGTTCTCTAGAGTAATAAACAAGAGCAATCACAAGGAGCACTGAAGACGTGTCTGCTCCCGAAATGCAATTTAATTATTACATACCCAGACACAGAAGGCAGCTTCTAAATAAAGGCTTCAATTTTGATTTGAAAACTTCGTGTAATTAGTATTGCACAATGTGGATGTCGCGTCGAGGCGGTTAATTTTCTTGGTTGATCATTCATTAGTCAATTCGTTCACTCACACGCTACGAATTCAGTCGTTTATTCATTCTTTCACAAGCCCCTCACCCATCTCTTAAAGCAGTCATGTTAATTGGTGCCCATAGGAGCAAGCGCGCGCTTTAGAGCTGAGGAGAGCCTGAGCGCTATACAGCGAAAAGTAAAGAGACAGATGATAGAGGTAGTATACCTATGCCGCTTGGTAGAGCTATATTCAGGGATGGCCAACACTGATTCAATGGTTAAAGGGAAGAGAACTTATTAAAACTCTATCCACGTTAATTTTTAGATTTGTCTGAGAAGTATAACTGCATTATAAGATCGTAAGTTTTAATTTTAATGCTCATTTTTCACAAGTTTTATTTTTTTTATTCAAAAGAAATATATTATTAACTTTTTTTTATAGAAAAGTGAAATTTTCAGATATAGACCTATTTATTTAGTAGCCTTACAGAATGTTTTCGTAAATCTAATGTAGCGTAAATACGTATTACTGAAGTTAGTGTATTGAAAATTTTGAAAATATTCGTGTGGAAATTATTTGTAAGGAAATGAATTAACAAAGCAACTGCTGTTACATCATAAGTAAAAGATACGTGCCCATGTCTTGTAAAAATGTCAGCTCTATAGCTTCAGCATATTTCGAGAAAATAATTTAATATTCTATGATAGGAAGTTGCTCACCAATATCACCCTAAAAGCATAATGCGATAAGAGTTTTGTTATGGAATATTAGTTACACTTAAAACATATAAAGCACCTAGGTAACTTTTCTTTGTAATGTAATATTGTTTTGATTGGTTTATTGATTACTTTTATAAGGCTAAAAGTACTATCAATATCAATTCCAACTTATCATGTCATACTCAGCCTCTTTTTTTTTTTTTTTAGATATCACTTTCTTTATGAATGATGTGTTTCATCCATTTAGTACTGTATAGTTGTACTGCTATGGGATTTATGTGAATATTCCTTCTTAACTCTTTATTATGTAATTAACATTTGAAACACAACTGCAATATTAGGAAACTGGTATTAGTACTTTTCTTTTACAGACATTATAAATAATATCAAACAGAAAGAAGCCATATAAAAATAACGACATAAAAATATCACGTTCCATCTGAAGTTTGTGTGCACCACTGTTTTCTTAACCCAACAGGCTGCTTATTCATATACACAACCCTTCCTCTTTCCATACTCAGCGCTTGATGCCCGCGCACGACGTCAAGGTCAGAATGATACGCTTGCTTTGACATCACTGTCTTAAAGCATTAATTATTTTATTAATTTCCAATCCTAACGACAAATAAAATTCCAAGGCGATGAAATGACGTTACAAAATTTATGGAGGATCAAGAGAATTGAAACTATCTTAACAAATTCTGATACACACAGATCTCTAGAAATCCTAGGTTTCGGTTCTGAGGAAACCAGTTACCTTGTTTGTTAAGCAGCGAAACAACTTAACATGGTATATATTTTCATAACCAATCTTAAGTTAAGATTTTACATTTCTGCTCACTTCTTAAGTTTTCACTACTAGTTCCTCCTCGCCGTCACGTCGCTGTCTTCAAAACAATCACCCGTTCTACTTTACACTGCCTACGTATCTACATTTCTGCCTATTAATCCATGTGTAGATATATCGATCTATCTATCTCTCCCTCTGCAAACCAACGTACGTAGGTACGTAGGAATCTACCACCACCTACTGTCTGACAGAGTGGTTATGTCGCAGGGTCGTCGAAACGGGGGAAGTCACGTGACCGTTACTTACTCTATACTATAGCATACCTGCACAAACAGCGCTCAACGAGCGCGCGCGATCCTTCGGAGCGGGAGAGAGGTGTTTACCGCTCGCCAAAACGGAGAGGAAGATACGTCAGAATGACATAGACTTGCTATGGGTAGAGAAGAGGGAAACCACCACTCAGTTATCTAGTGGAGTGCAGTGTGTAACTCAGTAACTGTTTCACGTTACTTACCTACTGCTACAGTACAGTATGGAGGAATCTAAAAGACGGAACATAACATTTAACATTTAGCGATTTACAGCTCGAACTTATTGATCTTCAATGTGACCTAAGGGCTAAAGATCGTTTGAATAATACTACTAGCCTGGTTGAGGTTTATAAAACTAAACATTAGCAATAATATCCACGACTACACAGCCTGGCTGTGAAAATGATTGCTATGTTTGGCACAACATCTATATTTGTGAGCAACTGTTTTCTATAATCAACTTTAATAAAGGCAGACATCGAACACCTGTAACTGATGTTTCATTACGAACAGTAGGTTACTGTTCCTTTCAGCTGCCAACAGCATAAAACCTCGTTTTGATGTACTGATAAATAAAAATATAACAAAATGATATTGTACATTTAAGTACCTATAGAATTTATATTATTTCTCTAAAATAAATATTTCTTTATTAATTAATAATAGTCCAAGATAGTTTTGCAAACACTGAACGGGAATTCATTTCATAAACACTCGTAATAGTATTTCCTTTTGTGTATTTTTTGTACGAGATCACCCCTTATACAGAGCGCAGCTAATTTCTGCATTCCGCTCATGAGCTGTGAGCCGGCTCGGAGAGCGCAAACCTTGTGAGGCCTGCTCTCTAGGGTCTTTACCAGAAAGGTCAGCAGAAAAGAGTTGGGAAATCGAGAAGCGACCACACACACATACATACAAATACTTGAACTCTTGAATGAGGAATTCAATTCCCTGCCAGTTTTTCTAACGTGGGTTTCTAGCGAATAACTGACGTACCTTATCAACAAGTCTTTTCGACCATGCTTTTTAAGATCTTTCCCTGTTTTTGAAATCAAGCCTCCAGTCTCTGGTAGAGTTCTATTCCACTCGTAAATGGATTTGCTTCTGGGGGAATCCATATTCCATTCCCTCCTTGCCCGTCGCTGTAATTGATCAAATTCTGAAAACTGGAGCAAGACTGCAATTTGCGCTGTGGCGTCCACATCAAGGAAGCGACTGATGCATAACCTGTCCTCATTTTGTTTCCGCGCTTGCGCAGCAGGTGGCGCAAAAATCATCTTGCAAGTGTCAGAGAACAAATCTCGGAGAGATTTTCTATCGATTGCGCTTTACATTACAGAATTATAATGTATAATTCTCGTATTATACGCTGTTGTGTATATGTATCTTTATCCCGAACATTCTGTAACTTATAATTAAATATTATACATATTTGTATCTTTAGTGTGTCAATTTCATCATCTCCAGTTGATTGCAGAGTGGACATTCAGGGTTGAGAAGGATTTAGATGCGATAAGCCTAGGCTGCAGAGACAATATGCCAGGAAATCATGTTTGATATTTATGCGAAAGATTACTACCTTATCTTCCCTACGCTAGTCTGGTGTGTTAAAGACGGATGCATTCCATGGTTTGGAAGAAGTTTTCAGTACTGGAAGTATCAAATAATGACTTATCTGAAATGTAAAGCAGCATAGAATATTAATGAAGAAATTAGAGAAAAAAAAACAAATTCCATTGGTCATTCAGTAATACAGACATTTTTATTTAATACCGGATGTCTGAAACCTCTTAGATCAACCTAATACCGCTGATAGACGAGTCAAAATGGATTATTTTGAGAGAGGGAACCAAGGGTTGAAAATACTAATTTCAAGCGCTATGATATCTTGCACGATAAATAGGCTACGTTTGAGGGGCGGTTTTGTAAGTTGATTTGGTTTCATAACAAACAATTGCCTTCACGTCGACGTTTGGTGGCGCTAGCTTGTAAAACAATTGCACATTTTTTGCAGGAAACATCGATCATTCAAACTGATCAACTTGCTCATGAAATGCATGTTTCGAGGGACAGACACCACTATGACCTACTATGGATGCAAGTAATGGGGCCAAGTGATATCGCATTCAGAATAAAATTCAGTTCTGTCGATGGTTTATCCTGCTCTGTCCTATTGTACCGAACTTACAAGTTTGTACTGTTCACAGATGAGGCCTGTTTCACCCGTGATGGTGTTTTCAACAATCGCAATAGCCATATCTCAAGTGACGAAAATGCATTTACCATCCTCCTGTCTGGTCATCAGTAACGATTCTTTTATCAAGAGACGGCTAGTACTGTATAGGATCAGCTATTTCCTGGTACCTCGTTTCAATGGTCCACGTTACCTGTTGGTATTTTGTTGTCTAATACGTCGACATTATAGGCAGTTATTTCTTATGAAAAGCACCAGCTTACAAAAAGTTCCTCAAATGTATTTCACTTTCACAATGTGGTGGCGCCTGAATTATGCATTTCCAGCCATTGGTTTCCTATCTCAAGATACTAAGTTTAGACTCCTCTATCATCTGTATTATTTTGATCCAAGAGGTTTCAGACACAGATATATTAGAGGGGAAAATATTTGACAAGGAGGAGGATGACCGACAAGAGAATGAAAATATGTCAGAAGTACGCCTAGTTGAATTAAGTATAGCAGAGGAAATAAAATCATGAATGTTGCAAGAAACGCGAATACTTCTGAATTTGTTGATTAGTTAATCAATTAGTCTATTAATCGATTGATTGATTGGTTCATTGATTCCTAGACTGATTTATTGAACTCTTAAATCTTTAAATATTTTCCATTCTTCGTTTTCATGTCTTTATTTATCCTAGTGTTTACAATCTTCTATAACGTTATGCAAAAATATTACATAATATTCTAAAGGAAGCTCTGCAATAAAGTAAAGTTAAGCCACACATTAATTTTTCAGTGTGTATAAATGGCTTCATTGACACCTAAATTGTGTAAAATTTTATTGAATAATTACTAAGCTTACATTTAGTTTCACATTCTGTCTTATTTATAGGCTACAGCGTGGAAGTGAAATAACCCTGCAGATTTTCAGAGCGAATAGCTTATGTTGTCTGTAACAAAAAAAGTGTAATACCATATTGGTGGAAAGTCCATAGTTTTTTCAAAAACATATGTTTTTTTTTACCAAATGTTTAACAGCCTCTTATTTGGTAATTATTGCGAATAGGTTTACCTATGAGTTTTGTCTATGTCGATAGAAATTCTAACAAAGAATAATTTATGCGTGGATGGTTTTCGTAAATTTAATTTAAAAGCCACTAATTTGAAACCACTGACAGATATGACCAGCTAGCATCATTATGGGCCGAAAGGGAGATAAGAGGTAATTCACTGAGGCAGGCAGACCTCAGTTCGTTGATCCCTTACATCTATACTACGAAAAGAAAGGGCGGCGATGTTGCTGAAACTTCCAACTCAGTTTTCTAATTAACCATGCAATTAATCACAAAACGCAATATAGGTTTCCTATTAATTTAAGTTTACCCTATAGTCCCTTTCAATCTGCAGAATTATATCATTTGTACAGGGTAGCCCACATAAAGTGTTACAAATTAATATATCTTAAGCGAATAGATAAAACAGAATGCTTTGTCTCCTAAATTTTACTGGGAGAAGGGGCCTTCCAAACTGTGATATGGGCAATAATTCCCGGGCCCCTTTAGGAGGCGCTGGGGTGCATCTTAATATTTTAATATGAAACCATGAAATTTTTTAAAAATATTTTAGTTCCCCCTCAATGAACTAAGCAACTTTTATTGAAACTTTTTTTTAATAAATTGTTGAGTAGTTGCAGGAAGTTTTTATTGCAGTATACAGTAGTGGAAAAGATTACAGAGTGAATAAGTAAATTAATAAATAGTTAAATAGCAGGTATTTACTTTACATTAAGTGATCAAAGTAGTCTACAT
The DNA here is from genome assembly GCF_040183065.1 of Periplaneta americana. NCBI lineage: Eukaryota > Metazoa > Arthropoda > Insecta > Blattodea > Blattidae > Periplaneta > Periplaneta americana. Next base: position 25,728,490 of record NC_091128.1, read on the forward strand.
TAACATCTAAGCACTTGGTGACACGCAGAGGCTAATAGTGCGACAAGCTTCACTAATTCGACGTTTCACATTCTCTTTTGTTGTAGGCGGTGTAAACATTACTTTTTGTTCTATGTACTCCCAAAAAATAGTTCAATGGTGTTATGTCTTGGTGAGCGAGGTGGCATGCAACAGGTCCAGCACGTCCAATCCACCTGTCACCAAATTTCTCATTTAATAGTTCACGTGCACGTATTGCAAAATGTGGTGGTTCACCATCATGCTGATACTACATTCGTCTTCTCAAATTCAAGGGAACGTTTTCCAAGAGGGGAAGTAATTCATGGTTGAGAAAATGGCAATATAAGTCAGCAGTAACTGTGCCTTCAAAGAAGTAAAGACCGATCGAAAAGTTGCCAAGGATTCCATACCAAACATTCAGTGACCAACTATGCTGAAAAGGCACAATTCTCATTCATTGGGGGGTTTTCAGGTCCCAAATAATGCATATTAATATGTCCAGTGTTCTAGAATGTCGCTTCATCTGACAATAGTATGTTTTCCAAGAACGAATCATTCTCTGCTATAGCCCTAATAAAATATGTAGGTCATCCCATATTATTTGCAGATGACACAAGTATAGTAATTACAGCCAATAACTCCAACACATTCCAATCTTCAACAGAGGAAATTCTCTTCAAAATATGTGACTGGTTCTCAGTCAATAAATTAGTATTAAATTGTAACAAAACTAACATAATTCAATTTAAATCCTGTCCAAATTCAACGTCGCAAATTTCTAGCGCAATAATTAACAATAGATCCCTATTACAAACAAGAACAACCAAATTTCTTGGCTTAAAAATCGATAATGTGTTAAATTGGAAAAATCATATTAAAGCAATTACCCCCAAACTAATTCAGCTTGTTTTGCTATTAGATCTATGCAAAAGATAGTAAATATCAATACCTTAAAAACAATATAGTTTGCATACTTCCACTCGGTAATGAGTTTTGGAATAATATTCTGGGGAAATTCCACAGATAGTAACAATATATTTCTATTACAAAAAAGAGTAATTAGAATAATAGTAGGTGCCAAATCTAGGGAGTCGTGTAGGACTATTTTCAAAAAACTACAAATAATGCCCATGGCTTGTCAATATATCTTTTCATTAATAATCTTCCTCGTATGTAATCGTGAAAACTTTGTAACTAATTCAACAGTTCATAGCATAAATACACGTCAAAAAATAACGTTCATACTCCATCGGCAAGTCTATCGTGCTATCAAAAAGGAGTGCGTTATATGGCAGCAAAATTTTTTAATAGCCTCCGTATCGATATAAAAAATGAAACTCAAAGCATAAAATTATTTAGGGCCAAATTAAAGAAGTACCTAATTTCTCACGCCTTCTATTCTGTAGGTGAATTCATGACATTCAATAACACTTCCTGAAATTGATACTAAAACTTTGTGTTGTACTAGTAGACTATATTGTAAATCTCGACTGTATATATTTCATCTAGATTGTGACTATAAATTAAGATTTTATAATAGTATTAAGTTTTTTTACTTGTTCCATATTCTAGCTGTAAGCATGTATGAATACCATGGAATGTTAATAAATACAGTACAATACAATATAATTACGTAGACACTCACAAAAACATCTCGAAACTGAATGTAACTTTGCCTGAGATCTTGATCGGTGTTGCTTAAGTATCCTCTGCACTGAAGTGTGGCTAATCCCACTGTCTTTAGCCAATTAACGTTGACTTTCTGTGGATTTACTTCTACAGCGGCAAGAATATTGATAGCATTTTCATCATTCACTTTCGATTTCACCTTCAAGTTATCTTGTTCTTTACACTTCCATTGTTACGCAGTCGTGTCTCCAGTCGTTTGAAATTCATATGAGAGATTTGCATCCCTCATCTTTCATTGAACACTACCGCTCCAATTCTAATACATATAGTTTCTCCTGGATTCACCTAGCACTAACATATTTACTTCCACATCATTAACTGCAATATTTCTGAATCTAGAAGAGCCACACTAAACAATCAACATAGCCAGCCACATATTTTGAGAGTTGAGGTAGTTTTGAAATCATAATATTGAAATAAATGGAACTGAATTTTTTTAGAAAAGATTTACTGTGCGTTAAATGTTAATTAAGGTTATTTTGGGCAATTAATAACATTATGTAAAGTTAGAGCATGGTATATTATTTTTGTGTGTGCCGGATATGTCTAGTTTCAAACACCCTATACCATTTCAGAATTTGAGTATAGAAAAAAATGTTTTAAACAAAAGTTGCTTAATTTATTTAGGACAATGAAAGTATCTAAAACTTTATTTATTTATTCATTTATTTATTGATTCATTGATTCATTCATTGATTCATACATTTGTTTATTTATTTGTTTATTTATTTATTTATTTATTTATTTATTTATTTATTTATTTATTTATTTATTTATTTATTTATTTATTTATTTATTTATTCTGGTGTAGTTATAGCCATCAGGCCTTCTCTTCCACACAACCATCGTTCCATTTAAAATTCTGAAGTTACTCCGCCGGAACCCCATTTTGGGGCATGCTGAAATGTTGTCCAAGAAACTATCACGAAGGCTCCCTCCTCCGGAAACTGTAGGAGAAGTCACCATTTAGTTATATTGATTCATCGAGACACTACAAAACATAGGGCATTGATAAAAGCGATGGAAACGCTGAAGATACGTAACAAAATCCCGGAAGTCTCTCTAAATTTATTAGATAAAGTATATAACGCGGTAGTTAGATCTACAATTACGTATGGGGCAGAAATTTGGGGTTGGGGAAGAACGGAAAAGCTTAACCAGGTACAAAGCGACTTTTTAAAACGGATAGCGGGAGTGGGGAGGGGAACGGCTAACAGTGCAATCCTAAGAGAATTCGGACGCCATAGAGACTCAATAGAATGCAAGGTAAGAGTTTTAAAGTACTACTTGAGGATTGTGCATGGAGATCAGTCTCTTATTAGAGCGGTCTGTTATAGGGAGCAACTCGAGAGGAGAGGCCAAGTAACCTGGGCAGGTAGATTACGCAGAGGGTTGGAGGAAATAGGCATGGGATTTATAATCGGGGAAGATTGCAGGAACAAGCGAAATGTATGGCGGAAAGTCAAGAAACGCCTGAAGGATATAGACAGGCAAATAACAGAAGGGGAATGTAGGGACAAGGTTGCTCTGGAGATCCAATCGATGATCAAAACAAATTGGGGGGCCGAACTATATCTCTATGGAGGTAGCAAAGATGGTAGACTGGATTTAATCTGGTTTCGTCTAGGAGCCTGGAGGGCACTTAAAATCGTCAACGAAGAGGGGGCGAGAATATGTCCTCTTTGCGGTAGAGGCGAGACATCACACCACATTTTGTCGGAGTGTGAAGCCACAGAAGCTCTGAGGAAACGATTCCTGCCAGAGTCCTTCATTACATCTAGCAGGGGGCACTTGGCGACATACGCTGTATTAAATAACGTTAAATCCTGTGACAGTGTAGGAAAATTTATGGCAAAAGTTCGACAGTTGAGGGTGGAATTGGCCGAGGGGGAGGTAGCCGATGGATAAGGGAAAGATTTATTAATGTTGAAATGAGTAATATTAACATTGAGCGAATGACATAATTAGGGGATAATGTTTTTTTTTTTTACTGTGTCTTTTGTATTTTATTGCGTGTGTATGTTTTTATTTATATACTGTATTACCTTTATATTTATTATTTGGATTATTTGGTGCATCTTCAACAAGAAATTGAATTGTTTATACTGTATGTATATGTATATATATATTACTGTATGTATATATATATATATATATGTGTGTGTGTGTGTGTGTGTGTGTGTGTGTGTGTGTGTGTGTGTGTGTTTTTCATATCTCCCTTCTATTTTATTTGTATTATTTTTGTGAAAATTGGTATAAAGCTAGATTAGTTATAATAGTGGTAATCAATGATAACGGTAGTAATAATAATAACTGTTGTTTCACTATTTTATTATTAGTAGGCATTATTTTCGTTTTGAAGATTCAAACTGTGCATAGTTACAGCACGAATGGCCGTATGAGCTCGTGCGAAGGATCTTGTGTACATGAGTTTGTATAATTTATTATGCATCAATAAATGCATCTATCTGTCTGTCTGTCTGTCTGTCTGTCTGTCTGTCTGTCTGTCTATCTATCTATCTATCTATCTATCTATCTATCTATCTATCTATCTATCTATCTATCTATCTATCTATCTATCTATCTATCTATCTATCTATCTATCTATCTATCTATCTATCTTGATTCATTTAAAAGATATTAGCTTGTAACACTTTATGTGGGCTACCTTGTACGTATACACATGCATGTATTTTTTCTGCAAAAAGATGGACCGGATCCGTAATAGGCCACATGGCCTAACACATGTTTGGAAGAAGAAGATGATGATGATGATGACGATGATGATGATGATGATGACATATTTTTACCGCGCTCTCCGGCCAAACGGTCCGAGGTTCGAGGTTCGAATCCCGGCGTGGGTAATGGAAGAATTTATTTCCTGTCCACGGAACTAAGTGTTTGTCTGTTGTCTTGTGATTGTCCTGTGACGTCTCAGTGGGTCCTGCGTCACACTGATCCCACAACCTGAGAGGCCCACATTTGTGAATTATGGTGAATTTCTTGCGCAAGACAAGCACTGCCAAAGGAACATATTTTGTACACCCCTCTGTACCTGACTATGGGAACAACGTAGTGTCTAAAGTGACATGAGGAGGGAAAGATTTCAAATAACATCTGATATAAACGTAAGCAATGTTGAATTGCATTTTAAATTATAATTGAAGGGTGGTATTTCAATGTAAATTTTGAATTCTTAAATCTTTGTTTGTTGGTATGTGAAGTATTAAAATGTGGTTTTATGTTTTATAAGTTGGCAATCATAGTCACGATTGTACAGTGGACACCTATAGGCCTAATTGTATCGAATAGTATGATCACAGTAACAAAAGATACACTATATAATGCTATAGGCACATATTAAAGATTATTATTGTTTTTACACCCCTTATAACAAATAAAATATATGTAATACATTTAATTTGCTTTTTAAAGACGTAAACAGTGGTCGACTTTACTCCGCAATATTTTAAAATCGATCTTAAACTAAAAATTCAATGGTGATCGACTTTACCCTATTTAAGCAGGTAACTTCGATCACAAGTCAAACAAAAAAAAAACAGTTTTTTTATAGATTGTAATTCAATTCTTGTAACATATCTTCATAAGTGAAGGATATGACGACAAAATGCTATTTTCTAAGGAACTTTGCTCCATTGCATAACCTCAATATCATTAAAAAATTGCAAAATTTTGATCGACTTTACCCTCTTCTACGATATTCTTCTTAATTATTTATTTTGTTATTAACGTTTAAAACTTTGCTTCACTTCAAGAATCACGAGAGATTTTCTTCATAATTTTTGTTATTTCGCGGAGTAGACTGTTTCGAGTGAAATCTTATTACGTGGTGAGAGTAATTAATTAATTGCATATGCTTCGGTCTGTCCAGTCAGAACACAAATCTGGGTGACTCACAGGCCCTCATTAAAAGGAGCGCCGTTGTTGGCAATAAGTAGGGACTGTACTTCGACCCAGGAGGCTAGAAGATTAAGTATTGCTGGAGTTTTTAAGTGAACGATGTACGTGCGTCTAGCAAGCGAAGCACTTGACTAGCGTTTCACGCTATTCTTGTTTCGTAGAGTGGGGCAGAACGAGACATGGCCACTTTAACAATTAAACTAACATTCACTATTTAAATTATTTAAACCACGTACACTGGAATACGCTAATTTTACTTTTTACACTACAAAAAAGAACGTAGACCTTCACTGATCTAACATTATTCACAATATTAAGCTTAAGTACCTACAGTGTTATGTATTATAACGCAATGTATTTTATTTCATAACACTATAGCTTACTTAGTCCCGCGCCATGGCGTCGTGGTGTAAGGCATTCTGCCTAACACTCGCGTTACGGAATGAACGCTGGTTCCAGTGACAGTGTATGGAACCGGTGCCCACCCAGCAACGTCATGCACTTGGGGAGCTACGATAGGTAGCGAAATCCGGTTGCGAAAGCCAGTTATAACGGCTGGGGGTATCATCGTGCTAACCACACGATACCTCCACTTTGGTTGGATGATCGTCCACCTCTGCTTCGGCATGTGAACGTCAGGCCAGCAGCCGTGTGGTCGGTCTTGGCCTTTCAAGGGCTGTGGCGCCATGGATTATTATTGCTATTATTAGAGCCTACTTATTTTGTAAATTGTGTACAATAGTGTGAATAATGTTTGACCTTGTAAGCTTCCTTCTTTATGACAGTGTAATAGTAAAAATAGCGTATTTTAGTGCATATAGTGTAAAGAGCTGTAAGACATTCACTACTTTCAAAATCCGATTGCCAGAATGACTGCTTTTCGTCTCTAGGGGTGCTATTCATAGACATTTCGCTAGCCCGCGTTACGAGCGTGTTAAACGGGATTCATATCAAATCATATCGCTAACACTGGTTTATGAATACGAAAAAACGCTAGTTCGCTGATCATCCACCGAAAGCCCGCGCTAAGAATGTCTATGAATACGGCCCTAGAATATTATATTTTTTCAAATATTACTTTTGTAGAATATTTATTTTTAATATACCCGTTATTCTTCATTATATTAATCATTCCTTCTATCCAAATTATCTTATTCAACATTAATGACCACGTGCATCAACGTCGGTTAGTCTAACCACTGGTTAAAATTGCCACCTAACCCCTGGTTAAACACTTTTACGGTGCCTCGACCTCGGTTAGGACTTAAATATGAGGTTAACTACGGTAATCTCTAACCGGCCATATTCGAGCAGTTGAAGGAGATAACTAGTGATTAGTAGGGCAAGTAAAACAAAATGGCTGCCAGATCCACAGGTGATTATTTCAAAGACGATTATTATTGTGCGGCATTTGGATTACTTGGGTAGAGATGTTGTTGAGAGTGGAAAGTGAGAATTCTTACGAGAAATTGGGTGACAGAAAATTTCAGGAGGAATTTCTTTTATCAAAATCTACAGTTTAATTTTTGCTGCAATAAATGGATCACTTCAAATAACACTAAAACAGTCATAGCTATTTCTCCTATGGATCGGTTGCTTATATTACGATTCTATGTAACTACCTATTATTTTCTGTATTTTAAGAGGGAACACTCGCATATCTCTTTCTCTGTGTCACTGGCTGAACGAAGAGAGGTTACAGATAGACCTTAGGATAATGCACAGTTCTCTAGTGTAAATGGGATCATGGCTTGTACACAATATCCTACTAATCTTCTGCATCCTTTTCCTTTATGGATATTCCTTCTTTATATATTATGTATATTTAGATCTAATAATTAAGTCTATCGATACTTCAAACTCACATTGGGATATAATCCTGTCTTGCATTCAATTATCCATTTTGTACGATTTTAACCTAACAGCACTGAAAAACAAAGGAATGCAACTCGCAGACATAACAGCTCCCGAAGACAAACAAATTCAATGCGAAAATGTAGGACACGTTCGTTTCGATGTAGAACGGAGTTAAGTCCAGTCGTTTCTAGACGTTGACTATTATCTTTGCAGAAGTATGGATGCTTTCCTTTACTTATTTTGTAAAAACAGTGTACTAACATAGACTTTACTCTATGAGGTATCAGGTAACTATGTTCAAGTAACCGGTGATTATGAATGGTGCACAGAAATTACATTTTAAACATGGTACTTTTTAACCGTGGTTTCATAACCTATGATTACTGTGTTTTTAACCGAGTTTGATGCACTTCGCCAAAAGGTGTATTTGTTTAACTCTTTCCAATTACGTGTAACTAAAGACACCTACATTTAGCCATTATTATTATTATTATTATTATTATTATTATTATTATTATTATTATTATTCATTTCTTTCTATATGAACGTTATTTATATTTTGCTATTTATTATATGTCCCATTTTATAAGTGAAACGTACACCATAAACCTTATAGGCCGGTTTCTATCGGATGCTTTTCCAATTCACTGCGGACTAAAGCAAGGAGCTGCACAATCACCTTTACTTTTTAAGTTAGCTCTGGAATATGCCATTAGGAAAGACTAGGATAATAGAGAGGGTTTGAAATTCAACGGGTTACATCAGCCGCTTCTCTATGCGGATGACGCGAATAGGCCTATATTAGGAGAAAATCCACAAACTGTTGAGGAAAACACGGGAATTTTATATATTTTGATGTACCGAAGTACATATGATATTTCCATGCAGATATTCTGCGTCATCATATGATGAAAGGGTGATGGAACGGAGAAAAAATCTCTCCGGCGCCGGGATTTGAACCCGGGTTTTCAGCTCTACGTGCTGATGCTTTATCCACTAAGCCACGCCGGATACAACCCCGACGCCGGTCAGAATCGTCTCAGATTAAGCTCCATCTCTTGGGTTCCCTCTAGTGGCCGCCCTCTGCACTACGTCATAGATGTCTATGAACGCAGGACCGAAGTCCATACATGTGTTGAGGTGCACTCGAATGAGTGACTGGTTGGCCGGGATCTGACGGTATAGGCGCCGTCTTAAATCACAAAGTGATTTATTACGCATATCATATATATTTTGATGTACCGAAGTACATATGATATTTCCATGCAGATATTCTGCGTCATCATATGATGAAAGAGTGATGGAATGGATAAAGCATCAGCACGTAGAGCTGAAAACCCGGGTTCAAATCCCTAATGTGCCTCCATATGGAGTAAAAATCAGAATGAGACAGTGGCCAACAAGCTTAGAGCTCACACAAACACTTCTTCTACAGTCGCGCTCAAACCTGACGTTTCGCGAGCGCCAGTAACATGAGAGAGCGACTTTGTCACAACTAAACTCTCCGTCTCTCTCTCCCAGCGGCAGTAGTTTTAAAACTGTGGAGCGCGATCCTTTACCTGAGATTGGTTTGATAGGGAGATGCAGAATATAATAATAATAATAATAATAATAATAATAATAATAATAATAATAATAATAATAATAATAATAATAATTTATCATCATTATCATCAGATTCCATCAACCGAAATTAAAAGTCACAAAATATAGGAATCATTAGTTGAGTTACACATAAATAATCGTATTCGCTGAGTTTATATAGCGTAAGTTTTTTCAATAGTTTTACTTTTATTAGGATTAATAAAGTTGTCGAATAACACAAAGGTGCAGTGATAAAATAAATTGGGTGATAGGCTTAATTTGAAATAGCCACACCATGCTCTATTGAAAGAGGTGGAGAATGTTCTCCATACCGCCGTTTCTTTCTCCCCCTTAAAATTTTTCTTTCGTTTTTTCCCGGCAGCTTTTTACTCAAATACACGGGAGAATTTTCTTCTGGCAGAAGCGAAGTGCGAATCATGTATTTCAATAAAGAAAAATGCTATTAGATACTGTATATAAGTCAAAATTAGTATATCCGCCTAATACGCGGTCCCGGTTAATACGTGATTTACACGTGGTCCCTTGAACAGCGTCTTATCGGGGGTTTAATGTTTTAGTCCATAAAATTGGAATCACTGGGGGTAAAAATGTGATTTTTGTTTCTGTGTGTTCAGGAAACATTAAACATTCGTCATATATGCATGCAGGGTCCCTACAACATACCAATTTTCTGAGCGCACTTGTTATTTGATTTTGTGACTTTCTAAGCGGCGAGTATGCGGCAAGCCTGCCCATATGTTGCAACGCAGCGCTTCCGCTATTGGCCATTGTTGATAAGTGAACACACCTGCAAACGTCAGGAGGTTTGAGCGCGACTGTAAGCTCCAATTTCCCTTGCAAGGACGCTTTACGTGTACCTTTTAAATGTTCTCCCATTCATTCATCCGTTTATTTCACCGAAGCAAGTTTTTGTACATACTGTAAATGTTTAGAATAACAGTTCAGTAAAATAAACTATAAGTACTAATATAAGCCGCATCATAATAAACGTGTAAAACGTATCTCGAAAAAACACTATGGTCTATCTCCGTTGTATTATTTTCTTGTCATGAGTTTCGTCCATGAACTGTCGCTCTGTAACGACGGAATCCTTCTCTTACAAGGTAATTATATAGCTTCGGAGCAATTCCGTCAGGCGATGTCCATTATCGCTGATAAGGTTTTCGAGCCATCAGAGATCTTAATGGAATCCGCGCAGTCGGCCCACACAACAGAATTTTGTGATAAGATAAGTAGTGCAACGTCAGAGCCTCGCTGCATGTTGCTGGCTCAAATTCTTCCTAGTTTAATCCTTTTATCTCCTTACGTGTTCTCTGCGCGTACTGAAAATAAAAAGAGCACATCATGGGTCTGTCCAACCGGCCGTCCGTCCGTTCAACTGACCTTTTGTCCTCTTAACTCAATCCTAATGTGAACACGAAGTGTAGCCTCCTCAGTCTTAGTAGTGATAGAATACCCAGAGACAAAGAGGCATCATGCCGTGCTTAATCGTTTTATGTAGTAATAGACCTGTAATAGCATTCCTTCCATAGGCATCATGCCGTGCTTAATCGTTTTATGTAGTAATAGGCCTGTAATAGCATTTCTTCCATTGGCATCATGTCGTGCTTTATCGTTTTATGTAGTAATAGGCCTGTAATAGCATTTCTTCCATAGGCATCATGCCGTGCTTGTTCGTTTTATGTAGTAATAGGCCTATAATAGCATTTCTTCCATTGGCATCATGTCGTGCTTTATCGTTTTATGTAGTAATAGGCCTGTAATAGCATTTCTTCCATAGGCATCATGCCGTGCTTAATCGTTTTATGTAGCAATAGGCCTGTAATAGCATTTCTTCCATTGGCATCATGCCGTGCTTTATCATTTTATGTAGTAATAGGCCTGTAACAGCATTTCTTAAATAGGCATCATGCCGTGCTTTATCGTTTTATGTATTAATAGGCCTGTAATAGCATTTCTTCCGTTGGCATCATGCCGTGCTTTATCGTTTTATCTAGTAATAGGCCTGTAATAGCATTTCTTAAATAGGCATCATGCCGTGCTTTATCGTTTTATCTAGTAATAGGCCTGTAATAGCATTTCTTCCATTGGCATCATGCCGTGCTTTATCATTTTATGTAGTAATAGGCCTGTAACAGCATTTCTTAAATAGGCATCATGCCGTGTTTTATCGTTTTATGTATTAATAGGCCTGTAATAGCATTTCTTCCATTGGCATCATGCCGTGCTTAATCGTTTTATGTAGTAATAGGCCTGTAATAGCATTTCTTCCATAGGCATCATGCCGTGCTTTATCGTTTTATGTATTAATAGGCCTATAATAGCATTTCTTCCATAGGCATCATGCCGTGCTTATTCTTTTTATGTAGTAATAGGCCTGTAATAGCATTTCTTCCGTTGGCATCATGCCGTGCTTAATCGTTTTATGTAGTAATAGGCCTATAATAGCATTTCTTACATAGGCATCATGCCGTGCTTAATCGTTTTATGTATTAATAGGCCTGTAATAGCATTTCTTCCGTTGGCATCATGCCGTGCTTAATCGTTTTATGTAGTAATAGGCCTGTAATAGCATTTCTTCCGTTGGCATTATGCCGTTCTTTATCGTTTTATGTAGTAATAGGCCTATAATAGCATTTCTTCCCTAGACATTATGCCGTGCTTAATCGTTTTTTGTAGTAATAGGCCTGTAATAGCATTTCTTCCATACTTTTCTGTGATATACAGAGTGTTCTGAAAAAAAGTTTCCAATATTTAGAGAGGAGATAGTATGCATCAAAACAAGAAATAAAAGTTCTAGAAGCATGGGTCATAAAATGGAATATTTTCTGTGAAATGAGCAAATGTTTACCATCACTGTAAGAGCACCAGATCTTCCACTTTGAGCTATTTGGCAAGAAACAAATGAGGAAAGAGAATGCAGCCGTTTGCCACTACATATTACTAAGGAGCGGATTCCTATGTAATTAAATCTTTTTCTTGCTTGTGATAAAACACAATTAACAAAGTGAAAAATTGCGAATATCGTTTTAAATTTAAAACCCGAATTTTATTTCACATAAAAACACATATTTTCACAAAAAAAATTATATAAATACATATTTTCAGAAATCTATTATGAACACATAAATCTAGGAGTTCTTTTTACTCAAATAATTTTTTTACAAGAACTTTTAAATATTTTAAAACTAAATCAATTATATCACTCCGAAATATGTAATCTTTTTAAGAATTCTTGGTTGCTTAGTGCTTCTATGGGCTATGTGGTGTATCCGTGATCCATTTTTGTAATAGTATCGCCACAAGTTCTGAGAACTGCTAGGTAGCATATCAGTGTTAATATATGAGAATAAATTAACATGGACAAGAAGGAGAGATTTTGCAATACATAGTTAGGAATGTTTATTGTTTCTGAAGATGATTTCATTCCGCGCTTTGTTTGTGAAACACAACAGATAAGAGCTCGGGTATAAATATTATTTAATTTAAACAAATCTATCGCCTCTCGTTCATGCCTATGAAGTGAGGAAATACATCTTGTTGTGATTCCCCGTTATCGGACCATAAGCATAAGCTGCGTAGTGTAGACGTGGTGGAGTCGCTATAGGAAGCTTTTCTCCGACATTGTCATTCAGTAGCTAGACACATTTTTTTTTACGTTAAGACGTGTGTATATTAGCCTCTTAAAATGCCTAAAATCAAATCGAGTTAAAGATCACGTCTACAGAAATATGTAGATGAATTTAAAAACATTTTTACTATCGACGGAAAAGTGTTACTTTGCCAACCATGTGGTAAATCAGTAAGTGCAGATCAGAGCTCTCAGATAATCCAGCATTTGTCTGGAAAGAAGCACATTGCCGTTGCTTCACGTGTGCATTCACGGCAAAACAGTGGATATAAAAAGTGTAAAGTTGCTCAAGTTTTGGAGAGTGTGCCTGTAGGTGAAATTGACGGTGTAGGTGTTTGTGACATTCTCTCTTTAAATATGCACATCTGACGTCCTGTGATGTGGAAAGATCGTTTTCACAGTATAAGTCGTTGTTCAGAGATAATGGGCATGCATTTGTGATGGAGAATTTGGAAATGACCTTTGTTGTTCACTGCAATTCTCGGACAACTACTAGCAACTAATACTCAAGTGTGATAGGTGAGTACCTAGTAACATTTTTTTCAAGCTAAGTAAGGTATTTTTATCATATTTAAATATATATATATATATATATATATATATATATTATTTTTAGCAAATATTTTCGTATTTTTAGCACATAAAAATAAATACATTAAAATTTTTAGCACATAAAAATCCGCTCCCTACATATTACACATAATACCTTTGTGTTTGTATTAAGAGGACGCTTAAGCAGACGACACTACGTTAGAGTTCATAATCACACTATAGTGCGTAAACTGATTCTACACTGCAGTAATTATTATTGCTGTACCAGGAGGGTAAGTTAGTTTCGTGTCTGTTGAATCGGACCACGTTTTGTTGTAACAGTAACACGGGTCCTAAAATGGCCCAGCACTGCTACCTGTGACGATCTATTGCGCTAACCCTCAAGCTATGTGCATTCCCAAATTCACACTGACTGACTACTAGAGATGTACAAAAAAAAAAAAGCCGGAATGGTATTTTGAAAGTGTTGAAACTACGAAACAGTTTCGTGTAATCACCTGTTCCAACTGTTCCAAAGACCGTTACACTGCTCTAATGATCACTTCAACGTTCTACACGTTTCCAAGAAATAAACCTAGGGTGTTCGGGAAAAAGCACTTAAGTAAAAAAATGTGAAATTTTTTATTGCATTAGTCAAAAGTATATGTTGTATCTCACCTTCAGACATAAACACTTAAATAAATATTCAAATATATGAAGGAGAAAAATGGATTGAGAAAAATCACCCATTATATTTTGTCTAATTTATTGTCGAGCAAAATCATGTAAGTCGACTTACGTGTTATATCAACAGCTTTCGACTGACTTACTGTAGATGTTCAGTGCAGTGTTGCTAGCACATAAATTATATCTCCATCAGTTTAACACCTAGAAATTCGTCAGAATCCGTCAAAATTAAAAAAAAAGTCAGTAAGACCCACTCAATATAGAGATATAAATAAAATGAAAATTTTAAGACAACTTATTTACGAATCTTGATTAAAATAATAATTCGTCAACCTCTGACTTGATTATGAGGAAATCTGAAACAGGGGATTCCATAACATTCTACGGCACGGACAGGGCTGTTCAAAGAAAAAGTAAAATCTCCGAAAAAAATATATACAATTAAAACGAAAGCAGCTGAAAAAGTCAAAAGGCGATGTAAATCGTAATTTCCGTCAGAAAATCCGTCACCCGCCAAAGCCATTCTTTTTCAGTCCGCTACGTTAAAATTCCGTCAGTTTTACCGTAATTTCTGTCCAGTTGGCAACACTGGTCCAGTGCAGAACAACTGTATGAGTAACAGCACTAACAGCAATAGTTTTTTATTCACCTGAAAATTTACAGATACGAGGTATGACTCCTTAGCTATCGATATGCTGAAATAATCCGTGGTACGACAACCCATGGAGGACCAAGGATGACCATCCAACTGCTAGGCTCACGTTCACATGTCTCAGCAGAAGTGAAAGATCATCAAAGCAGCACAGAAATAATGTGTGATCAGCACGATCATCACCACAGTCATTGTAGCGGGTTTAAGAAAGTAGATTTCGAAGTTCAATGTAACTCCCAAACTCATCACGATGCTGGTATCGGCAGTTGTACTATGAGAAAATTTCTTCCCTCACGAGGACTCGAACCACCGTGCTTTCTGTATTGTTAGTCCGAGATATGTCATAAATCACACAGCTATGGCGCGGGACCATAATATATTGTACGGATCTCTTTTCTAAGCAGATATTCATAGTAATTTACGATGCTGTAATAATTTTAACCGTAACTAAGCAAGTTGTGGCTGTTGTTTAGTCAACTGTCAAAAGACAGATTTGAACCTCACAAGTGATACTAACAAGGCACCACTTATGAGGCAGCTAGCCCTGTAGATAATGGGGGTAGGGTGGCCAGTTACTTTCTCCCTCCATTGCGTACATCGCCGATTAGCTACATTTTACACTGATCAGACTCCATATGCATGGAAACAATTATTGTTCTTCCTCCGACACTTATGGTGAAGTGAGATGTACTGCTTGATAATAGAAGTACGTATCATCCAGAACCTCAATCAGAGGCAGTTATCGCTGTGTTGAATAGGAAATGAACAATTCCAAATACCAAGTCGAACGCTTGCAGAATTACCATATCATTTAATTACATGTTTGTGTTTACAAAACTGGACTTTTGAAGCTTTTATTTCACTAAATTGTGCATTGCTAGTAATTTAATTTTAAAATGTATTATTACCTAACTTCATAAAGTATAAAATACAAGAGATTTATAAATGATATGGTTTTTACCTTGTAAAAACGAAGTTTATAGTACATTAATTTAAAAGAATTCACTTCTTATTTCAATGAACCTTTTCTAAATAGCGTAAATCGCGATTTTAGATAATCTTCAAAGAACTGAACAGCTGATCTTAGGAAATATTCTACCTATGGACAGTACAGCAAGTCTGATTAGTCTATTTTCAGTAAACTTAAGGCAGCCTAGGCCCAAAAACTGACAATGAGTCTCTAATACGGCACCGTCACAAAGATACAACATTTTGAAGAGTAATTTGAAGTTATGATGCGATTCATGTTACATGGGGTTGAAGTTACTTAATTAGGATTTTAATAATATCATAACAACATTAAAATGTCATTTAATGCTCTTTTATTATTATTAAACACACGTCCTTATCAGCAGTATTATATCGACATTTGTCATACAGCGGAATCTCAGCTTTGTTTACAAAATCTGTTCAACGTTTTCTCGATCCATAGCGAACAGCTGCTGTGAGACATGTCAATAGGTGGGGTTCTTGACCAATTGCTCAATGATCCACAAAATTATTTTTGATTTAACACTTCTTCTATAGCGTAATCTTTCTGTTTCAGATAGCCTCATAACAAACAGTTCTACTTGCATTCTTAAGGTTAATGACCTAACTTGACTTTTTGTAGATTCGACCATCAAAAGGAGTCTTGATATGTGGAGAAGTAAAGAAAGGCTGCTAAAAACAAACATTCTCATGGGGGCAGATAAAAAGTAAGTTTTTCCTTCCATCATGTTAATAATGTCAAAATAAGTGCTTATACTTCAACAGAGAGGTGAAGAGGGCTGTCTCACACACTAGTTCCGATCACAGGTGGCAGACTTCTATGACACAGGGATACAAAAGTTGATCCCACGTTATAACAAATGTCTAATTTCCAATGGAGAATATGTTAAAATATACTTCAACAATATCCGTGTCTATTCCAATAAAGTTTTACATGAAATTGTGTTTCCTTTCTGTAAACGACCCAAGAGAAACTTACTTTCTGAGGGCCCTCGTAATTGCGCTATAGTGACCGAAATTTGTATTAGCACTTGTTTTAATATTATTAACATGGTGAAAGAAAAAAATGAAATTTTTTATCTGCCCACAAGCGAATGTTTGCTTGTAAGTTGACATGGCTGGCAGACTGACTTTTAGCACTCGTGAATCCGACGTTGACAGGTGGGCCATTTTGCGCCAGCCCTGACAAAGCCAGATGTCGTTTCGCGGACGAGTAGCCTGATAAGCCCCACGTCTTTCTTCTATCAGCATTGCAAACCCGATCTACCCTCAGACTTTGCCCCTGTGCAATTATACTACTATAGATTATACGTAGATGAAATGAGGGGCAGGTGAAGAGTATTGGTGGAATGATAGAGAGAAATGCGGGTTCCCCTAGAAAAACCCTCTGCAACGTTTGCTTTGCCTCCTACAAATTACGTCATGACCTGGCCAGGGATCGAACCCGAGCCACCTGGATGGAAGACCAGCGCTCTAGTACTTGATCCACACGCGACATGATAATTGACATGTAGAATATTCAGTCGTAATAATTGTTTCGGAAACTATTCCACATAATGGATTTGGATATTTACACTTGTTATTCCGAATAACGTTATCTTTCATCACCAAAACATTTCACAAATGCCTTTTGAATCACACGGTATAAGTAGATATGACTGAATTAATTGGTTATTTAATTAATAAACGTGTAAATAAATAAAGGGCTAAGCTGATGAAGGAATAGAAAATTATTGCATGAATAAATAAACAAATTGAATGTAAATGTATGAATGCATGAATAAATTACAAGAGCTGTGGATTTGTGACTGGCTAGATATATGATTGATTATAAAGCAGAAATACGGAATGCAAATACACATTATTACCAAGCGCGGTTAGGAAAACAGCCAGATCATCGTCTCTTTGTGAAAGATGGCCAAATTGCTGCAAATCAAAATTGCAATTCTTTGATTGAGGTTTGATGCGAGTACTGCCGCTATGCCTGTCATCTTTCAACAAATTCTCCATCATTACGTAATTATTATAAACTCATGGGAAATTCCGATCACGTTCACATACTTTTCGGCGTATAAGTGCTTCAGATCTGACCAATCACTTGAACATAAAAGAAGTACAGATGTAAGAGACAAGGGGAAATGTAACTGTTATTACGAGTACTACTAGTCTACTACTACCACTACTATTACTACTAGAACTATTGTCGTTATCGGTGGTCTAGTGGTTACCATACCATACAAGCAGCTTGACCCGAAGTTCAATTCCATTTGATAGCAAAATAATTTTAAAGGCGGTAAAGTCTTCATTATGGCTTCCTCTAGGACGAAAGTAAACTATGGGTCCTGCTCTGTAGATTTACTGTAGGCCAGCGTAGGCTATATGGAATTATAAGTATGGACACTGCACGTCGGTACCTTTGATGTAGTAGTACAGTCTTGCGATGGTGACTAATATTTGCGGGCGAGAGCTATTTTATGCCCGCTGCTCGCGCGCGGAGCTCTTTTACCTGTAAACATTGCTAAAGGATGTACAGATCTTAGAACACAGCGCATCATGACGGAACGGAAGCGCTTAAAGCTTTCAAGGAAGAGTGGAAGATACAATATTTATGCTTCGAACATGGTGATGAAGTCCAGTGTTTGTTGTGTAAAAAAAAAAATATATAATTTGCAAAAAAAAAAAAAAAAAAAAAAAAAAAGCAACATAAAACGGCATTATGAAACGCAACATGAAAAAAATATAGGCATTATTCAGGAGAAGAGAGAAATAAATTCATTTCGGAATTGACATCGAAGGTAAATTAATTTACATTTGGGTCAGCAGATAGTATCTAGATTCCTTTTATTTCTTTATTTTAGATGTATTATTTGATGTTTTATTTGTTGCATGTTTCTGGATATTTACTTTTATTAGACTACATGCTTCTTTAACTTAGAAATAATATTTTATCTTTGAATGCACTGTAACTTATACCATTACTAAACTCAAAATGCTAACTCACTTTTATTCCAATAACTATTTTCAGGACTTTTATCAAATATGAACTAAACATTTTGAAAAATTTAATGCAAGGAGCTTTTTTAGTAACGTCAATATAATAATAATTCTAAATTATAGACATCAGCTCAAAGAATTTTGAGTGACCACAAGGGTCCTGAATACAATAAACATGTACAATAATGTGATGTGATACATTAAAGAAAAAAGAAAGTTAATTGTTGAAGGTAAAAATATAATTTCAAAATTATTAGACCTAATTGCACAAAATTTTGTGCAGATGATATTATCACAGTCTAGTATATACAGTCGCGAAGCTTGAGCTTTGAGGGTGCTAGAAACAATAGACTGTGACGGTACTATTTTGCATTGCCTGTAATAAGGCGATATTAGCGATCCTAGTGGTGAGCAACTATGTAATGTTTGCAAATTTACTACGTATTGAGCTTCTTGACTGTATATACTAGACTGTGATATTATTATAGATCTGTTTATATAGTTTAAATTTCGCAAATTTTGGCCGAAATTGTGGAAGTTTTAAAAGTCATACATATCCCCTTAAATGATTGACCCCAAAAATTACGATGGCTCTCAATATCTTAATTTAATCAATTTGTTTTTTTTTGTGTCACGACTGGAGAGTAAGGACTACATTTTCAGAATCACACAATCAATATACTCTATTTCAATCAATATTGTCATTATTACTTTTTCAACAAATACTCAAAAGTACTTAGAGATCATACACGTCGAGCAGGTAGAACCTATTAGTTTCTCCTCACCAATGAAGTGAAGTGTTTATATAATAAATAATTGCTTTTAACAATAAAATGGTTTACATACAATTAACTTTTCCTATTTCTCTTTTTGTTCCTAAAAACCCTTCCCTTTGCGATTTGTTTATATATGTACATGTATATTAAATAACTGAGTAATTAGCCCTATTACACAGCCAGAAATTTTGTGACGCAAGTTATTGTAATAATTGCTGCCTTTATTCGTTGCATGTGCATGTACATCCCTGTTGTCTACGTTACAGTGAATGCGCTATGCGCTCGTGATCAAGGTCGAGCTCTTCTACCGTGATTGGGAGCTAATATCGTCTCGTCCCTGTAGTAGTACAGGGACATCACTTTATTTTTACCAACATTTTTAACATTCACCTGGCTATACTCGGAAACACTGTTGCCCCCTTCCATTACAGGAGTTTGATGTTACTAGTGCAATATGTAAACAAATCATTTTACTAGGTATAGGAGGAGAGAAAAGTAGTTTATCCATTTATGTTGTAGGGAAATACGATATTACGATTTTCAGTTTGATCATCACTTTTACGGAATTTAACAAAATACAGTAGAGTAGTAACATTTGTTTTCAAAAACTCAACTTTTCAGGCGGCTATGTTCGTTATGTAATGTCTACTTTATTTAGCATATTAATTATTGATGTTATCATACAATATAGAGAGTGCATTTAAATTGAGGGGGTCATAAGTAAAGAGCTGTAAGTGCACTTGTTACTTTTGAGAAAATGGGGTTTAAATATTTAAGCTTTCGTAAAATCGGTGAAATTTTTTATTTAAATTTTAATGTGTGATGCGATTAAAATATCCCTTTGCCACTAAAATTTTAGATACTTTTGCTTACACTGGATACACTTAACTCATGTCATTACAAATGTCACTAGCATTCCTTTGCTTCTAGCCACCTCAATTCAAAAAAAGCTAATCTGAATTTTTTAACAAGTTGCTGAAAATGGTTGCCGTTCATTACAATGCAGGCTTCAATTCAGTACGTATATTATTAAAAACATTTTGAAGCATATTCTCTGAAATTGAATTTATCGTTTCTTGAATATATTTTTTTAGTACGATATTATTAATATAGGTTCTTTCTTCTATAGAAAACGCAATCATATTTATGAAACACACTATTCACTGCAGTGTTTACTTCACTGCTTGAAGACTTCGAATGCAACAGCGGCCGTAAGTTTGTGTGTCTGACGGGAGCAAGGACATTAGTGAAGGGGTGAGAGTGAAGTACATTCAGAAATGCAGGTACAATAAAAATGCAAGTAAAAATAAAATGATGTCCCTGTACCTTATTTTAGTAACTTTCAAACCAGCTTTATCTGTATCAGCAGCAGGTTCTGCCATTTTCCCTAGAGTTGGCGCTGATATCACACCAGCAGTTGACAGGAGAAATACTTTTCAGCAGACTTGCCAGCGAATCAGGATTGGTACTTCACAGTTCGCGGATGCTCAATTGCACTGCATTTGAAAATGTAATTATACGCTAACGGAGCACATATGCGCAGAAGAACAGAACAGGAAAGTTCGCACAGTGTCCATTCTTTACAATTCCTATTCGCTGTGTACGCAAAAAACCTAACAGAGACCTGCAGAAAATTTGTTAAGTTCAATTTTAACACTAAATAACCCCTGCATTTAACATCGTTATTAAATAAAAGATTACTACTCTTCGTCCAATGATGTTTAATGGGGTGATACCTATCCAGATCGAGCCACCACCTTTGTGCCCCTTGCCTTCTTGGAACAATGTTATGGCGCCAGGTGCGGATTCCTATGTAATTAAATATTTTTTGCATGTGATAAAACACAATTAACAAAGTTAAAAGTTCCGAACATGAAATTTCAAGTTTAAAACCGCTACTCAATCAAAAATGAGTTCCACAATAATTTTGTTTTTAGATTGTTCACATCCTGATGGGATAAACATGGGACTAATAAAATATGGAATTCGTAAATTTAAAAATTATATGGTACGACTATTAAACGAAGTATAGATACCTAGAGAATGGATTGATTTATTGGTCTGACCCAATATTTTGGGTTTGCCCTGCAACACAGAACAGCCCACAATAAAATTTAAAATGAAAAATTATATAAACAGGTTTCAGACAAAAGTGATTAAGATATAAGAAAAGAAAATAGAACCAAGTATAATATAAATTGAATATACGCCTTAAAGATGTTGGCGAAATATCTCTACAGAAAATTTTATAATGGTGGTGACGATGGCATCTTGAAGATCTCTCGTCAGCTTGTATTTTTTCCCTCCACTTTACAAAGGCTTTCGGAATGGTGCCTCTCGCTCCGAAGAAGAGACCGGTAACTGATTTTTTCAATGTTGTATTTCGCTGATATAAATTTATACAAGAAGATAGACAAAAACAAATGCAGTAATTAGAGGGATTTCGCTCATGAATGCCGGATATAAAATTTCTGCCAATATAATAAAATCAAAATTACAACCTTTAGGTGAAAGATAGCTCTACTCCAAGAAGAGCAATGTGGATTTCGCAAAGGGAGATCGTGTATCGATACAATATTTGCTGTCAAACAAATAACGGAATAATGTCAGGAATTTAATTTACCGGTATACCTCTTATTCTTGGAATATAATAAAGCTTATGATAGCGTTTTTATTTATTATTTTATGATGCTTTATCAACTGCTATGGTTACCTAGCGTTTGAATGAAATGAAGGCGATAATGCCAGCGAAATGAGTCCAGCGCCGAAAGTTACCTCGCATTTGTTATTAACTGGTTGAGGGAAAACTCCGGAAAAATACATCAACCAGACTTGAGCTCGGGACCGCTCGTTTTACTGTCAGGCATGCTAACCGTTATTCCACAGCGGTGGACTTTGACAAATGACAATGTTAACATACCTAAATTATGGAATATTTTAGAAAGATATAATATACCTTTAAACCTAATTAAAACGTCCGCCGAGTTAGCTCTGTAGTAGCGTGTCTGCCTCCGACTAGCCGGCCTGGGTTCGATTCCCGGCGGAGTCAGAAATATAACTGTAAAATTTTTACCTTGGGACTAGGAGAGGTTGGATGGGGACGTTAAGCCTGGCGGCCTCCTCGGTGCTATTCGGGCAGGAGTATGCTACGTGACGGCACCGGGTTTCCCCTTCTCCCTTCCTCATCTTCATCATCACTCATTCCCTACATTAGACGTATACTTACACATACACTCAACCCAGTACACATCACGCTCCACAGATACACATCATGTATAAAGTGGTCTGCGGAAGTGGTGTGCAACTTGAAAATGGATCACAGTCCTGTTATATATCCGCAATATGCGTAACCCGAATCATGCAAGTGAAGAGGGTAGGCACTGGATACAACACACACCTAATTAATGTCATAAAATCACTATATGATCGAACAGAGATTAGTATTAAATACAGAAAAAATTATATTACGGTTGTTCTGTTTGGCTGTGAAACTTGGACTCTCACTTTGAAAGAGGGACAGAGGTTAAGGGTGTTTGAGAATAAGGTGCTTAGAAAAATATTTAGGACTAAGAGGGATGAAGTTACAGGAAAATGGAGACAGTTAAACACCGCAGAACTGAATGCATTTTATTCTTCACCTGATATAATTAGGAACATTAAAACCAGATTTTTGAGACGGACAGAGCATGTAGCACGTATGGACGAATCGAGAAATGCATATAGTGTGTTGATTGAAAGACCGGGGGGAATAAGACCTTTGGGGAGGCCGAGGCGTAAATGGGAGGACAATATTAAAATAGATTTGAGGGAGGTGGGATATGTTGGTAGGGACTGGATTAATGTTGCTCAGGATAGGGACCGATGGAGGGCTTATGTGAAGGCGGCAATAGACCTCTGGATTTCTTAAAAGCCATAAGTACAGTAAATAAGTAAGCACTATTAAAATTTGTTGACATATTTCATATTCTACCTGTGAAGCGATGTACGAATACCATGGAATGTAAATACAATACAATACAATACAATACAATACAATAAGCTAGACGTAGCGGAATTCCTCTACTGTTAGGCACACTGACGACTGATATGCCCAGGAACTGTTTCGTTTAGTCCCTTATTGAATTTTTAATTAAGTTGTGGCGCGACAGACCGTGAAAGGTTAATACAGACCTATCGTCCACATCCAACCAGAACGGATATGATCCCTCAGCCGTTATAACTGGTTTCCGTAATCAGAGTTTGCTACGATGCTGGATGGGCACCGGTCCATACACTGGCCGAAATTTCATGAGAAAATTCTTGCCCCATGAGGACACTAACCATCGCGCATTTCGCAACAACGGTCCTGGCATGATTAGCCGTATACAATATTTGGAGATTGAGATCCGTAGAGATTGTGGTGTAAAAGTTCAAATTTTCGCTCTAAGCTGCAAAACAATGAGAAATCTAGGTTAAGCATAGAAGTAAATAAAGGCTTAAGACAAGAATGTGGTCTCTCTTCGCTATTTTTTATATAAATTAATTCAGTGTTAGAAAAATGGAAATAATAATAAATAATCAATTATTGAATTTTAGAACAAAACTTAAAAAAAAAAAAAAAGAAAATAAGTAGGCCCACTTGCTAGATCCAAACATAAAAAATAAAATGGAAATGTTCAGTTGTAACCTCCACAAAGTGTTTACTTTGCCCAGGCAAGATAATGTTCAAAGCACGTTCTGACATTTCGTAATCCACTTAAACACCCACTGACCACTGAAGGCCTGACATCGTTATCGGGTCAGTATCTCGTTGCAAGCCGTCATCTATTTATCTGCCCTTTTCTATAACCTTGTTCAGATCCCGGCAGTTATCGAATTATACGAGCGCCGTTGTCGTAAGGAAGAAGCTTAATGAAATTAGCATATTAGACTTCTTCTTGCTCCTCGTTCTCACGTCATTTCTTCAAAGCTTAGTCGCGGCTGCCCGCATTTCACTTTCAGATTATTGCAAAGTTAAGGTACCCCTCCCGCCCTCCTTCACTTCCCCTGAAGTTGTAAGAAATTCTTCATCGTTCTGTACTTTGTGAGTGGCGACGGCCTGTCTGTGGTTTAACTACATTGTCTTTCTCTTTATCTTGGTTCGTTAATTCTAAAATTCAGTATTCTCTTTCGTTCCTTTTTAAGGTGCTTTTAGTTTTACTCCGTTTCATTGTGCTTGTATTTGAAACATTATCAATGGCCTCATTTAAACAATGACTATGGCTCTTAATTAGGCTACTGCTTTTCCTCATTATCATGATCGCTTTTACTACAACAATCATCATCGCTTGGTCATGACTAGTGATGAGAAATATATATGCAAATGCGTAGGGGCTATTCCATATGAAATCGATCAGTAAAAAATCTCGCATTTTTTATACTCTAATTCTTTCCCTATTTATACAAGGTGCTGAGGAGAGTGCATTTGCAAAAATATACTATCGAAAGTCAAACGGTTTTCATATTGTTGAGCGACAAATTTAGCGTATTTTATAAAAAGAAGCCTCTTTCAGCGCTCAGAACTCTGGAACCATTTACTGTAGAACATTGAACGAGAGCTTATTTTAAAGCTGACATTTGGTAGGTTATGATAAGAAGTAATCCTTATTTTTATTGTATACAGAGACACAGATAATCTGATTTTACTTAGTTTTAGGCTTTTTGCCCATTTGTAAAAATGTAAAAAAATATTGAGAAAAAACCTTGCATTATTAAGAGGGATTCGGTATTGTTTGCTTAGTATCACGGCAATAAGTTTCGGGGGTATTAAATAAATTATTTTCACACGCCTAGACTTGAAAGGCGCAACACAGCACGGATTGGCCGAGAGATGAAGATAAGAGAGCGCTGAGCGTCATTTTACTCCTGTGTTTATGAAAACCTGTGATAAAGCTATCCCAGCTATGCGCTACTAGACGAAACCACGTGTTTATGTATCCTGGCCTTGCTTGCTTAGGCCAGCTCCCGCCTAACAGTCAGCTAGTTAGCTCACGCGCGTACTATTTATTTTCTTTATTTGATTTTTCAATACTTTCTTATTAACGTTGCACCGGTAAAAAAAAAGTGTTTATTTGTACTTTCAATGCGGAATCTAACCATATATTTTTAAAAATATTTTTTCGTGGGCAAAGGTGTCTTAAATAAGAAAAATATAAATTTCTCCATTTCCATAAAAAGTAAGAAAAACTGTTTACATGTCAATATAAACTTTAATTTTGCAGCATCAAAATAAACCATGATTTTGATCATTGGGTGAAAGGGTTTCGGAACCACAACAGTTTAAAGTTGCTAATTTTATGAAAATACGGTAAATTAAAATATTTTTAATTTAAACACTATGAAGTTCTGATGCCTCAAACTTTGCACAAAGCATTGTATCATAGTTGTCTACGGACATAAAAAAATTGCATTGTATTTAAAAATTGCAGGGTCAATTTTCTCTATATTTCGGTCGATTTGAGATGGAATAGCCCGTAGACTAATTATGTCGGATCTGCACATCTGAATGAAATTAGTAATAACATGTTTCACGTCTAAGATGATTGACGCGTGGTTGTTCGTACATATATTTGCTTATTTTGGACGTTTATGAACATTTCGACATTAAAAGCACATTTTACGTATTTTTTGTAGTGAGAACTGTTTTATACTTCTGTATAGGCCTACTTTGATGAAATATGTGATAATTATTTAGTTCAGCAGACGACGTGATTTCTAGGTAAAATTTGTTCAGAACTCCTTAACTTGACTTGGAGAATAAGTACAAACTACTATAGTGGAGTGAAAAGCAACAAATTTCATTTTTCTGCATTTCGTAAACTTAAGTGTAATGTATAGTTCACAGAAGCCGATTGAAGTTGGTGTGTGTGCTTTGTTTTGATGTTTCTTATATTGAGCGGATTGTGATAGGCTATAAATGAGTTGGTCTGCCATTTTTCCTTGTACAAGTTAAAAAAATAGTGTTTTCCGCTCAATTTCAATAGTTTTTACGTATTCCGCAAGTCACATGAAGGAGTTCTGAATCAATTTTGCGAGAAAACGAGTCGTCAGCTAAAGTAAAGAATGATGGCTTGAAGAATATGAGGGAAATTAGCGAAGTGCTTTTATGATACGATAGTGATGTGCACGTTAATCCTGTAGTGTTACCATTATAAGTTCCTTGCAATGTATAACTAACTTTTTATATGCGCAAGTTCATTTTTACTCACAAGAGAAGCACATTTGATCCTGAAAACATCGAAAAGTTGTGTTACAAAGTTTCACACATTCGTAAAAGAATTTGAATTGAAGACTGGGCATAAATAGGCTGTAAGTGCCAAAGAGACAAACCGTAGAAAACAGAGCTCTCTTGTGCAACCATTAATTTAATATCGTACGTTTTGCACGTCTACGGAAGAAGCTACGTTCTAAATAAACTTGCAATGGGACTTATCATTTTTCTTAGTGGGTTGAGACAAGGACATAAACTATATGTATATGGTAAATCTAATTTTGAAATATATATTACCACTTACACTCTTTTTCATGCCCAATCTTCAATTGTCTGCATTAAATTAGTTTTAATGGAATTCCCTATATTCAATAAGACAGTAAATAATAATAATAATAATAATAATAATAATAATAATAATAATAATGATAATTTTTATTTGAAAGATAATAGTAGTACATATTTGGTTGGCACTCCTGGATGAAGCAAAAGCTTGTGGCCGGCTGACTATTTTGCTATATGACCAATAATTTGAATATCTTCCATTAGGGTAAGTGATGGTAATAACGCCATGCAGGTTATAACGCCATCTAATATTTCATAATTAGTTACGTAAAAATCTGTGTTGGCTGCCCTAGTCATAGAGGTGTGGTATTTAGGGGAATCTATAACATCTTTAACATCTGGAACCACCATTGAAACTGATTTATGTCTTCACTGTGAGTTTAACAACCTTTAATTGAAGAAGTGCGTGCTTGAGCTGATTCTCGAGTGGGGTAGCGTAAATATTGTATTCTGCTTGAAGTAAGTACGGATTATTGAATTTGATGAAATGCTATCAGAAATTCGTTCCTAACGTATGTGACCTTAAGTTTAGTGGAGTGGTGTTGTTTTAAAACTTATTATATTATGTTATGGTAATTATCCATTTTGTCCACCGCCGTGGCGTCGTGGTCTAAAGCATCCTGCCTAGGACTAGCGTTATTACATAATTATTTTATTGGTGTTGTGAAGATAAAAAGAATTCCCATTGTATTATATTAATTATGTATTATATTGTATTGTAGTATTGTATTGCTTTGTATTGTATTGTATTAATTATCTTATATTCATAGCAATGTAGTATTTTTCTATCATGCTGGTTGAGTGGAAGAAAAGGCCGAATGGCCTTAACTCTGCCAGTTAAAATAAACCATTATTATTATTATTATTATCATTATTATAATTATTATATTCACCTGAATACTATGCGAAATTTCAAGATATAGAATTGGTTTGCCAAGTAGCTTAATTTCAGCTTTTTCTTCCAAAGTTCAAAACAGCTATTCTGGTAAACATTGTACAGTATTTATCTTTATTAACTAAAATACGAAAATTACCTTCGAATATTTATTTCGCACAACAAAATAGTTATCACTATTGAATATTGATATCACAGCAGTTACGGATGAGGAGGCGAGACATGACATGTGAGCTCTGTGAGAAGGGAAATAATGAGCCATTAGAAAGAGACTTTGTTTCATGATGGTTACTACAGGGACATCATTTTATTTTCACTAACATTTTTAATATTAGCCTGGCTATACCTTTGGATCAACGCCGTTTGCTACCCCCTTCCACAACTGGAGTTCGATGATACTAGCGTAATATACAAATAAATCACTTTACTAGGTATAGGAGGGAAGAAAAGTAGTTCATCCATTTACGTAAACTAGGAAATAAGCTTATCGCGATTTTGAGTTTGATCATTTTCATTAGGTTTTTGTTTAATTAAAATACAGTACAGTATTAACAATGAGTGTTATTACTCACGAACTGAGCTGTCCTGTGGACGTATTCATTATGCAGCGTATATTATACTGTCTACAGCACATTAGCGTAGATATAGAGAATGAAGTTACATCGAAAAATAATCATAATATGGATTTTTAAACACATTTTTCAAAATGGTGTCCGTTTATTTCGATACAGGCTGCAGTTCTAATGTGCATATTATCGCACTATAGACTATTGTACCTAATCCCAATTACCAGTTTCGTCCTTCGTACTAGTAACTCATGTTGAAATAATTCTGTACCTACTCTATTTACGTACTGTAAATTCAATCTTCACTTCTGCCCAATCTAAAAGATAAAATTACTCAGACATACTATCTACTGTCCGTCCAAGTGCTTATGTCGTAGGGTCGTAGAAAGGGAGGAAATCACGTGACAGTTAATTGCTTAACGAGGCCCTTTGTTTAAGTTATTTCAAACAGTTGTATAATATTACGTAGACGTCCAATTCCTAACAGAAATTAATGTTCTCAGAAAAGAGCTAAAACAGCACAGCCACTGGCTGGCGAATAAAAGCTAGTGAAGGAAAGAGGGATACGACGTAGGCAAATAGACGACAGTACCTGTGCGAAAATGATTCAATATTGAAAGCTCTTTCGTCACTGGAAAACTCGCACATATTTTTGGAACGTACTGTTTACTATGACCGTAAGGCTACTATGACTGTATATGCGGTCTTGGATCTATGTGGAGGACGGTTGAACTTCATTAGTAGAAGGGGTGGGAGAGAAGTACATTCAAAAACTCAGGTACAATCTCAGACTAAAACCTATCTTACCCCTCCGTTCCTAGTGGTGATATAGCCACAGCACAAGATAAGGCCACAGGAGAGATCTTGCCTCTTCTACTGTACAATAACAAAGGCTTGGAACCGAAAATAAAATACTGAAGTAACACGGAAGATGCTCGCACAATTAAGAAAAAATGCAGAAAAACCTGTTTCTCTCACGAGAATAAAATCATATGAGGGTATTGCTTCCAACCTCTCTCACTCACTGTCAATACCCTCGGCCCTTAATTTGGCTGATAGCAACTGGTCCCAGTCCTGTATGTTGAGAACTTAGAATTTCGTTGCCTATGAACACTTAAGCTGTACTAGAAACACACCTTCTCAACTTTTAGCCTCGGGAAGGGTCCGAAGATCCACTCTGTCCCACTTGAAGCATGGTCATTTACTCCTTTGAGTCAACGATGAGGCTCATGCGAACGATCCGCGCGATTCTCTGAAGCAAATTAATCATGTTCCTATAATCTAGAAAATGTGTATTGTAGCACAAACTAGCTACAACCTTAAGGAGCAACCACTGATTTGTAATCAAAGCGATCACAAATTTCATTATGATGTGAGGATGATAATAATAATAATAATAATAATAATAATAATAATAATAATAATAATAATAATAATTCATTTGATTTTATTGACTGGTAAACATTTATTGTCTCCTCATTGATCTAATATTTCGATTAACCGAATCGCGATTTTACTCATTACCAGATTAATCGCATCCCGACGAACGTGAAAAATAAAATCTTGATTTTAGCATTTTGCAGATACTACATTTGATTTATACTCTTTATTCACTGTTACTACTTCTCGTCACTGGAATTCTCTGCCGCCTGAAGTCAAGGGATGCCGAACTTTAATTTCCTTTAAATGTAAATTAGAAAAGTATCTTATGATGAGTTGCCAGACCTAACGTGTTGCAAATGTGTTCCACTGTATTTATTATTATAATTTTTTTCTTATTTTTATTATCTAAATCATGTTTATTTATCACTTAACGCCAATATGTATCCCACTGTGTTATTGTTTTATTATTAATCTATTTTTGTGTACATTTTATTCAATTGTCGGTTTCTGATTTAATTATGTAAGTCCTACTTAATTGTAATCTAATATTAATATGTATACTAATGTGTTTATTTTTATTTTTACTGTGTACATTTTTCTTTTTGTTATTGAATTATCGGCTTCTGTTTTTATGTGATTCGCATTTGATTCTAACAAATTAATATGTATTTAACTATGTTTATTTTTATTTTATGAGGTAAATTTTATGTAACTACTTCTTTTGATCTCATTATGCAATCAGTATGTAATTACTTAATTCTGATCAAGTTTTATGATCAATTATGTAAGCAAGTTTTAATCCTGGTTGAGTGTAAGAGAAGGCCTTACGGCCTTAACTCTGCCAGGTTAAATAAAGCCATTATTATTATTATTATTATTATTATTATTATTATTATTATTATTATTATTATTATGAACGAATTACTGTATTTGGAAACAAACAACCGAATCTGACGGATCTGATAACTATGACTATGCTTAGTATTTCAGCTACGTCTAAGCTGGAATACAGTTGCCTACTCTCATACTATACCTGACGTCACAGCCCAGAAATACGTCCCGTCTAATACGATATAGAACCGCATCTTACTCACGCTCACTCTAGTTCGTGTTGAAGCCGGAACACGGTCATAGTGAGTGCTTTAAACCAGTGAAATGTAAAAGTCGTATTATTTACTTAACGTAACATTTGTATTTGTGACGAGGTAAAATGCCAAAGACAAAAAGTTCGAAGTATGAAAGACTGGAGGACTTAATTCAGGAGTTCGAAACCAATAATAATTTACATTAGGCTACATGTACTGTAAGTTGTGCAAAGTAATATAAAAGTTACAAGAAAACAGTGCATTGAAAGACATTGCAATACAAAAAGGCATAGAAATATGGTTGAACGTAACTCAAAACAAGCAGTACCATCAAACTTTGAGAGAGAGTACGATAAGAAATCCATGTTTTGTAGGGATCTAGGTATGTGCCATGATGGTCAATACCAATATACCGCTTAATAAACTGAACAATAAACACTTTAGAAAATTTCTACAAAAGTACACGAAGGAACATATTCCAAGTGAGCCCCAACTCCGTCAGCACTTTGTACCCATACTTTATGAAGAAAAAATGTTTGTGACGCAGGTAGGCCCTGGCTAACTTCGGGCTGTTGCGCCGTTAGATTATAAAGTCAGTAGTTGCTCTACTTTTATTTCAGGTTGGATGTACTCTACGAACATGCAGTAAGAACATGTTTGTCTGTCTCTTTCTCTGCTGCATCACCTGGGTTCCACCTACTATATAGACTATTTACCCGCAACTTGAGTCTTTTGGTAGCAGGAATACTAAGCTTAACTATGACTATGTTGAGGAAAAAGAGGGTGCGAGCCACATGGAAGCAACCAGAAGGTTTCAGAACCTAACTCTGTGCACGAAGCAGCCAGATGATAGGCCTACATCCATTGCGGAATTACTGCTGATGAAACGACTTCAAGATCGCGCAACCGGGAAGCGCACATCAAGTCTCAAAGAAAGAAGTATTTTTAACTTTTCCAAAAAGTTGAACTAGTGTATGTACATTAAAAGTACAGTACTAATGAGCTTTTGTATTTGACATTTTTAACATTCAATTTTGTACTGTTCTTAACATTTCGATTTTTCTCATTTCTATGTACTGTACAGTAGTAGGCCTATAATAGGCCTATATGTACAGTGGCCTATGTTTGAAAAATGTTTAGTTTATTTTAAAATAAAGTTGTTCTTTTAACATGTACAGTATTTAATAGTCTATAGGCTACTAAACTATGTAAAGCATCTATGTTTCTGGTTTAACTGAGTTTTGAATAAACGAATCACCCGTCGTCCCATCAAATTCGGTAAAACGAAACTCTAGTGTTGTTATATCTAAGTGTACGTCTATGTAAAATCTATTTCGTTAATGCCGTCACGTTTCGAAGTATGTTTACAGCTAGTACTTATTCCCCTTACCACAGCTATCCTAGTAAGTTGTATATAACAGACACATAGATAGCCATTCCTACTAGCAGTGGCGTTCCGCTGCATCTCTGAAATGTTGGCATACATCGCAAACCAGTTCTAATTGTAGCTACTACTCTAGCATGAACACCACTGAAAACAGGAATAAAAATACAGATGAATCGGTCCGCATGTGCACAGTAGCGGTGGAGGTAGAAAACGCACTTTTCGTTGTCAGTAAGACTGAAACGAGAAGGCATGCATTAGCCTAATAGAATTCAGTGTACAGTCTTGGAAAAAAGCTTTGTCGCATAGGTACTTAGATAGTCCCAGAAAGGAGGCAGTGCGCATGATCAGAGGGCGTGTGACCTGTTTCACAAGACAAGAACCAGTTGAGGTAATAAAATTAACTTTATTTCGTTGTATGTCTGATCATGTCCACTGTCTCCTTTCTGGGACTTATAAAATATCTGTGTGACAAAACTTTTTTTCTAAAACTGTACAGATATATTTGAAGAGTCCACTGCAAGAAAGATGGATGTCACTTTCTTATCGAAAATGAACCAAGACTGTCAATGCATAGCTTAAAACATATAGAATATACATAGAGAGTTATATGGCATTAACACTGATAGTTATTGTCCAGTAATGATCGGAAAATCACAGTTAAGCTTTGAGAGCTAAGCATTTCAAACTTTCAATTGCTTCTCCTGCAAAATGTATTCCAAATGACATCCATCATTCTTACAGAGGACTCTTCATTTGTAAATATGTAGATGTGTTTGTATGTGACTATGTCCTAGAAATACTCAAGTATTTGATCGGCAGTTTATACAATTTCTTGCAATTAATGTAGCTAGTTTAATAATTTCAGAAAAAATCAAGTTATATTTGCAATCTATTAATGTGTGTGTATCTAATGCCGACCCACCTTATGTGTGTGATTCGGGTTCCGTATACTGCGGATGGATGGCGGAACTGTGACCCATTTTCGAGTTGCACACTACTTCGGCGGGCCACGTTATGCATGATGGTTGTACTAGGGTGAGTGTAAGTGTAGTGTAGGGAATGGGTGAGGATGATTATGGTGAGAAAGAGAGAAGGGGAAACCCGGTGCCGGCACGTAGCCTACTCCTGTCGAATAGCACAAGGGGGCCGCCAGTCTTAACGTCCCCAATCCGACGGACGAATCACTATCAACAGTGATATATACATTTTCTTCATATGTACCGCGGAGAAATTTGGAATTTTTATTCATTAGAAGTTGTGAACCGCCATCTCTGCTAGTCCCGAGGCAGATATTTTACATGAACATTTCTGACCCCGCCAGGAATCGAACCCTAGTCGAAACTACTCTGGGAGCAGACACGCCATCCCAGAGGTAACTCAGTGGACAATCTATTAATGTAGTCAGTTAACTCTCACACCGACTAGTTCACCAAATGATCATCGAGGTATCCCTTCGTATGAGGAAGAATTTTGTACAGTACTTTTTTAATCCGTGGCGCTACAGCCCGTGAAGGGCCTAGACCGACCAGCCGGGTGCTGGCTTCATTCCCACATGCCGAAGCAGAGGTGGACGATCATCCAACCAGAATGGAGGTATCGTGTGGTTAGCACGATGATCCCCCCAGTCGTTATAGCTGGTATTCGCAACCGGATTTCGCTACCTATCGTAGCTCCCCAAGTGCATCACGATGCTGGGTGGGCACCGGTCCCATACACTGGCCGAAATTTCATGAGAAAATTTCTTCCCCCATGAGGACTCTAACCAGCGCGCATTCCGTAACGCGAGTCCTAGGCGGGATGCCTTAGACCGCGACGCCACGGCGCGGGACTCTCTACTGTACTTACAAATGGCTTTTAAGGAACCCGCAGGTTCATTACCGTCCTCACATAAGCCCGCCATCGATCCCTATCCTGTGCAAGATTAATCCAGTCTCTATCATCATATCCCACCTTCCTCAAGTCCTTTTTAATATTATCCTCCCATCTACGTCTCGGCCTCCCCAAGGGTCTTTTTCCCTCCGGTCTCTCAACTAACACTCTATATGCATTTATGGATTTGTCCATACATGCTACATGATTTTGTACGTTAGGATATTTATAATTTCATTTTTGACTTACTTGTTTTTGTTTGCTAATGCACATACTTTCATGTGTAATATGTAACTATTACTTCTGTGTTTAGAGCTATATTGTGTTCATAATTATATCTATAGGTTGAGGTTGGTACACCTTCAAACTTACGTAGATCAATTACAGTATATAGGTGACATTTACATTTTTACGTAGACTAGAAACGGTCGGAAAATGTTACCTAGATCCCCATCATTCAGGGACAGGGTTCTTCTGTGTACGGTAAATCTACAAGTGTGTTCCGTCTTTCAATTCTTCTAAAAGAAGACATGATAGGATTTACAATTAAAATTCATCTTTCTCGAATATCTTAGGTTTAATGGTGTGCACGAAAACCTTACAACAACAAAAACATACCCATATTAGTAATTACACTCCGTCCTCCGTGCCGTTTTAAGCACTATTTTATTATTAAAACTCTCTCTTTTGTTAAAGTATAGGTAATTCGTATTAAATGTAGAGATCATGTTATGTATACGTCTCCTCCACAACTCCTTTCCTTATTCTGTACGTGATATAAACTTTTGTGAGAAATTAATCAAGTGAAGGAAATTATTTTATGCTCGACCATGCCGAAATGTAGTAATTATACACCTGGTAGCAGCCCTTTAATGGACCTCATTAAAGTACACCTATTCATTAAAGTTCAGGTGTTCCACCAATCAGAAAACACTATTGCAGCAATATGAAAGCGCAAGTATCGATTATTCTCGGATATGCAATCGAAAGACAACTAGCGAAACGTCATGGAGGCTGGAAATCCAATACTGTCGCAGAAGGTTATGTTCTGTTACTATAATAATTAGCGTTAATTGTAAATAATATTCAAATATATTCAATTTGTCATCTCGTTTTTCAATGTATAATTCAATTTCAAGGTTATATCAAGATTAATGTTCATTTTACTCTTTAGATTATATCAAGGTCAATGACATTTGTGTCTCGGAAAAAATCAATACTTTCGGGTCTGCGCACATCTCACAATTTACGACATATTGCACAAGGTCAGTTCCGCTCCCCAGTCAGATAAGAATAACATGAATACTTATAAATAATTTGAAATTAGAAATATGGTCGAGCATAAAAAGTCTTATGAAACTTGCCTATAATGGTAATTAAGACGCTCGTATGAAAATTATGAAACTCGCTTGCGCAAGTTTCATAAACATACTCGCGTCTTAATTACTACCATTATAGGCTCGTTGCATAATGTACTATTTCGCGAAATCTGCTCTTTTCATAATCGCGGTTACCGGAATACAGCAGCTGTACTGTTTGTGTGTTCAACAGGCCGACAATTGGACATAGCTTTACAGCCGGAAATGCTAAGCTTCATTACGAATTTAAATTTACAAAATGCTTCAATTATCGCGTCATAACAATTCCACTTTTTTCTCCCCTCACTTTGTCCTCTAATAGACTAGCTATCCCCAATACTCTTTTTTAAAAAATGAAATCGTGGAATGGTTCTCTTATATGAGACTTAATGACGCGGGTTTGTTCAATTATAACATTCCAACTCATTGTGCTTCGATAATATTTAGTTTGTTCCGCGAGGGGGATCACATGAGCCATAATGGTCACTTACAGTACCCAACATACGCGTTGCCACCTCAGTTCACCCTCTAACCCCTCAATGAACTTTCTGATTAATTTAACAATTCCAGTCAAATATACTTCTCTTTTCACGCTCCCTTTGGAAAGTGGAGAATGGTTGGATTACGTATGAAAAATTCAGCTCGTTTATATGCGTTGTGGGGCACAGCGATATTATTTCATGCTGTGCACACAAAGCTTACGCCCTTAACATTTGGGTATCATTAAAAATTTACTCTGTTGCTTCCGGAATTCGAGTCATTTTAAGTAATTGTTTCACTTTCCTTTTTTACAATATAACTTCTGTCCAAGATATACTGTAATACAGACAGATCTATTACGAATTCAAGTCATACTGTACTTAGATCCATTACAACTTCTATCCAAGGTCTATTATACTATACTTGGATCCCCTACAATTCTGTTCAAGGTCTATCATACTGAATGTAGATCAATTACAACGTCTGTCCAAGGCTCATTACAACTTCTGTCCAAGGGGACCCAGAACGGATCCGTACACTTGGACCCGTACACTGTTTGATCCATTGTGCACCCTTACATGCGATGATCGTTCAAGTCCGATAGGTGACCTGGGTGGCATTCCTGACAATTGGGCCTTCAGTCCAAGGGCTATCGTGCTGTACATAGATCCATTACAACTTAATTAGTTTACTTCATTTGTGGAGGTTGCAAACAAAACCGGTCATTTCCACCGAAGACGATTTTTTTTACGATTTCGGTATGTTCAGAGAGGCAGCTTTCTGAATATGTTACTGTTTTTATCCTAACTCGGTCATTTCCATGAGAAACAGTATGGTAAAATCAGAATATTCAATCAAAACCGGATTATTCCACATCATACTTATGCCAATATTTTCATTGCTTTGTTTGTATAAAAACGGTCCATTCCATTCCAATCTGTTATTTCCACTTCTGTGTGCAAGAGTGGTAATATCTTATTGGTACTTGAAATTATTTTAAAGTATTATAATATATTCATTTTTCCATGTTCAGTTTTTCTCCAACAAAACTAAATATTTCCATCACATATCCAAATAAAAGTAGACATTTCCAAGAGATTTTTGTCTATAAAATGTACAGAGAATAATTAAAATCATGGTCATTAATACCATTAGGACAACGGACGTACCATGCACTACACATAAAATTAATGTTCCCTTTGGGGTAAAGTGAAGGCTTGATACATTTCTTTTTATTTCCTGAAAGAATACTATTTTGGAAATAGCTGGTTTTGTTCGCAACCTCAACAATTCATCTCTTAACAATATTTTTGTCTTCTAGGCGAAATAGATTTTGAGAATTCTTAATAATTCGGTAAAGGAAGTAAAATAGGAATCATCTATAAAAGATGGAATTGTTGTTAAAGAAGAGCATGTCAATTTAGCTGAATCAGCTGCCACAACCAGTGCCAACAACGTATACACAAATAATACGAATTCATTTATCACAGGAAAATTAAAAGGAGAGCCAATAAAGCTTTGGAATTTAAAATGAATTGAAATTGTTATGTGATCGAAAATATGAAGATCATATTCTTTTACAGATTTCGACTATATAAAAATTTCTCACAAGTTTTACATTTAATCAGAATAGTTTGCTTTTTACGGCGAACTTTTCGAATTTCAGTTTACAGAAAATCGGTTATATACTGTGTACTTATTTCTTTATTTAGCTATCTATTTACTTATCAATCAATCAATCAATCAATCAATCAATCAATCAATCTGTCTGTCTGTCTGTCTGTCTGTCTGTCTGTCTGTCTGTCTATCTACCTATCTACCTACCTGTCTATCTGTCTGTCTATGTATGTATGTATGTGTGTATGTATGTATGTATGTATGTATGTATGTATGTATGTATGTATGTATGTATGTATGTATGTATGTATGTATGTATGTATGTATGTATGTATGTATTTATTTATTTATTTATTCGTTCAATAATGCATTCATTAATTTATTTATTAATTTATCAATTCATTCATGCGTTCTCTTACAGTTAACACAATTCAATTAATAAATGTTACAAAGCCAATGTTGTCTAACACTGTTTAGTGAGAGTTAACATGTCTGACCGTGAAACGAGCGGGCCAGATTTCAAATCCGGATTGGAAAAAATTACGGTACCTGGTTGAGGTTTTTTTCCGGGGTTTTCCGTCAACACATTAAGAGCAAATACTGAGTAAATTTCGGCGCTGGACTCATTTCGCTGGCATTATCACCTTGATCTCACTCAGACGTTAGATAACCGTAGTAGATAAAGCGTCGTAAAATAATAATCAATGAAGAAAAACAATGCCAATGTTATATATTCAATTGACTTGTGCGTTCAATATTGTAAAATAAGATATACAGCAATTCTCACCCCAAATTGCTTCTCTCTTCAGAGAATATTACTGCATCCACGAATTAGAAAGGTTTTTCAAATTTTTATAATTATTTTACTGTATAATAAATTATTTCATTTACCTTATAATACAGTATATAAATTAAACGTATATTTCATTTACTTAATTATTCTGATTTTTTTTATTTTCTTGCAAACTTTTTAATCTCAACCCAATGTTGTGAGGTAGGATGTATTCTTTTAATTGGTTATTGAACGACGCTGTATCAACTACTAGGTTGTTTACCGTCGATGGGATTAGTGACAGTGAGATGGTATTCGGTGAGGATTCGCAATAGATTACGTGATATTCGCCTTACGGTTTGTGAAAACCAATAATGTAATCAGCCCAAACGGGAATATTACATGAAGTCTGATTAGTGTAATTTGTAACTAGTCAGCGATGTATGAAATGAAGGGGAAAAGGAACCGATCACCATACCCCATTTTCTCCTGGCTCAGTTGCCTCATGAGTAATGCAGTATTGGTTTCATTTGTGAGGTTCAGACCTCTTTTTGGACAGTTAACTATACAACAAACAACAATGTATTATTCTCTCCTGCCATATCCTATCCTTTCGTGAAAAATTCCAT
Source organism: Periplaneta americana (assembly GCF_040183065.1). NCBI lineage: Eukaryota > Metazoa > Arthropoda > Insecta > Blattodea > Blattidae > Periplaneta > Periplaneta americana. The sequence goes on from NC_091128.1 coordinate 25,767,437, forward strand.
TTTAATTCACCCTATAATATCCTGTTAAATTCTCCGCTAGTCTACTCTCACCTATATTCGCCTTACCTATAACAGAATGTCCCATAGTTCCCTGGTATAATCCTATCGTATCATGTTGTATCCTGTTCTATTGTGCTTATTATATTCTTTCTTCTCCTGGCTTAACCTATTTTATCCTGTCACATTATTCTCTTCTGTACTATCCTCTTCATTTTATATAATCTATACAGAGCGGAGGTGATCCAACTCTGCAGATTTAAGGGGGCAGCAGGGTATATTATAATAAATAAAAAAGCCTTTACGCGTTTTGTAAATAAGTGAATGGTTAAATAATTAGGATGAAATTATCCGTTGTTTGGCAACAACGTATCGCCGGCTAACCTACGAATACACATACGTTTTCGGTTTGAATAGCAACGTTCCGTCCCTTAATCTATACTGCAGTAGGTTTGTCAGACTTTCTAATGGAAGGAAATAACTATACATGTTAATCTTTTTATTTATTTTGCAACAAGACTATGCATTTCATTTAGGAAGTGCAAAGAAATAATAATTCTTTATCGGTTGCTATAATAAATAAGAGTAAAGTACAGCCTATATGAGACTTACCGAGTAAAACAGTGTTAAAATTTAGGTGGAAATAATTTTTTTCTGAGAAAATTATTCATTTGGGACTTAAGTGTCCTTATTTTATTTTTTTTAATCTATCTAACGAGTGAGCTATTAAAATCTGGTGGGTAATATGTAATACTACTTCCATACTTCCTGTCATGTTATTACTTAATGTATTTGTATTATTACTTACGTAGGCCTATTTGTATTCCTGTACATCTGGTTTAATGGAAGAGAAGATTTCAGGCCCTAACTCTGCCAGGTAAAATTATTATTATTATTATTATTATTATTATTATTATTATTATTATTATTATTATAACCTGTTTTATCCTGTTTCATCCTATCTTGACTTGGCTAGACTTTTCGAGAAGTGAATTTAGGACAGTTCCTTCCACTTAGGCCCTATCTATGCGATGTCTTTCCAAGTGGAATAGTTGGCCTAAGTGGCATTTTTTAATCCGTTGCTGACAGGAGAGTCATCGACCCAGACAGAGCTAGGTCCCACCTGAGACCTGTTAAGTTCCAGGGCATGTAGCCCCAAGCTCTTCCACTATCATAATCGGAAACCCATACTACGTCTAAAACTTCACCCCAACTTACTTTATTTTTAACTATTGCAGATGATAGATGAAATGAGGGCAAAAATTTGTTGAAAGATGGAGGGCAAACGGGAGTACCCCGACGGTGAACCTCGCTAAACGACTGTTTTCCATCACGAAATGACCAGGGATCGAACCAGGGCCGCCTAGACAGCGCCCTAATGCTTCTTTCAGACGAGGCTCCACCCTCTCTGACTGTGTCCATGTCTTGTCACTGACCTAATAGCAACTTAAGTCAATAAAGTTAGTTGTCTTGTTACACATCTGACTCACACTCCATTTTCGATAGCCTAGGCCTATAGTAGTGAGAGACTATTCAAATGACCCTTGAACATCCTCTGTTCGTGCTATTTTCCATGCCACACTGTGTTCACAACGTTCTTTTGTTGAAGGACATGATGCGTCTGTCATATTCATCCCCAGACGCTCTACCTTTATCTCTTGTATTTCGTCGCAATAACATTTCTTTTTCGAATTTGTCGTGTAATTTAATATCTGCACTTGACAGAAGCGGATATTTTGCTTGACCCTTGTCAATGAAATGCCTGCACAAACCTCGCGTTTCCCTTTTTTCCGACTTCAGCTGCACACACGATTATTTAACTGAATTGTTACGAATAGAATCTAGTCGCTACGAACATCACGCCACAAAGACAAACACAATAACTTAATTTGAAATTAATACTGAATGCTTAAACTATTTAATAACTTTTCAATTAATTTTGTAGTGTTCAAGATAGCTTTAAAAATAATAAATAAACATTCTTTTATTCATTTCATAGCTGGCTACGGACTGGAAGGTTCGGGGTTCGATCCCAGGTGGCGACAGGATTTTTTCTCGTTGCCAAACTTTCAGAACGGCCCCGAGGTTCACTCAGCCTCCTATAAAATTGAGTACCGGGTCTTCCCGGAGGTAAAAGGCGGCCAGAGCGTGGTGCCGACCACACCACCTCATTCCAGTGCCGAGGTCATGGAAAGCATGGGGCTCTACCTCCATGCCCCCCCCCAAGTGCCTTCATGGTATGTTACGGGGATACCTTTACCTTTTTACCTTTACCTTTTTTTATTCATTTCATATTCTGCCCAAGAGTCGGTCTTTCACTGCAAACCCAGCTTTCTCCAATCTTTCCTGTTTTCTGCCTTCCTCTTTGCCTCCTTGTATGATCCATATACTATATCTTAATGTCGTCTGTCATCTGTTATCTTCTTCTACCCCGAACTCTTCTCCCGTTTACCATTCCTTCCAATGCATCCTTCAGTAGGCAGTTTCTTCTCAGCCAGTGACCCAACCAATTCCTTTTCCTCTTCCTGATTAGTTCCATTATCATTCATTCTTCATCCACTCTTTCCAACACTGCTTCATTTCTTATTCTCTCTGTCCACTTCACACGTTCCATTATTCTTCATATCCACATTTCAAATGCTCCTGTTCGCTTCTCTTCACTTCGTCGTAATGTCCACGTTTCTCCCCACACAATGTCACACTCCATACAAAGCACTTCACTAGTATCTTCCTTAGTTATTTTTCGAGAAGTGCTCAGAAGATGCTCCTTTTTCTATTAAAAGCTTCCTTGGCCATTGCTATCACTTTTCACTTCTTGGCAGCAGCTCATGTTACTGCTTATAGTACACCCCAAGTATTTGAAGCTGTCCATTTGTTCTACTGCCTCATTTAGAATTCGCAAGTTTATCTTCTGTATTTTTCTTCCTATGACCAAACTCTTCGTCTTATTTCCATTTATCTTCATCCCATACTGCTCACAGCTGTCATTTAGCTCCAATAGCATATCTTTTAGTGTCATTTCCTCTCTGCTAACAACACCATATCATCAGCAAATCTTATACACTTTATTCTTCCTGCTCCTACTATCACTCCTCCCATGTTCTGAAAACAGTTAAAAAATGCAGTAGGGGAAAGGAACTGGCCACACTACTCCATTATCTCTTGACCTAGTTGCCTCATAAGTGGTGCTTTCTTGGTATAACTTGTGAGGCTCAGACCTGTCTTCTGACAGTTGACTAAATAAACATTATTATTATTATTATTATTATTATTATTATTATTATTATTATTATTATCATCATTAATATGTATCATAGGCTACTTTCCTATTACACATATTGTTCAGTGAGTATAATATTAAATTATTTATTGACTATATATCAGTGAAAATGACTTATCAAGATTTAAAAACAAAAACAAATATTATGACCAAACTTAGGATCAGAAACAACTTAAGAATGAATTCATATACGAAGATTAGTCTATTTTTCTACTGAATACTATGTTAATGCAAGCGTTAGATCTGCTAGTAATAATAAAGTCACTAATTTTATGATGAGGGACATTTCAGATGATTCTTATAAATATTCAAGAATTCTTAAGTTTGAAATGTCTATGTTGAAATCGTCGAACAAATTATGGGCATGTCATATTCTTTCGATACGTTCACCATGAGCCAAAGCTTGAAAGGTTTGACAATCTCTATTTCTTTGACGGTACTCAATGCGTTCGTTAATTTTGGCTTCTTTCCCGTTTTTTGGGAACACTTCTCTGATTAAGAGAATCGTTTTACTCTATGAGCCCATATATTCACTCCAACATTCTTTCTTTAACTTATTTCTGACATTCATGTTCGATTCCCTTAGGGTTCAAGTTGGGGTGGATATTCTACGGAGGGTTGTTACCGATTTCTGATAACGAATTTGAATGACGTCATGTGCGTCAAGAATTACACCGACAGCTGAATTGCGGCGAGAGGAGACAGATCACTAACATTCCATGTCAAATCGCACAGCAACAAAACACGACCTTCTCGTAAATAGTCGAATTTTTTTCATGAATTCCAGACACCAAATAAGGAGACCCGTATTGTTTTATTTCCACAATTATTAATTATTTGTGTAGATATGACTATTTGAAATTACGCAAATTATGCCCGCACTGTTACATAAGCTCACTTGGAACTCTGTGTCTACATATAATTGAGATTTGGGGTTTGGCGCATTTGAAATACTAAATACAACAGTTTGTATTACTTTAGGCCTATCACAAATAAATTTAAAATTTGGCCTATATTTTTAATATTTCTTTTTCAAAGCAAAATTACTACATTAAATAGTCAAGTTAAAAATCTGAATAAATAAACAAATAAGTAAATAAATAAATAAATAAATAAAATTAACTTGCTCCCTGATATAGTATCTGTAAACTACTGCATTTAAAAATGTGGGATCTGCATACATACATTTGCAACAATTTATTTTCCAGAAGCATGCACATTGCACGCGCTCGCGATCTCCAGCTAATAAACTGCTTGCGGCCGTAGGATGTCGCCACACTACACGACAAATGCATTCCAGTGTTGCCAACACATAAATTGTATTCCCGTCAGTCTAACACCTAGAAAACCGTCAGAATCCGTCAAAATTAAATAAAAATAATAAGACCCACTGAGTATATCTATATACAAATAACAAGCAAATTTTAACACAGCTTATTTAATAATCTTTATTAAAATAAAAATAACATGGTACGGCACGGGGAGGGCTGTTAAAAGGAAAAGTAAAATCTCCCAAAAATTAAACAATTAAAAATTACAGCAGCTATAAAAAAGGCAAAAGGTGATGTAAATCGTAATTTCCGCCAGAAAATCCGTCACCCGTGAAAGCCATTCTTTTCCCGTCCGCTACGTTGAAATTCCGTCAGTTTTGACGGAATTTCCGTCCAGTTGGCAACACTGATGCATTCATTTATCAAATGATTAATACCTTAAGGAACAGTAAATATCTTATCTAAAATTATTTTATTATTGTCACGTCAGCTAAGATGGGGACTCCTTCACAATGCTGTATGTTTATACTGTATTATATAGTCAAGTGTTTAACGACAGCAAGGTTGGGTAAGGCAATAAACTTCGTGACAGTAAACAGATAGCCAAGACAAAATACCGAAGAGAAAAATAATCAGTCAAGGTTTGAATTTCCTGGAGTGACTTCTACAACATGAGTGACGGTTAAAATCGCGTATTATATAAAAAGTGTTTAAAACCATTTGACCTTCCTAATCGCGCTTTTAAAAAGAAAAGTACACTAAGACGCGTAAGTCGCTCAATTTACCGAATTCTGTGAATGTGCAAATATGTGATTCGTGCCGTAAAAATGTCTATCAACTTCCTGATAGGTCAGGTGAAATTATACTGTATGTGAAGAAAGTAGTTCTTGTGATATTAATAAACATGAATCAAATGAACGTAGTGCGGATAGAGAAAGTGATTATCCCAATTCTTCTTCTAGCAGTCCTATGGATACAGCGCTAGAAATCAGTAATATTGAGGAATTAACAAGACTTTGATGTCAATAGAATCCCCTATCAAGAAAATAAAACTACCTACAACAAAAACGATACCCTCGTGAAAAGTATCAGAAAGTGAAAGGCTCCCTAGCAAGTAAAGTTTTTCATATAGGAGATGCATCGTCATCCATTCAAAAGTCAGCCATATTTTATTTTTTACGGAATGCAAAGAAAATGTACAACCTGAAAAGTTCATAGTTATTGCAGACTTTTCTGAAAATTATTCTTTTGTAATATATGATTCAGTACAAGGTGTGCATTGGAACAAATGCCAAACCACAATACATCCTTTCGTAATATATTTCAAAGAAGGCACAGAAATTCGTCACATAAGTATTATCGTCATCTCAGAAAGCATGAAATATGACACTGATTATTGTCACTTTTTTCAATCCGAAGCAATCAATTTCTTAAAGCAAGAATTCAACGATATGAAAAAAAAATCATCTACTTTTCCGAGGAATCAAGTTCATAATACAAAAACAAAAATAAATTTAAAAATATCTGCTTACATGAAGACGATTATGTAATTAGCGCTGAATTGCACATTTTTCCAACGTAGCATGGTAAAGGTCCATGTGATGGCATTGGAGGAACTGTTAAAAGACTTGCTACGAGAGCCAGCCTACACAAGATCCTATAACAACACAAAAAAACTGTTGGATTGGGCACAAAAAAAACATTGTAACATGTCATTTATATTTTGTCCCCTGAACAACCACAAAACTACACTGAAAATTTGCAGGCCAGATATCACAATATAAAACCAATAACTGGTACATTAAAATTACATTCTTTCATTTCGTTGTCAAAAACTAAAACTTTAGTAAAACAATTTTCTTTCGAGAAAGAAGGTAGGCGAGTGAAAATTTAAAGTGTAGTGTGAATGAAAGCAGACGTTTAAAAAGCAAAATGTACAAATATTTGAAGATATCATAACAAGTGAATACAGATGTAAGTTAGCAGTGTTTCCTCGTGTGACTTGATCCGTATTGGGTGTAATGTTGCAACGTCCACTGGATCATCCAGAGCCGATAAACCACCCAGTGTGCGGCTACTGCGCAGCTAGCAGTGCATAATAACTGCGGATTCCTGGCCAACAAGTCACTCAGATGAGTGTGCTCCTAGTATAATGGCAGTTGACACTGGATATATATACGTCAACATGCATATGCCTAACTTGGAGTCAGGCCACAAAGGGAAACATCGAAGGAGAAGAATTCTATCCGGTGCTGTGGATTGAGTTCGGCGTAGCTCAGTGGTCAGAGCGCTTGGTACGTAGAACTAAGGACCCGGGTTCGATCCTCGGCGCCGGAGCGAATTTTTCTCCTTAAATATTAATTACTACTATATTCTTTTTCTGTTCGTGTCTCCTGCTCTATCTTATTCACTTTCTTTATGTTCTTTTCTCTTTCCTAACTTTCTTAATCTCTCTAATTTTCTACCTCATATCTTAGCTTTCCATAATGATCTTTTTCTGAATTTGTTTCATTATTTCTTGTACTGTATTTACTTTCTCTTCCTCCTATAGTATATGTTAATTCAGAACCGTGCCCGATAAAGGGTAGTTGAAGATGTATCTTGGACCATAATTGCATTCCACACTGCGCTAGTCCATGCCTCATCTGAAAATGATGTTGACTTGTGCCACTCTTCTCCCGCAGCCTGTGAAGCATGTCGTGTCTCGCTTTATCCCAGCTTGTTAACGGTAATTGGATGTGAACGTGAATCTCCCAACATATGTAATATATTTGCTTCTTTGTGCACAAACACACTAAATGGTTCAGCACTCCTCAGGTCTCGATTCTTTATCACATTTTCTTAATAAACATAAACATGTCCTGTTTATAACTAGTCATTATAACAGTTAGAAGGTAATAGTGCTCTGATTCGATCCAACGATCGTAAGATAAGAAGACTGACCAAGAAATTTATTTTATTTTTACTTATGTAACACGCAACAAATAGTACGAGGAAGAGTCAAAAAGTAACCTTAATAATTGTTTTATTAATTGAATATGTACAATAAGACTACAAGCACTTCATCACTTTTAACACAGTATAACAGGAATACTTGCATTGAACGTAGTTGGGACTATGGTGAAAAGTGATAAAGTGTTTGTAGTCTTATTGTACATATTCAATTAATAAAACAATTATTAAGGTTACTTTTTGACTCTCCCTCGTATATTTCGAATTCATTCATTCATTCATTCATTCATTCATTCATTCATTCATTCATTCATTCATTCATTCATTCATTCAGAGTTTTCTGTCCAAGGACAGGTCTTTCACTGCAAAATCAGCATTGTCCAATTTTTATATTTTCTGCATTTATCTTAGTCTCCGTATACTTACTTACTTACTGGCTTTTAAGGAACCCGAAGGTTCATTGCCGCCCTCACATAAGCCCGCCATTGGTCCCTATCCTCAGCAAGATTAATCCATTCCATACCATCATATTTCACCTCCCTCAGATCAATTTTAATATTATTTTCCCATCTACGTCTCGGCTCCCACAAAGGTCTTTTCCTCTCCGGCCTCCCAACTAACACTCTATATGCATTTCTGGATTCGCCCATACGTGCTACATGCCCTGCCCAATTAAAACGTCTGGATTTTATGTTCATAATTATGTCAAGTGAAGAATACAATGCGTACAGTTCTGTGTTGCGTAACTTTCTCCATTCTCCTGTAACTTCATCCCTCTTAGCCCCAAATATATTCCTAAGAACCTTATTCTCAAACACCCTTAACCTATGTTCCTCTCTCAAAGTGAGAGTCCAAGTTTCGCAACCATAAAGAACCGGTAATATAACTATTTTATAAATTCTAACTTTCGGATTTTTTGACAGCAGACTGGATGATAAAAGCTTCTCAACCCAATAATAACAGGCATTCCCTATATTTATTCTATGTTTAATTTCCTCCCTAGTATAATTTATATTTGTTACTGTTGCTCCCAGATATTTGAATTTTTCTACATCTTCAAAGGATAAATTTCCAAATTTTATATTTCAATTTCGTACAATAGTCTCGTCACGAGACATAATCATATACTTTGTCTTTTCGGGATTTACTTCCAAACCTATCTCTTTACTTACTTCAAGTAAAATTACCGTATTTTCCCTAATCGTTTATGAATTTTCTCCTAACATATTCACGTCATTCGCATAGACAAGCAGCTGATGTAGCCCGTTCAATTCCAAACCCTCTCTGTTATCCTGGACTTTCCTAATGGCATACCCTAGAAATAGAAATGATGAAATGATTAGCCTAAAAATGTCCCGTTAAGGGCAAAGCCCTCCTCCTATAGAGGGAGAGCTCTATTTGTCTCACGCGGTGAGCTACTCCGCGTAAGAGTGGAATTGTTCACTTGGTTCACATTCTGCACAGTTTGGTATTGTTCGCTTGTTTCTGTCGCACTGGTTTTAGTCGCTGTTCACTTGTCTTCTTATGTTTTTCCAGTCTTCCCTATGTCTTGCTCTGCTTGACCAATGGCTTCCTACTCGTTCATTGAAGAGGTCGGCCCATCTTCGTCTTGGTCTTCCGGGTGATCTCTTGCCAATGCGGGGATCCCATTGTGTGACTTTCTGCGTCCATCTTCCGTCTCTAAGTCGTACAACATGGCCTGCCCACTTCCATTTGGTGTTGGTGGCTTGCAGTGCTGGATCTTTAATTGCTGACATCTTTTGTAGCACTTCGTTTGGAACTCTGTCCCTCAGTGATAAGCCTAGTATCTTTCTCAGAATCTTCCTTTGGCATATTTGGAGACTGTTACGAAGTTTGGCAGTAAGAGACCATGTCTGGCACCCATATAACAGTACAGGAGTTACGCAGGTCTCCAATATTTCTACTCTGAGTTTCTTGCTTAGTGTTCCCTCCAGTACGATGACTTGACTCCAGAATGCCTTCTACGCGAGAGAAATCCTTCGTTTTATTTCCTTCTCTGTCTTCTGATGAAAGGAGACTAGCTGTCCTAGGTATACATATTCAGATACGTATTGTAGTTCTGCACCATCAATTATTATGGGTGACTCCGGCCCGTTCGATATTACTTGTGTCTTGGTCATATTCATCAGGAGGCCTGCTGATCTGCTGGCGTCGCATAATTCTTGGAGCATTGACTGCAGTTCTCTGGGTGATTTGGCGAACAATACGACGTCATCAGCAAACCTTAGATTATTTTGTCTGCTGCGGCTTTGATGTTTATTCCACAATTTCTGTTCCAGTTCAGTTTTAGGAAAATGTTTTCCAATACACTTGTGAATAATTTTGGGGAAATTGGATCTCCTTGTCGCACCCCTCTTTTGAGCCCGAATGGTCGTCCTTCGATCTCGGTTTTCATTTTGGCACAGCTTTGATTATACAGTTTATTTAGTATCGTGATGTATTTGTTGTCGACTCCCTGCGTATGTAGTGCTTGCATTACACTCGAGTGTTCAACCGAGTCGAAAGCTTTGCTATAGTCCACAAAGGCCAGGTATACTGTTAAATGAAATTCTTCAGCCTTTTCCATGATCTGCCTTACGTTTTGGAGATGGTCTGCCGTGCTGTACCCTGAGCGGAACCCCGCTTGTTCGATACGTTGATTTTCATCCAGGGTTTTCGTTAACCTTCTAGTAATTATTTTCGAAAACAGCTTGTATAACTTAGACATGAGACTTATTGGCCTGTAGTTGTCAAAGTTAAAAAGTAGAGGTTATAGTGCATCTCCTTGCTTTAGCCCACACTGAATTGGAAACGCATCTGACAGAAACTGACCTATACGAACTCTGCTGTACGTTTAACTGAGACACATTTTAATTAATCGAACTAGTTTCTTGGGAATATCAAATTCAATAAGAATAGCATATGAAACTTCTCTCTTAACCGAGTCATATGCCTTTTTGAAATCGATGAATAACTGATGCACTGTACCCTGCTACGTTCCCATTTTTTCCCATTATCTGTCGAATACAAAATATCTGATCAATAGTCGATCTATTACGCCTAAAATCACACTGATGATCCCCAATAATTTCATCTACATATGGAGTTAATCTTCTAAAAAGAATATTGGACAAAATTTTGTACGACGTCAACAAAAGTGATATTCCTCGAAAGTTACTACACTTAGTCTTGTCACCCTTCTTAAAGATAGGTACGATTATGGACTCCTTCCATTGTTCTGGTACAATTTTCTTTTCCCAAATAGCAAGTACAAGCTTATAAATTTCGTTAGATAATGAGCTTCCACCCTCTTGTATTAATTCTGCTGGAATTTGATCAATACCTGGAGACTTATAATTTTTCAGATTTTCAATCGCAATTTCGACTTCAGAAAGTGTGGGTTCGGGTATAAATGGCTCAGCAGTTTGTATTTCAATTTCGTCCCGATCATTTCTATTTGGCATATGTATATTTAGTAGTTGTCGAAAATAGTTTTTCCATCTGTTCAGGATTGAATGAGCGTCTGCAAGAAAGTCGCCATTCTCATCCTAGATCACGTTTACGCTTGCCTGATATCCATTCTTAAATTCCTTTATGCCCTTATATAAATCTCTGTTGTTTTTATTTTTACTATTTGCTTGTACCTCATTCAGTTTTTCCTTCAAGTAATCTCTCTTTTTATTCCTAAGTGTAGGATTTTCTTCCCGTCTCTTATTGAAATAATTATCTCTATTCGCCTCAACTGGTTCCTGTAAGAATTTCAGTTTTGCTGTTTCCTTCTTTCTACTACCATGCAACAATCTTCATCAAACCAAGGTTTCTTTTTCTTAGTATCATAATAACCTATGCTCTGCTCAGCGGCAACTTTGATATTATTTCGGATATTTTCCCACACGCTATTAACATCTAACTCTTCCTCTACTTCGTCGGAACTTGCTAATACGGCAAACCTATTTGAAATTTGGCCTGATAATATTGCTTAGTTGTCTCGTCCTTTAATTTCGGAATATTGAATCTTCTAATATTAACTTGTTGGTCTAGTCGTTTGAGTACTGATAGTCTTTCTCTTAGTTCTCCAATTACCAAATATTGGTCAGAATTACAGTCTGCCCCCGTGAAGGTTCGAATGTCTACTACACTAGTATGTCTTCTTTTATCTATCAAGATGCGATCTATCTGGTTATGTGTCAATCCATCTGGAGAAGTCTAAGTATATTTATGTATATCCTGATGGGGGAATGTTGTACTTTTGACAATTAATGTGGCAAAGTTGACTAACCTAACTACATTATCATTACTAATTACGTGTAGGTTCTCTTTTCCAATAGTCGGTTTAAAAATATCCTCCAGTCCCACTTTAGCATTGAAATCTCCCAATAAAATTTTCATGTGATATCTAGGTAACTGATCAAAAGTGTGTTCCAATTCCTCATAGCAGCTATCCTTTATATGGTCGTCTTTCTCTTCTGTAGGGGCGTGAGAATTAATAACTACGATATCGCACCATCTACCCTTAAGTACTAAATACGATAACCTGTCACTGATAAATTCGACCTTTTTTACTGCTGATTTTATTCTTTGATGGATAAAGAATCCTGTTCCTAATTGGTAATTATCGTTTCCTTCCTCATAATACAACAAGTAATCTTCTATTTTGTGTTATGCCGTTCCCATCTAACCTAACCTCCTGTACTACCACAAAGTCTATTCTATATCTAGCTAGTTATTTTGCTACTAATGTTACCCCTCCTGTTCTATATAGACTTGTAACATTCCAAGTACCAAGTCTCATAACCTTATTCCTTTGCTGTGGTCGTGCTAGAGAATCAGTCCCATTCCGAGGCTTATTTTGAGGTTTCGTAACAAGCTGTTTTTTGCGGTGATGGGTTTTTAGCGCTTCGCCCAACCCCAAGCTGGAGGACCACCCCTCATCGGTTGTCCGCGACTGTTTATTCAATATATTCGCAGCTACCCTCCATATCTGGAGGCCGTCTCCTCGAGCCGCAACCTGAGGACGCGCCATGTAGGCTAGTGGTGATAGGGACCCGTATATGTTCCATATATCTTAATGTCGTCTGTCATCTGATATAATCTTCTGCCCCCAAACTTCATATTCCACTCAACAACATTGTTAAGGAGTAGTCCACAAATAATAGTATATTAGCTTCGAAATCATCAAAAGAGAGAGCGAATCGAGATACTACCTTTTCGATAGGATATGTCACTTTTCTCTTTTTCCTTTTTTAAGTCCGTTATTTCATGACGCTATATGAAATACTAGGTTATTTAGCGTCGATAAAATTGGTGATAACGAGATGGTGTTTGGAGAAAAAAAACTGAGGATTCACCATAAATTATCTAATATTCGCCTTACGGATGAGGAAAACTTCGGAAAGAAACCCAACCAAGTAATCAGTTCAAGTGGGAATCGAACTCACGCTCAAGCGCAGCTTGGAGTTTGAGCTACAATCTAATAAATCGTGCGTTCACTATAGCAGACCTGGACACTATTAACTCCCCTTAATTCCCCTCTCCACATTCCCCGTTTACGACGAGTACACAGGAAATAAGTATTGTTCAGTGACGAAATGTATATGGCTTTTACGAACTTTCGGCTCTCGCTTGTCGCCTGAAATCCATCACTGATCCACAATGGCTACTGTGTGTTTGTTTATAAGATATGGGCGGGGGTTTCTGATTTCCGTTTCGCTTCCTCATTGTGCCCAGGGCTGCACTTAAAATGCTACTGGTAAGAAAAGCCACATATTCTAGACTACAGCAATCGAAAGCTTTACTAGTTTTACCGTTTCAAATCTCGCGTATGAACAGATGACATGAATTTAAAAAAAATAATAATAAATACTACCACATCTAATCTGCAACTTTCGGTGCGCGGTATTTTCAATTTATTCCACAAATGGTAACTACTGGCTTACAATTTGACAGTTGACGATTTTAGTGACCGAGAAACTAAGTACATAGTTTCGTATGACAGAAGTAACAAGCTGGGAAGCAAACGAAATAAGTTCCTGGCTATCCTAAATATTGAATACAGTTTTACTGTGATATAAAAATGTAAGTTAACTATGTATTTTGATTTATGTCGGAGCCATAGGGAAAACATTTATGTGATAGTAATGCATACGGATCACCCCATTCTCCACTCGATCAAAGTTTTACTCCTTGGCCATATGGTCATGGAGAGTGGATTCATAGCATATTCCGGGCACTAAAACTGTGTCCAAGAAGATGGCTGGAGAGAGAGAAAGAGATGAAAAATAAAGGAAAGAGGCTTATATTCCGTGCTCACGTTTTACTGAATCCTACTGTCCGGATATGGCAAAGACATCGCCTCCATTAGCTAGTGGTATACATGTGATGTATAAAGATTGCGCGGTTAAAAGGGCGTGTCAGAGACTGGTTGTTCTGAGTTCTGACCTCCATGTGACTAGAAAAGATGTACTTCTTCAGATGGTATAAAAGGCATATCCTCTTCCATAGTAATGTAAAGCGCCAGAGTTGCAGCCCACCGAAATGGTATTTATTTATTTCTTTATTTCTTTATTTATTTCTTTATTAATTAATTAATTCATTCATTCATTCATTCATTCATTCATTCATTCATTCATTTATTTACTTAATAATTTCTTTATTTACTTATTAATTTATTTATTTATTTACTTACCTACTTATTTACTTATTTATTTACTTACTTATTTATTTAATTAATTAATTTATTTATTTATTTATTTATTGTTGAACATAACAAGCAAAGCCCAACTACAATGTTCACGACTAACAAATTAATTTATAAAACATAAACAAAGAAAAGGAAACATACACTTATTAAAAACTGAAAAAAAAAAACAAATAGAATTAAGAGAAAGAAAAAAAGAGAAATTGAAATAAGGTGTGAAAGTAGCTTCAAATTAACTAAAAACAATACTCTGTAAAATATAATAACAAATAATTCTGTATTTAGAGAAATTCATATTGAAAATATCAACATTCGGATGAGGATGTAATTGATTCTATAACTGTAACATTTGGAAAACTGGGGAATTTTTGTGGGACTCAGTATTTGTGCTTGGTATGTAAAATAAATTTCGTTTTAAGCTTAGGTGCATATAATGTTATATAATAAAATAAACCAAGACAGTCCAACTTATTGTTAATAATTTTATAAAGAAAGTTTAAAGATTGACAATTTCGTCGAATTTGCAAACTAATAAAATAGAAATATTGAATCATTATAAAGTCTGTAATATGATCATTTTAGAATTTTATTTTGAAATTTTTCTAGTAACAGAATATATTTCTTAGTAACTGGGTTCCAGATAACAGCAGCATACTCTAATTTAGATCGAACAATGGAATTATACAAAATTATTAAAGTTTTGACTTTAAATTTACAAGAATTTATCAACAGTAATCCCACTAGAGGTTTTGATTTTATCTAGATAAAATCAAAACTCGAGTGGGATTTAATTGACTATTACACGATAAGAAGAAAGTAGGCTATATGAAGATTAGAAGTAGCAAAGTGTACAATAAAATATTAATTGGCTCACGAAAATACAACTGTCTTCAAATGTATTATTGTACCATCTCAACATTACGCTAGATGGCAGTAGTGTTTTATGATGTTTTCTTGTTACCGGTATCAGTTGTGCCAACTATGGAATCATCATTGAACTCTGTGGACTGTTACTAGTCAAGAAGGCTTTGTTGATTCAGTTTCATTTTTATTAAAACATTTGCATTCCATTTCAATCATCCGGATCCCAGTAATCAACGTCACTTGACAGATGATTTTAAAAAAATCTTAGTATTAAACAATCTCTGTTACATGACTATCCATAATATATAGCAGAAGCTATAACAAACATAACCTAAATAATATAAACAAGTGTTAGAAAAGTTTTAATTAGGGACGATGAAATAAACAAGAAAAGTTTTAATTAACGATGATGAAATAAAAAATAAACATGGATAATTTTAAAAGAAACAATTATTGAAAGTACAATTTTCAAATTAGAATGTTTTGGTGGTTCAGTTGATGTTATATTGGACGTGTGCGTAAAAGAAGTAAACTCGTTGATGTACATGGTGTATCCCTCAACTCATTCAGGATTTTCGAATGGTGCTCTTCATATATGACCAGTGATCTTTATTAATTCTTGTTCTTTCTTCACTGAGATATCACCTCAACTAACCCACTAACCGTCCCACATACGTCGACCTCATTTCACTGAGGTATCACCTCAACTAACTCTCTAACCTTCCCACATACGTCGACCTCATGTCACTGAGATATCACCTCAACTAACCCTCTAACCTTCTCACATACGTCGACCTCATGTCACTGAGATATCACCTCAACTAACCCACTAACCTTCTCACATACGTCGACCTCATGTCACTGAGATATCACCTCAACTAACCCACTAACCTTCTCACATACGTCGACCTTATTTCAGTGAGATATCACCTCAACTAACCCACTAACCTTCTCACATACTTCGACCTCATGTCACTGAGACATCACCTCAACTAACCCACTAACCTTCTCACATACGTCGACCTCATTTCACTGAGATATCACCTCAACTAACCCACTAACCTTCTCACATACGTCGACCTCATATCACTGAGATATCACCTCAACTAACCCTCTAACCTTCTCACATACGTCGACCTCATGTCACTGAGATATCACCTCAACTAACCCACTAACCTTCTCACATACGTCGACCTCATTTCACCGAGATATCACCTCAACTAACCCACTAACCTTCTCACATACGTCGACCTCATTTCACTGAGATATCACCTCAACTAACCCACTAACCTTCTCACATACGTCGACCTCATGTCACTGAGACATCACCTCAACTAACCCACTAACCTTCTCACATACGTCGACCTCATTTCACTGAGATATCACCTCAACTAACCCACTAACCTTCTCACATACGTCGACCTCATATCACTGAGATATCACCTCAACTAACCCTCTAACCTTCTCACATACGTCGACCTCATGTCACTGAGATATCACCTCAACTAACCCACTAACCTTCTCACATACGTCGACCTCATTTCACCGAGATATCACCTCAACTAACCCACTAACCTTCTCACATACGTCGACCTCATTTCACTGAGATATCACCTCAACTAACCCACTAACCTTCTCACATACGTCGACCTCATGTCACTGAGACATCACCTCAACTAACCCACTAACCTTCTCACATACGTCGACCTCATGTCACTGAGATATCACCTCAACTAACCCACTAACCTTCTCACATACGTCGACCTCATTTCACTGAGATATCACCTCAACTAACCCACTAACCTTCTCACATACGTCGACCTCATGTCACTGAGATACCACCTCAACTAACCCACTAACCTTCTCACATACGTCGACCTCATGTCACTGAGATATCACCTCAACTAACCCACTAACCTTCCCACATACGTCGACCTCATTTCACTGAGATATCACCTCAACTAACCCTCTAACCTTCCCACATACGTCGACCTCATGTCACTGAGATAATACCTCAACTAACCCACTAACCTTCTCACATACGTCGACCTCATGTAACTGAGACATCATCTCAACTAACCCACTAACCTTCTCACATACGTCGACCTCATGTCACTGAGATATCACCTCAACTAACCCACTAACCTTCTCACATACTTCGACCTCATGTCACTGAGATATCACCTCAACTAACCCACTAACCTTCCCACATACGTCGACCTCATGTCACTGATATATCACCTCAACTAACCCTCTAACCTTCCCACATACGTCGACCTCATGTCACTGAGATATCACCTCAACTAACCCACTAACCTTCTCACATACGTCGACCTCATGTAACTGAGACATCATCTCAACTAACCCACTAACCTTCTCACATACGTCGACCTCATTTCACTGATATATCACCTCAACTAACCCACTAACCTTCTCACATACGTCGACCTCATGTCACTGAGACATCACCTCAACTAACCCACTAACCTTCTCACATAAGTTGACCTCATGTCACTGAGATATCACCTCAACTAACCCACTAACCTTCTCACATACGTCGAACTCATGTCACTGAGACATCACCTCAACTAACCCACTAACCTTCTCACATAAGTCGACTTCATGTCACTGAGATATCACCTCAACTAACCCTCTAACCTTCCCACATACTGTACGTCGACCTTGTTCAGCCCTCCGTTTCACTCCTCTTGGGCCAGCAACGCACTCCATAGCCAAACAAATCACCAGTAGCACAACTGCTCACGAATTGAACAAATAATAGAATGATTTACACACCATCCAAACACATTCTTTACCGGTACGCCATTCAAACCTCATCAGTATCAACCACCAATAAAATTTACACTTATACCAACCTAACCACCGGAATGCACAGCGATCTCTGTAGTTTTACCCGCAAACACAAAATGTAACCCTACTAACTGATGACGTCAATCTTATGACATCACCCCATTCCCCAACCTAGCCAACATATATTCTCATAAACATACTACCGATATCCTATAGTCATATAGACCCTTTGAAGTGTTAATTTTTATCATAATTTGCTAAAGACTGTAACAATTGTACAGCAGAATATATTTTATTTTTAACTGTAGGCATTATTTCACCATTTCCAATTTGTGATATGATACTGTCCAAAACATTTAAAGATCTTAATTTATTTATTTTACTTAAAGCATTAAGCAGACAAACGTTTTCCATTTTAACATTAAGAGTTAAGTAGTCTTTCACTGTTAATAAGTGTCCCATTATTGATATCCAGTAGACAAATATGAATCTGTCCACCATCCTTAATTACTGTCCATTTACTGGAATGTATTTGCCGTGAATTTAGAAATGAAAGAATGTCATTTATATCGTTTATTGAATCACGTTCGGTATAATAGTTTATTTGATTTAATACTTTCTCGAATAGCCTGATCCAAATGTTCGCCTTTTATATAAGCAAGACGTTTTACTTTTGAAATAGTTTTAGAACAGTAGGATGGTGTGTCAGGAAATACAGTTAGCAAAGCATTTTTTGTAAGCTTAGATATTTTTCTTGGATATTCTATTAATTCTCCCTTTATTGTAGTAATGTAGTAATTTTGTATAGTAATGCCGGGTAATATTTTGGCGAATCCTCGGACCTCACCTCATCTCACTATATCTCGCCAAAATATTGTAAAAAAATTGCACAAAATTGTAAAAATTGTAGAAAATTACTAAATTGTAAAACTACAAAAATTTGTAAAAATTGTAATTGTAATATTGTAAAATTTTGACTTGTTCCACATCTTAAAGCTTCATTGCTGATGTAAGTTCCATGGAATAAAATGAATGAATGAATGAATGGATTCCTCAAAATGTTTTATGCAGACGATGGGATTGTTTAATTTTGAAAAATATGTTGTAATATCTCTTAGCAAGGCCTTACGACGGTTTTCATCTTTTGGTACTGGAAATGCCGAAGTTCTTTCAGCTTCTGTATAATTTGAACAACAGCTAAACACACTACAATGTCTAGGCATTTTCAAATTTGTGTACACCTAAAAGAAAAAACAAATCATTACATTACCTTTCTGTATCCGCCAAGTTGATGACAAAAATAGGTTATGAATTCGTAGATAGGCTACACAGAATTAAAAAATCACTTCACTAACCACTTAAAACAAACATTAAATTAAACCATGTACTTTCACACACATAATATAAACTTCTGTATTAAAACCAAGCGAGAAAATAATGCATCACTGTTGTTCAAGCCGTTAAGAATTTGCCGGCAAAAGGTTATGAATTCGCATACATGTATACACATAGGAGTAAAAATGACTTCACTAAACACTTAAAACAAACACTAACTTGAAATACGTAATTTCACACACATAAACTTGGTGCAGTTGTGAAAATAAAGAGAGAATGTGCAGACAGTTACGAAATTACCGCCAGAATAAGGTGATGTTAATCACCACGTGGTAGCATTATTATATATAATAATATATCAGCAAGAAAACTGAAAATTAATAGTATATGATAGGAACCATACGTTAACAATTTCCACTAATTTGTGTTCCTAAATATAATCCAGAACATTAATTCCTGTAAGTAAAACAAACATCTTGCCGCGCTACGTTATACACTCACGTGAGTGATGAATCAGGCAGGCACAGACTACCGCTATCTGCTGATCGAAGCGGACAGGAGTGGCCAGGGTTGCCAGATAAAGGAATCGAAACCGTCGTACTAACTTATGAAAATTGTCGTACTTCAGCATAAAATTGTCGTACATTTCGCAACTTCCTAATATACTTCTAGTCCACTGCTGTGTAGTAATGGTTAGCAAGTCTGATTGTGAAACGAACGGACCGGAGTTCAAATCTTGGATGAGACGAGTAATCTAGTTGAGATTGTTTACGGGTTTTCTCTTAACCCATTAAGAGCATTAATGATGGGTAACTTTCGGCGTTAGAGTCATTTCGCTGGCATTATCACCTTCATGTCATTACGCAATTGATAAAGAATCGCAAAATAAATATATATATATATATATATATATATTAAATTATGGTTTATTTAACGACGATCGCAACTGCAGAGGTTATATCAGCGTCGCCGGTGTGCCGGAATTTTGTCCCGCAGGAGTTCTTTTACATCCCAGTAAATCTACTAACATGGCCCTGTCGCATTTAAACACACTCAAATGCGATCAGCCTGGGCCGGGATCGAACCTGCAACCTCGAGCACAGAAAGCCAGCGCTATACCGACTAGCTACCGAGGCCGAATATATATATATATATATATATATATATATATATCTACCAATAAATTTTAGTTCCAATTAGAAATGCTACTAATTATTATTGTTCACATCAGCCATGACATTCAGCATTCAAACAAATAACCATCCATTTCTTCATCAACACTGTCATCGCAGTAAGGCGTGCACGATGACGCTTGATTAGAAACAACTTTGTTATATTTAAAGTCAGCAGAAATTTGATCTTTGGCTGGCGCGGCGGCAGATAAGCCTATTTTGTTCAAGAAATGTAGCGGCTGAAAATTATATCAAATTAATTCATCTACAGTCGACTCAAACCCGACACCTCTATAATGTCGGCGCATTTAGACTTCTTAATGCTACTGCGATACTATTTAATTGATAAAAGATTTCCTTTATCGAACAAACAAGGAAGCTAGTAAAATTAAACTCGTATTACTTTGATATAGCCGCGCCAAATACGTGAAACCTAGAGCTCAAGATGACAAATTATGACTTGCATGGCAAGTATAGTTGCCAGATCGATTTTCAAAGTATTTCCACCCTTAAAAGCATGTTTTTTATATTAGTCCAGGACATACTAAATGAAGAAAACTTGTCTAAAAGGGACGAATTAACCATCAATTGAGGGGTTACGTGGACAAACAGCTTAAGTGCAAGATCATACTTTTGAGTAAATTGAAGTTGAAAATTGCGATATTACTTTTTGTGTGTTCCTATGATATTCCATCGAACTTTTAAAATATATATTATCAATACAGCATTCCTTAAACACAAAAATGTAACGAAGTAATGGCTATTATTGAACTACAATATTTAAAAAAATGTTAATAGCGACTTCCTTTTAAGTTGTTAGCCCACAGAACACCAATAAATGGTTTCTATCGTAGAATATTTTGTAACATAAGAATATAAACACTTCTGTTAACTTTGTACTTTACTACACAATAACACAAATGCATAAATAAACTCTATTCTTTCGTACTATACTCTGAAAATAATATATACAAAATTAATTAATGATTTCATTATATAAGTTAAATTAAAGAAATACTAATATTTGAACTATGTTTACCTTTGTTCATACATCTTTATAATATTAAATAAAAAGTTTTGGGTTTTTAAACCTGAAATTTAATGTACAAAACAAACATGGTTTTTATTCATCTTCATCGGTGACTTCAGATCCATCATTGCTCATAGAACTGCGCCGTTACATTAAGCCTCGGAATAGCCAAATTTTGACTAAAATCAAATTCTAGTACAAGAGTATCAATATCTTCATTCGCAAAATTCTTCACTTTTTCAAGATATTCCTCTTTAAGACTGTTGTACTTCTGAATATTTCTAAGATGAACCCCATAGTCGATCATTGGGATTCACGTTTAACGTAAGTTCAGTTTCCCTACAGTAGTCACAAATATCGGATCTTGGTTTTCTGAAATTGTAACAGCTGTTTTCTCTGAAGAATTGATGATACGTTTGATATTTCATTCACAATTTTTTTTCCTTTTTGTTCAAAATAATATTGCTGGAAGGTCTTAAACAAAGTGACAACATTTAAGTGGATCATCAAAGTACCGTCTAGCAGAACTGCGTCTTGCATAATGTGACGTCTTAGAAGGGAATAAACTCCAGTGTACGTTTACCACATCCCATATTTCTTGATAAGTCTTCCTTGGTCGATTTGTGTGTTTTCCAAGATTTTCAGTTGTAGCAACACTCTCCACTTTCAAAGCTTCCTGACATACGGGCTTCTGTATTTGCAACACTTTTAGTAAAATTCCTTTACATGCAGTGACATTAGTGACCTCTAATTTCACTTAAATGAATACTGACTATTTTTTCCAAATGTAGGTTTCTTTGTGTTACGGAAAGTTTTTTTTTTTTTTAATGTAACCTAACAACATTGTGTCCTGCAGTTGTTTTTCTCCAATACTCCAAAATCCACTGAAAAGACTCCGCTGATCAAGATGATTGAATTCACCTGGATAATTCAATTTACAACATGTTTTCACAACAGCAAATCGTTTAGCGGGTAGTGTTTTACCACTCCTTGAAAGGTAACTTCTGCCGGAATTAGCCTACGTTTCTTCTTTGCACTTTCGTTTTTCCAACTAAATTACTTTTCCTTATTTTTCTTTTCACACCTCTCGTGGATATAGTACTTCCATACGCAGCACCGCTTTCATTGTCAGAATCAGTCTCCATTTATGTTTACACTGAACAGACACAACGCAGTCGGGCCGCTAGACACTCAGTAAGAAATGCTTCTGCTTCTGCTGCCCTCTAGGAATAAGGTAGAGAAACAATATTTTGTTACAATATAAAGCACACACGAGGGTGTCGGAAAATGTGATCTGCGAAATAACGACTTAAAGTCACTTAGGTTGTTAGTCCACGTAACCCCTCAATTTTATTTTAATTATAAACCAATTTATAAGGTCCCAATTATTTTTTCCCTTTAGTAAAACAGTCGTACAAAATTGCGTACGACTTAGAGTGCGGTTGTACCTCGTACAATCAGTCAATAGTCGTATGCGTACGACTATAGTCGTACGTATGGAAACCCTGCCGTAGCCAGTGTATATCTCGTAAACCATGGTACCTGCGCTATGACGTCACATATACCTCGAATCAAGCAACTTCATTCCAGTTTATAGGTAGCAGGAATACGGAGCCTAGTAATAATGAAATTTAGGCAGAGAACTTTCCGAAATTTTACTCTGTCCATTCTGTATTAAGATGACAGTCAACATATTTGGAACTCTTGCTATCGGCAGGTGTAGTAGAATAAATCCATTCATTAATACCTGTTACTCCCTGTAGAACTGGGAGGCGTGGCTTGGATGGGGATACGTTGTTTCTCATTGACACGAAGGCCCAGGTACCTACCTCGAAGCACGTTTTCCAACCCCTACAAGATTTCACGTCACATAAAAAAACTCCAAAGGAAAACAAAGATTGACTGAACCTCCAACTTCTAGTTCCGTCTCTGTCTCTCTCACTGACTGTACTCGTACGATGGGTCATTAATTTTTTACCGTTTAGTAAACACTATAAAAGTTTGAGTAGTCAATACAAACGATACCCTTTAAATGTATAAAATTCAGAGAGTACTATCACAGTCTAATATATACAGTCACGAAGATCAATACTTACTAAATATGTAAACAAAGATAGTTGCTCACCACCAGGATCGCTACTATCGCCTCATTAGAGATTCTTTCTCTAGCAGTCGACAAAATGTATTGTACTTTCGATATCGTGATCTTTTGAAAAAATTAATATCTTCCTTCCACTATTGAAATATGAAATACCTAAGGTTTATATATTATTTTTATAAAATATATATTATATTCTATAAACTCACCTTCCTGGATCTTTCGGAAGAAGGATAACTCTTACCTCTTTTTCTTACAATTTATAGTTCTACAAACTTCTCCTTGTCGCATAGTATTATTGAAATTATTGTTATTTTAGCTATTTACAGTTATTATAAACGATAACGAACATTTCACAGTTACACAACTTTTCACAACAATGCGAAATACGTTACAGTCAATGCCTTTTCGATCCAAACCGTAATGTATCACATGTTCGAGTTTTCTATTTCAGTGTATGGAACTCAGTCAAATATTCTAAACTTTATTGCGTATCATTGCTAAGTTTTATTTAGTGTACCTAATGTATCTATAAATTCCGTTTACTTCTTGTTGCATAATATGTTGCAGAAATAATTACAAAATTGTGTTATTTTAATGTGTTAACATAATCTGTTCGAATCAACATTTTAAGTTTAGAATTGAAGCTATTTTGAGGTTCAATAAAAAAGAATTTAGCCTACATTGTGATTTTAATTTAGCACATCTAGCCTACCTTCCTTTATTGTAGACAGAAAATTTACTATATCACTGCTATGAAATTAGTGTACGTACTTACGTTTTTGTTACTTCGTCTCTTAGGTAGTAGAAAAATAGAGTAATTCAGTACTCTATTGTAGTATTAAAATACAGACAAATTGAATATCCGGGGTTTCATACATGACATTACTTATGTTTAATTGTAATGTATAATTGCGAATTTAGGAATATAAGTTAAATATAGTAAACATAACTTATAATTTCCATATGACATAACATCAACGAGTTGCATAACATACATATGCAATGGGAGGGCATTGGAGACCACTAAAATTAGACATAAAGAGGCAACTGGAACAGTAAATATAACCTATAATTTCAACATATCTAAATATCCGTGCGGTGCAACTGAAAATTATTGAATCATGCATAAATCAATGTACAAGAATTTCGAAATATTTAATCGAAATAAAGGCAGGTATTACATATACGAACAACGTAATTTTCACAGCAAAAATAATATTACTCGCAAGTGAATTATAGTTTGAAGTGTCTCATAATAATTGTTTTAAATTTTATTAATGCAATTACACTACATTTTAAAGACACATTCGTTAATCTTTATGCATTCAAACTAATTTATATGGTTGAAACGCGAGTCACATGGTCACGATGGCAGTGACACAGTCTATTGTTCCTAGTACTCACAGCGCTCCAAACTGCTAGCAACTATCGCGAGAAATGCAAAAAATCATCGTGACTGTATATAGTAGACTGTGGTATTATGGTACTGTAGCAGTTATGCCTTCCAGCGAGATTGTGGTTCATCATTAATACGTAACTGTTCATTAACCACTAAATCATATATAAGAATGTTGTAATATAACGAAATACATTGAAGTTTTAACAAATATAATTCTATTTCGGCGTGAGCTTATTAGCCTATATTGTTGGGTTTTATCCGTGATTTTCCCCAATTCCAAGGCGAATGTCAGGTAACCTGTGGCGAATCCTCAGCCTCATATCGCCAAATACCTTCTATCACCAATTCCATTGAAGCTAATCAACTACTACAACTTAAAAAAACAAATGATTTTATTACCGAATCATATCTGAATAATTATAATTACAAGAAAGCTTTCCATTATTAACAATGTGTTAATTATATTCAATAAAATAAATTATCTAGCTGCACAGCCATCTATTGTGCCAGCAGCTTAATAAAAAGAAAAGACACAGGCAGCTTAATAAAAACTCCTCATGACAGAAAATGTCGACGAAGATTTAAACCTAATATACTGTATGAAGATATGAGTAATGAGATGAAGGATTTCATAGCATTGAGAAAGATGGCTCCGAATTGAAAATAAATTGACGACTATCGCGGCGTACACTCGGGATAACCATAGGGGCCTAGTGATGCGAGATTGGATTCGGGAGTGGACTCGAATACTGCTTGGGCCGGATTTTTTCCGAGGTTTTCTGAAACTACAAGACTAATGTCAGGTGATCCCAGTTCGAATCCTCTGATCCTTCTTCCCAAATTCCATCTCGGTATCAACTCCACCGACGCTAGGTAAACTTTTAGTAAATACAACGCAATTCATCGATTAAAAATCGAGAAATAGGTCTATCCTGTGCAAAGATGGTACAGTAGCTATATGGATTAGTTTCCAACATGCTCGTAGTCGCGCAGTAAGTGGTTTGGAATATTACAAGCCATGATGAGTAGTCTATAGAATATTAAATTTTTACTCTCAGAGCAAACAGGAGAAATACAAGTACACAAATAACATTCATAATATTATTTTTATTTTTCCTTATAGGCCTATCATCCTTTAGGCACGAATGTTCAATATTGTTTGATCTGGATTGTATATTCATGTCTTCTAATGTGTGTGTGTGTGTGTGTGTGTGTGTGTGTGTGTGTGTGTGTGTGTGTGTGTGTGTGTGTGTGTGTGTGTGTGTGTGTGTGTGTGTGTGTGTGTGTGTGTGTGTGTGTGTGTGTGTGTGTGTGTGTGTGTGTGTGTGTGTGTGTGTGTGTGTGTGTGTGTGTGTGTGTGTGTGTGTGTGTGTGTGTGTGTGTGTGTGTGTGTGTGTGTGTGTGTGTGTGTGTGTGTGTGTGTGTGTGTGTGTGTGTGTGTGTGTGTGTGTGTGTGTGTGTGTGTGTGTGTGTGTGTGTGTGTGTGTGTGTGTGTGTGTGTGTGTGTGTGTGTGTGTGTGTGTGTGTGTGTGTGTGTGTGTGTGTGTGTGTGTGTGTGTGTGTGTGTGTGTGTGTGTGTGTGTGTGTGTGTGTGTGTGTGTGTGTGTGTGTGTGTGTGTGTGTGTGTGTGTGTGTGTGTGTGTGTGTGTGTGTGTGTGTGTGTGTGTGTGTGTGTGTGTGTGTGTGTGTGTGTGTGTGTGTGTGTGTGTGTGTGTGTGTGTGTGTGTGTGTGTGTGTGTGTGTGTGTGTGTGTGTGTGTGTGTGTGTGTGTGTGTGTGTGTGTGTGTGTGTGTGTGTGTGTGTGTGTGTGTGTGTGTGTGTGTGTGTGTGTGTGTGTGTGTGTGTGTGTGTGTGTGTGTGTGTGTGTGTGTGTGTGTGTGTGTGTGTGTGTGTGTGTGTGTGTGTGTGTGTGTGTGTGTGTGTGTGTGTGTGTGTGTGTGTGTGTGTGTGTGTGTGTGTGTGTGTGTGTGTGTGTGTGTGTGTGTGTGTGTGTGTGTGTGTGTGTGTGTGTGTGTGTGTGTGTGTGTGTGTGTGTGTGTGTGTGTGTGTGTGTGTGTGTGTGTGTGTGTGTGTGTGTGTGTGTGTGTGTGTGTGTGTGTGTGTGTGTGTGTGTGTGTGTGTGTGTGTGTGTGTGTGTGTGTGTGTGTGTGTGTGTGTGTGTGTGTGTGTGTGTGTGTGTGTGTGTGTGTGTGTGTGTGTGTGTGTGTGTGTGTGTGTGTGTGTGTGTGTGTGTGTGTGTGTGTGTGTGTGTGTGTGTGTGTGTGTGTGTGTGTGTGTGTGTGTGTGTGTGTGTGTGTGTGTGTGTGTGTGTGTGTGTGTGTGTGTGTGTGTGTGTGTGTGTGTGTGTGTGTGTGTGTGTGTGTGTGTGTGTGTGTGTGTGTGTGTGTGTGTGTGTGTGTGTGTGTGTGTGTGTGTGTGTGTGTGTGTGTGTGTGTGTGTGTGTGTGTGTGTGTGTGTGTGTGTGTGTGTGTGTGTGTGTGTGTGTGTGTGTGTGTGTGTGTGTGTGTGTGTGTGTGTGTGTGTGTGTGTGTGTGTGTGTGTGTGTGTGTGTGTGTGTGTGTGTGTGTGTGTGTGTGTGTGTGTGTGTGTGTGTGTGTGTGTGTGTGTGTGTGTGTGTGTGTGTGTGTGTGTGTGTGTGTGTGTGTGTGTGTGTGTGTGTGTGTGTGTGTGTGTGTGTGTGTGTGTGTGTGTGTGTGTGTGTGTGTGTGTGTGTGTGTGTGTGTGTGTGTGTGTGTGTGTGTGTGTGTGTGTCTGGAATCACCGGCTGTTACTGAGAGCAGAGTGAAAAATTGAAAATTGCGTTTTAAAGTGGCCCATGACAAATACGACTGTTCATAGTGAAGAAAAATAAATTATTGCTTTGTTATCGTACAACGTGATGAAGAGAAGAGGATTAATACTAATTATTTAAATCCGCTAAATAAAGCGACGGATGAAGTTGTATCATTTTTGAACAAGTCTTACCTTTGTTGTAGACATTTGTTTAGCTGCAACGTGGTCAGAGATAATCTTAAATCCACACAACAAGCACATATAAATAATATGTAGAACAATTCACTTCTGCACACACAATTACCATAAAACACGAAAGACCTGTTCTTTAACAAACCGCACTTTCAAACGACACGGAAAATACTGACATCAAACTCTCCCTCACCCTACAGAACAAACGTACGCGATAGCGTTCCAATTGTCACAACCCCTCTAAGGAGGAATTGGAATATGCCTGTCAGCTTGGATACTCACTCTATCGGCAACTCAAGGTCAAGGAATGTAATTCCGGTAGCGTTTGGTAAATACTTTATGTCAAGATATTAAAGACGAATGAGAAATAACGCAGGCTGTTCTGACTATGCTATTCCAGTCAAGTATGCAGATTAGTCATGTCAATTGATGTCCATAGGAGCAAGCGCGCACTTTAGAGCACATGAGAGCCTGAGCGCTTTACAGCGGAAAGGAAAGAGACAGACGAAAGAGGTAATAAATGCCACTTGGTCGAGTTATATTCAGGGATGGCCAACACTGATTCAATGGATAAAGGGAAGATAACTTATTAAAACTGTATCCATGTTAATTTTTAGATTTGCCTGAGAAGTATAAGTGCATTATAAGAATGTAAGTTTTAATTTTAATGTTCATTTTTCACAAGTTTTATTTTTTATTTAAAAGAAATATTTTATCAACTTTTCGTATACAAAAGTGAAATTTTGAGGTATAGGCCTATTTATTTAGTAGCCTTACAGAATGTTTTCGTAAATCTAATATACCGTACATACGTATTACTGAAGAAAGTGTATTGAAAATTTTGAAAATATTCGCATAGAAATTGTTTGTAAAGAAATGAATTAAGAAAGCAACTTCTGTTACATCATAAGCAAAAGATACGTGTCCATGTGTTGTAAAAATGTCAGCTCTATAGCTTCAGCAGAATTGGAGAAAATAATTTAACCTTCTGATGATAGGAAGTTGGTTACAAATATCATCTTAAAAGCATAATGCGATAAGAGTTTTGTTATGTAATATTAGTTACACTTAAAACAGATACAGTACCTAGGTAACTTTGCTTTGTACTGTAATATTGTTTTGATTAGTTTATTGATTACTTTTGTAAGGCAAAAGATACCATCAATATAAATTCCAACTTATGATGTCATACTCAATCTCTTTCTTTGGAATATCACTTTCTTTATGAATGATGTGTTTCATTCACTTAATACAGTATAATATTATACTACTATGGAATTTAAGAGAATATTCCTTCTTAACTCTCTATTATGTTATTAGCATTTAAAACACAAGTGCAATATTAAGAAATCAGTGTTAGTCTTTTTGTTTTACAAACAATATAGATAATATTAAACAGAAAGAAGCCATATAAAAATAATATTATATAAAATAATAATAACATAAATAATAACATTTCACGTTCCGTTTGAAGTTTGTGCACCACTGTTTTCTTAATCCAACAGGTTGCTTATTCATTTACACAACCCTTCCTCTTTCCATAATTAGCGCTTGGTGCCAGCGCACGACGTCAAGGTCAGAAAATGCGCTTGCTTTGACATCACTGCCTTAGATGATGGACTCCGCATTGAATTAATGAAATGCTTCGGTGCAGACAAGAAGCAAATTCTATCATTATGCAGCGAAATGTATGAGAAAGGCGAATGGCATGAAGATTGTACGGAGACAATGTTGATTCTAATACCGCAGAAAAATAATGCCAAGAAATGTAAGGAGTTAAGGACTGTCAGTCTAATATCGCACTCGGCGAAGATTCTCTTGCAAATACTGAACCGACGTTTATATTCTAAGATGGAAGAACAGTTGGAAGAAGAGCAGTTTGGCTTCAGGAAGGGAAGAGGTACGAGAGATGCAATTTGACTGCTACGGACAATCGGCGAAAGATGCCTAGAGAAGAATAAAGAAGTGTATGTAGTATTTGTGGACTTAGAAAAGGCTTTCGACAAAGTGGAGTGAAATAAACTGATGGTAATCCTAATGAAAATTGGTGTGGATTGGAAAGAGAGAAAACTGTTCAGTAATCTTTATATGAAACAACGAGTCAAAGTCAGAATAGAATAAGAAATGTCAGAAGGAAGTGAAATTGGGAGAGGAGTACGTCAAGAATGCACATTATCACCTACACTATTCAACATCTACTTGGAGGATGTAATAAAGAACTGTTTTCAGAACATGGGAGGATTGATAGTAGGAGGAAGAAGAATAAACTGCATAAGATTTGCTGATGATATGGCGTTGTTAGCAAAAGAGGAAATTATATTAAAAGATATGCTACTGGAGCTAAATGACAGCTGTGAGCAGTATAGGATGAAGATAAATGCAAATAAGACGAATTCCACGGTCATAGGAAGAAAAATACAGAAGATAATATTGCGAATTCTAAATGAGGCAGTAGAGCACGTGGACAGCTTCAAATACTTGGAGTGTACTATAAGCAATAACATAAGCTGCTGCCAGGAAGTCAACAGGAGGATAGAAATGCCAAAGGAAGCTTTTAATAGAAAAAGGAGCATCTTCTGCGGACTTCTGAAAAAATAATTAAGGCAGAGACTAGTTAAATGCTTTGTATGGAGTGTGACATTGTATGAAACAGGAACATGGACATTAAGACGAAATGAAGAGAAGCGAAAAGAAGCATTTGAATGTGGATGTGGAGAAGAATGGAACGTGTGAACTGGACAGACAGAATAAAAAATGAAGCTGTATTGGAAAGAGTGCGTGAAGGAAGAATGATGCTGAAAGTGATAAGGAAGAGAAAAAGGAATTGGTTAGGTCACTGACTGACAAGGAACTGCCTACTGAAGGATGCACTGGAAGGAATGGTGAACGGGAGAAGAGTTCGAGGTAGAAGAAGATATCAGATGATAGATGAGATTAAGATACATAGATCATATGAGGAAAGAAAGAGGAAGGCAGAAAATAGGAAAGATTGGAGAATGCTGGGTTTGCAATGAAAGACCTGCCCTTGGGCAGAACTTTAAATGAATGAATGAAAAGTGGTACTTTTCTCCGTTTTTTGAATTTTTTTTTTCGGAATTCTAAAGTAGCACACATACTGCTGTCAATTTATATAATTTTAACGGAGTTCGTCTGCGTAAAGGTGATGCTTACAATGCAGTAGAGTCGAAAGGATGTCATTTACGTAAATAGTGAATGGTAGTGGTGATAGAACAGATCCCTGTGGGATTCCAGAATCAACGATACGCCATGAGGAAGTTCGACTTTCAATAGAAACACACTGCTGACGTTCGCTGAGATAAGAGGAGAAACAAGAGACTGTGCTTTCTGATAGTTGGAGTAATCGTAATTTTCTCGTCAGTAAGCCGATATTTACTGTGTCAAACGCTTTGCTGAAGTCAAGTAGTGTCAATATTGTAATTTTACGTTCGTCCATAGCTTTTCGGATGTCTTCCGTTACTTCCAACAGTGCAGTCGCTGTACTGTGTCGAGTCCTAAAATCTGACTGATATGTATCCAAGCGTTCATATCTATTTAGGTAGTCAATTTGTTGTCTGTGTACTATCCTCTCTAACACGTTCGATAATGTAGGTAGAATACTAATAGGTCGATAGTCGTTGGGAGTAGTCGGCGTTTTAACTTTGGGTATAGGGAGCACAAAGGCATTTTTCCAAGCTTTAGGAAAAATGGATGTCGTCAGCGAAGCTTTGAAAATGTGTGTCAGTGTTGGTAAGATTACGTCAAAAAGTTTGTTTATCATTGCGATACTAATGCCGTCAGAACCTGTTGCTTTGGATTTGTTGCGTTTAAGAGCTTTCTTCACGTTAATAGGTGTGTAACGTATGGAAAGTAAAATCTGTCTCTGAGTGGGTCAACTACCAGAGGTTCTGCCATTGTCTGTCGCTGTGTGATATGGTCAGTGCTGTTAGTTGGCGGAGTAGTGAAGTGTTCATTGAGGCGTTCTAATGAGATGCTGATTTGTTGTGTCTGTCCTTTTGTATTTCCAAATCCCACTGAGTTAATATTTTTCCACATGACCCTAGTGTTTACATTTGATTCAATTAGTCCGTGTATATTATTTCAGTTTGGTATTTCGTATTTCTTTGATTCGTCATATTTCTTAGTCGTTTGTAATTTCGAAGGTTGTCATCAGTTTTATCCCGTCTGTATTTTCTGTAAGCGCCATCCCTGTCGGTCATCAGGTCTTTTATCTTAGTTGTCATCCATGGTGCCGGGCACCTTTTAACTCGTTTAGTTTTCCGTGGAGCGTGTTTGTCGTACAGTGACACAGTAAGTGCGTTAAGAATGTCCACTTTGTCATCCACTGAGCGTGCAGTCCAGATCGTGTGCCAGGGTAATTGCACAGCATCCTCATAGAAACTGGTCTCGTCAATGCGTTTCAAGTCGCGGAAAGTTATTGTATTTGGCTTCATTTTAGGGCATTGTAGTGAATATGTTAGGTAAATGATGTCATGAGCAGATATGCCTGGTGCAGATAATTGTCCGTATGACAGTACCCTGTCCGTGTTCTTAGTAATAATCAGGTCTAGTAACGTCTCGGATGTTGCAGTATGATGCGTGGGCAAAAGTGGTAAAATGGTCATATTATACGATTCGAACATTGTCAGAATTTCTCGAGTGGCGGGCGACTCGATGGCTAGTATAGTCCGACCATCGGATCTGTGCCCCCGTAAGATATGCGAACTGAACCTTAATTCCTTTTCAGCCTCGGCAATTCATTTCTCCCCCTGTATTCCTATTTCTCTCTTTTCTATCCCTCTCTCTTTCTCTCCCCCACTACTCACAATTTTGAGCCTTCTTGCAGGACAGTTTATTTGCACTTGCAGTCCAGTGTTGTCAACTCAACATGAATACTGTAGCACGGAGTGGCGAAAGAAATATTATTAAGCAAGTAATAGCATTTTGCATAAGTCAATCAGCGTCATTAGACCTACTTAAATTAAATTATGAATAAGTAATAATTAACCTTACAGTATTATAAGCAATATTCAAGAGATATGATACTGTTTGACGGAAGTTTGGCAACATCTCTATTCAGCTAGGTTCGTGGCCTGGTGTTTGACGTAGTGGAGAGAAACAGGTGGAATGGAGTGAGTAGAGGCGTTAACTTTTCCAAGAACGACGACAGCGCTGAAGGGGCATAGATCCGATGGCCCGACAATAAGTTGGTATTGAAATCTCCCAAGATTAGAACGTGTTCATAATGTGGTGATAAGTCCAATAATGCGGTTTCAAACTCCATCGAGATACTAAGTCTGGGGGGGCTTGTATACTACACTGATTAAACATTTCTGATAGGAAGCGCAAATTTCTATAAACATAAATTCGGAACGAGCTGCATATTGGTTGGGTGACTGGCGTAAAACTCTTGGTTGCAGGTCTGAACGCACGTAGACAGCACAACCACCTCCCTTTTTTCCAACTCTGTCATTTCGACAAATAATGTAGCCAGGTAAATCCACTAGAGAGGAGGAGAGGGAAGGTTTTAACCATGTTTCAGAAATGAGGATAGCGTGAATCTTCAAAGGAGCCAAGATGGAAAGTATTTCGTGATAGTGTTGTATTAAGCTTTGGGCATTTAAATGGGCTACCTGCAGCGCGAAAGGATTACTATTGACCAAGTCTGCTTTCAGGATGTCAGTTGTTGTCTGTGTCGGCGTCAAGATGGAGGGTGTAAGGTTGTTAAACTTGTCATTGTCCGCAGAGACTGTCGGGTGCTGCCGATAACTGTTTACTGAAATGCTGGCAACCTAATCTATTTGAATTGCTATATACTAACTTGCACGATTCGAACAACTAAAATAATCTAAACTACGATAACTACAACAAAATATACAACACTAAGATTGAAATTAACTAGTGTACCTACAGCTATTGACTCAATTCTAATATACCAATTTTATAATTAATTGATTAAATCTAATAATTTATACGCTTATTTGCTAGTGATATGTTACAATTTACCCTGATAAAGCTTGTAATGGAAAATAATAAGATTAGTGTTTGAAATGAATAATTAACAATTAATAAACATTTATAATAATATACCAACAATAACTAATGTGGTATGGAAAGTTAGATAGGCCTAATGTATCTATGTATATATGTACAAATTTATTATTTCTTAAATTTAAGCTCCTAGTTCACATTTCAATGTGACTCATCTATTTTACTGTAATCGTTATTATTCTTATATGTGTGTTATTCTGTGTTTTTGGCTACCCAGGATGCCTGGGCAGACTATTTCTTGGAAATAAATTATATATATATATATATATATATATATATATATATATATTATGACAAGGTACTTTTGTAAATAGTATTGGTCTTAAATAACTGTTTATAGACCTAAGAATAATGTTAATTTTTCTACACCTGTAAAACGATAATATATTGTATTCTATCCAACATAATATTTACTTTTGTCCTTCAAGGGAAGATTTATTTTTTTCTCTCTTGCTGGACCTGTATTACAATTCACAATAGCCCCATTCGACTGACATGGTATGTGTTTGAGAACAGAGGACTACCTTGCCAGTTGCTTTGTAATTATGTTCTATTCTATGTGCACATAACTTAAGAGATAATGTGCCTCAATTTCGAAGTCTACTAATCACACACGTGTCTCACACCAATCCAAACTATGCTTTTTGTAAATAGAACGACTTTTACGTGTACCTTTATAACTATAACGAGAAAGTAGAGTTTAATCCAGCTAGCATTGTTAACGTAACAGGCTAACTCGTCTCACAGCTACCTTCTGTTATATGAATCGTGTCCATCTCGAATTGATGAAGTGGATTACAAAATGTCCTAAGTAATTTCTTTTTTAGCTTTTAACTCTTTTTATTGAATTTTAAATTTATTCTTTTCAAGGCCACACATATATAACTGTGTAGGCCTAAGTTTATTTGGTATATTCTCCTAAGTCTTGACGTAGATCCTTTTGAAAAAAAAAAAAAAAACTTATGCAGGCAATACGATCGTCAAATATGTTTTATCAGTTTTTGTCATTTTTCTCATAACTGGTCACTTGACTTAGGCCATTTTGGAATCCACTTCTTCAATTACTAGAAGTTGTTGAACCCTTATATGAAAATTAATATGAATCTTATTAAAATTAGTATATAAAGATTTTTCATCATATAATATGTAATTAAATGTAAACTAAATCAAATACTATTTGGGATGGATGATATCCTTATATAAAGGTGTATTTAATTCACATTTCGTAAGTCTTAGTAAAGATATGCTATACCGGCTTGTTTCCCAGGTTTCGTAAGCATACTCGTCTTATTTCTGTCCACTTTAAACACTGGTGTAAGTAATTTCGAATCCTCCAAGAAATTAAATCTCAACAGTCGGTTTTAAAACATTTAAAATCATCATCACCGGGAGGACGGAAATGGTAGGCCCTATATTATTGCAGAAAGGTTCTCGGGCACTGCTTGTATAGTGATTGTATTAGTCGTGTCCTTGTTCCTTTTCTAAGGGACGAAGTTGTCGGAAGTATGTCCAGAATCGAACCGAAAGACAATTTCACGTCTCGCATGCCATCACGAGGCTCTAAATGAAACTCTGTACGTAGTCTTGGTGACAGGGCATCAACGGCAGACGTCGCATTACAGCACGGAGTCTGCCGTCACTCAGGAAGAACTACAAAAAAGAGAGAGAGAATTACTTAGTGTCTTTCTGCCGTGATGTCTGCTCCTTTCTTCGGCCCCTGTATCCACTCTTTCTCCAACTCAGGGTAGGAGAGTGAAGTTTCATGTTCTTGTATCATTCCTAAATCACAGTTTCCTCAAAAGGAAGAGTGACGCTGAACGAAAGCCTTCCAAAGTTGTTGATTACTTTCCCGTCAGGTTACTTTGAAATTAGGAACTAACAGTGAATTCGTGTTTTAAAAATCAGTCCAGGTTTGGACTTCGAGGTATTTAGCGAAATGTTGTACATTCAGATATTTGTGTGTACTGTTGTGGTTTAATGGATAGTGTCAACGCTTCTCAGTCAAGCGGCCCGTGGCAATAGGTCTGAAGAATAACATTTGTAAAATATATGTACAAATGCCACTTTGTCTGAAACACAAAAACACCGTAAGAATTCCGTTAAAATTGCATAAATTGACAGCAGTATGTGTACTACTTTAGAACTCCGAAAAAAATATAATTAACAAACAGGAGAAAAGTAGTACTTTTCATTCATTCATTTAGAGTTCTGCCCAAAGGCATGTCTTTCATTGCAAACCCAGCATTCTCCAATCTTTCCTATTTTCTACCTTCCTCTTTCTTTCCTCATATGATCCATATAAAAATGTCGTCTATCATCTGATATCTTCTTCTACCTCGAACTCTTCTCCCGTTCACCATTCCTTCCAGTGCATCCTTCAGTAGGTAGTTTCTTCTCAGTTAGTGACTTAACCAATTCCTTTTTCTCTTCCTCATCACTTTCAGCATCATTCTTTCTTCACGTACTCTTTCCAATACAACTTCATTTTTTATTCTGTCTGTCCACTACACACGTTCCATTCTTTTCCACATCCACATTTCAAATACTTCTTTTCACTTCTCTTCATTTCGTCTTAATGTCCATGTTCCTGTTTCATAGAATACCACACTACATACAAAGCACTTAACTAGTCTTTGCCTTAATTATTTTTTCAGAGGTCCGCAGAAGATGCTCCTTTTTCTATTAAAAGCTTCCTTTGGCATTGCTATCCTCCTTTTGACTTCCTGGCAGCAGCTTATGTCACTGCTTATAGTACACTCCAAGTATTTGAAGCTGTCCTCTTGCTCTACTGCCTTATTTAGAATTCGCAATTTTATCTTCTGTATTTTTCTTCCTATTACCGTGCTATTCGTCTTATTTGCATTTATCTTCATCCTATACTGCTCACAGCTGTCATTTAGTTATAGTAGCATATCCCTTAGCCTCATCTGCTCCTCTTCTAACAACGCCATATCATCAGCAAATCTTATGCAGTTTATTCTTCTTCCTCCTACTATCAATCCTCCCATGTTCTGAAAACAGTTCTTTATTACATCCTCCAAGTAGATGTTGAATAGTGTAGGTGATAATGTGCATCCTTGACGTACTCCTCTCCCAATTTCACTTCCTTCTGACATTTCTTATCGTATCCTGACTCTGACTCGTTGTTTCATATAAAGATTACTGAACAGTTTTCTCTCTTTGCAATTCACACCAATTTTCATTAGGATTCCCATCAGTTTATTTCAATTCACTTTGTCGAAAGCCTTTTCTAGCTCCACAAATACTACATACACTTCTTTATTCTTCTCTAGGCATCTTTCGCCGATTGTCCGTAGCAGTCAAATTACATCTCTCGTACCTCTTCCCTTCCTGAAGCCAAACTGCTCTTCTTCCAACCGTTCTTCCATCTTAGAATATAAACGTCGATTCAGTATTCGCAAGACAATCTTCGCCGAGTGCAATATTAGTCTGATAGTCCTGAACTACTTAATTTCTTGGCATTATTTTTCTGCGGTATTAGAATCAAGACTGTCTTCGTACAATCTTCATGCCAATCGCCTTTCTCATATATTTCGTTGCATAATGATAGAATTTGCTTCTTGTCTGCACCAAAGCATTTCACTAATTCAGTGCGGATTCCATCATCTAAGGAATGGAAATTAAATTGATTTATGTCATTCTACATAAACAACTTTACCGTGTGTACACGAACATTTTTAGAAGGTGCGAAACTTGTTAGGAAACAGAAGTTCGCCATTTCGATATACTGATGTGACACAAGGTATATTCTACGTATTTCTCGGGAAAATCGCGTCGTAAAACCTCGACTTAGCACCTGCACCCTGAACAGGAAACATGTCCTGTACGCAGGACAGGATGTCTTGAAAATACCCCAACAAACTTTTGGAGATGGTTCTACACACAAAACGAATTTAAAAAATCCAATATACACATGTTTCGAAACCGAATTGTTTCATATCTACAGCCTTTTCCTTACGTACTATAAGTAGTATCCGGCAGAGTAGATGTTCGAAATTTGATCCTCCACTCTGAATACACGCCTGAGCACGATAATGCATAGGCTTCGTATTCCAGCTACCTAAAGACTGAAGTTAAAGACGCATTGGATATATAGTACGCCGAACACAGGTAATGCAACGGATAAGGATATAAACAAACAGGGTCCACACCTGTGGAGTAACGGTCAGCGCGTCTGGCCGCGAAACCAGGTGGCCCGGGTTCGATTCCCGGTCGGGGCAAGTTACCTGGTCGAGGTTTTTTCCGGGGTTTTCCCTCAACCCAATATGAGCAAATGCTGGGTAACTTTCGGTGTTGGACCCCGGACTCATTTCACCGGCATTATCACCTTCATCTCATTCAGACGCTAAATAACCTCAGATGTTGATAAAGCGTCGTAAAATAACCTACTAAAATAAAAAAAAAAACAGGTCGTCGCTTCGTTTTCGTGGGGTACAGTCAACTCCCGACATTCTGAAGCTATACTAGTAAACACATGCTTGAGCCGTGATGTTCATTTTCGTCGTGATCTTCGCAGTGTATAATAACGTGGATTCGTAGTTACGGAACTTGAACATAGGCCTATGCGGATGACACTTGAAATGGTTTTATATTGCAAGAAATTCTTTCAGTATCACATAACGTTATTGGTACATGTTCAGTACAAGATATTCCTACGGTCTGATATTTTTTCGTGTTTCATTAGGATATTGCATATGTCGCTCATCACTCAAAACCCACAAATTTTCTATGTACTTTTCTAGAAATTCCCAAAATGTAAATTATTTAATCTATTGGGATATTGGCAGTGAACATCATGATGGACTACACAAATCCATACTAAAAGTTGAGTGCATCATAAATTTCAAATTTTCATGGTACTGGTTCTTATAGATTACGTTTAGCAGACTTTCTGTGACTTTTGGTATTGCAGTGTCTTTCAGTGCACTTTTTAGTCACTTTTACGTTTATTTTACACAATTTATATGTAATGTTGTCTATATTGACAGTGAAAATATTAGTTAAAATATCCTCAACTATGCCTTACAATATTTTACGCTGGAGCGTCTTACCTACAGCATTTCACCTCTGCAATGAACCTTCAATCAGCCACAAAAATGTAGTTATTTAAATCATACGACTGTAAGAAGCAGTGATCGATAAGACTACTCACTATGACTGCGTCCCGGTTTTGACTTTCTAGAGGAAGAGAACAAAGAATGCGTAACTATTTTGTATACGAATATACATGTATTTTTTTATTGGGTTATTTTACGACGCTGTATCAACATCCAGGTTATTTAGCGTCTGAATGATATGAAAGTGATAATGCCTGTGAAATGAGTCCGGGGTCCAGCATCGAAAGTTACCCAGCATTTGCTCGTATTCGGTTGAGGGAAAACCCCGGATAAAACCTCAACCAGATAACTTGCTCCGACCGGGATTCGAACCCGGGCCACCTGGTTTCGCGGCCAGGCGCGCTGACCGTTACTCCACAGGTAATATACATGTACCTGCGTTGTGACGTCATATATACTTCGAATCAGGCAACCTCATTCAAGTTTATAGGTAGCTTGAATACGGAGCCTAATAATGCATAAGCGTTCGTACACGCTCCAACATTTCAAACGTTCTGGGAAGATTGCACATGCTTAAAGGTACATTGTTACGAAGTTCCCATACCATCCACTAGTTACCATAAACTAAACATTTCAAATGTCCCCAGAAGAATGGATTAAGATTCGGTTAAGCGAGGAGGCGACATACCTATCCATTGTCCTGGAAAAAAACCTGTTATGCACAAGTCACATTTTCTGTCTTAAGAAAGACGAATACATCTTCAAGTTCGTTTGGACGATATGGAAATCTTGCGACAGAGTATTTTTAACTACGTGCAACCTTTCGTCGAAAGGTTCGACAGTCAATGCAGCATTGTGTCCAGGATCGCATTACGAGCATCCACTCTGAGAGATACTACATAAGAAAAGGGCTCTAATTCTGAAATGTGGATATGCAATTTTTTTGTCGTGTTTAGAACCACTTCTCAATGTAGTTTAGACACACCCGATATAAATCGTTATGTTTTATTTAACGACGCTCGCAACTGCAGAGGTTGTATCAGCGTCGCCGGATGTGCCGGAATTTTGTCCCGCAGGAGTTCTTTTACATGCCAGTAAATCTACTGACATGAGCCTGTCGCTTTTAAGTACACTTAAATGCCATCGACCTTGCCCGGGATCGAGTAGGCCAGCGCTATACCAACTCGCCAACCAGGTCGACCACCCGATATATATATATATATATATATATATATATATATATATATATATATGAGTCCAGGGTCCAGCACCGAAAGTTACCCAGCATTTGCTCATATTGGGATGAGAGAAAACCCCGGAAAAAACCTCAACCAGATAACTTGCCCCGACCGGGAATCGAACCCGGGCCACCTGGTTTCGCGGCCAGACGCGCTAACAGTTACTCCACAGGTATGGACGCATATATATATATATATATATGTATATAGAGCCTATATGTAAGTGTATACATACACACACACGGACGCACGCGCACACAAACACACGTGGTATAGTTCGCGCCAGGGATTTTGGCAGATGGATTTTCTTAATGTGAACTGGAGAGCGAGTTCCTCACCGCTGCAAGATCGGCTGTTATCTCTGTCGCAGTGGAATGGGTAGGACATAAGAGTAAACATGCACGCCGGAATATTTATGCACTCTGGACAGTCACCTCCAAAAACTAAACAAATATTACAGTAGTCTATATGTGTCTTTGGTATTCCCAAGAAACTTGTTCGAGTAATTAAAATGTGTCTCAATGAAACTTACAGCAGAGTCCGTATAGGCCAGTCCCTATCTGATGCCTTTCTAATTCACTGCGGGCTAAAGCAAGGAGATGCACTATCATCTTTACTTTTTAACTTTGCTCTAGACTCTAGAGTATGCCATTAGGAAAGTTCAGGATAACAGAGAGGGTTTGTCTATGCGGATGACGTGAATATGTTAGGAAAAACTCCACAAACGATTAGGGAAAACACGGAAATTTTACTTGAAGCAAATAAAGCGATAGGTTTGGTAGTAAATCTCGAAAAGACAAAGTATATGATTATGTCTCGTTACCAGAATATTGTACGAAATGGAAATATAATCTGTTATATATATATATATATATATATATATATATATATATATATATATATATGTATATGGAAATATGTTAATCCTTAGACAATAGATAAGACTGAGTTTTACGAAATACAAACATTAAGGGATGGAAATGGGAGGCAGTAATGATCAAAATAATTATACCGATTTATTTTTTTTAACCAGCAGACGTGCAGCCTTTAAATTTAAAACAAAGATTCACTCATAAAATTTGGTTAGACTATTCATCTCATCTCTCAGAATTGTTTCTAAAATGTATAAGGAAAGTAAAAATATTCAATTTCATGTAGGCTACTCCCTTGAAATAACTTCAGTTTTTTTTTCTTTTATTTTTTTTTCTTTTTTTTTTTTCTTTTTTTTTTTTTAAACTTCCGAGCAGAGAGGAGAGAGAAAGAAGTCGACAATTTTAAAAATTCACTAAACTATATTTAACTAGAGACGTAAAATTTAAAATGAAGGTTACTCTCTACAATGTTGGTTAAACATTCTTAGATTTCTTAAAAACAATATCCTAAGGTACTGATGAAAAGGCAGAAGGGAGTGAGAAATCTCACGTCATCCGATCTCGATGAAAGTCGATATCTAGGGATCTTTGCGATCACAAAAAACGAATAAGGTATTATTTAGTCCGACTTTGTCCCTAAAGTGGTGGAGTGGGACAAAAATGGGCGAAAAATTAAATTAGATATCTTAGCGGTTTTCGAGACGAAAATTACGAATAATACAATTTGTGCGAATTCAATATGGCAGTTTCAGTACTATGAAGTATATTTAAAAAAAATAAACATCGGATATCGCACAGGTAACACATGTACAGTATTTTAGGGGGTATGTAACACCTTTTGATACTAGGCCTATACATTTAGTAATTTCTACATATTCTGAATGAATGTTGTGCTGGAATTTAGTATAGTCATCAGCCAATACCTCTAGATTAATAAACAACTTTTTAGAATCCATAAAATACAGTAGGCCTATTTATTGTGAATGGTAATTATATTTTTCAATTGGTGCAATTTGTGCAGGGAAAATTAGTTTCTCCGATATTTTGTACGATTTCGAATATTTTAAAATGCTTTCTTCTCTGTTCTATTCACAATGTGCGCGTGAAGAAATTATTGCCCTTGTAATATCCATTACAATCCTATTTATTATACTCTTATATAAATCTAACTTCCGCAGCATGCAATTTTACCCAATTAACCAAATTATATTTTGATTATTAAGAAGAATCGTAATTTTATTAACTTGAATTGTCGCACCACCAGTAGAAGATCCCTAGATTATTACTGGACAAATCTTGTATATTGATCTGGTAAGGGTAGGATTATATATACATATATGCGCAATGCAATGCTTTTTCCTTTTAATAAAGAATTAATTTAATTTAGAAAATGTAGGAGACGTATTGTAAAATCATTGCGACCGGAAGTCATTTACATTTATTAAAGGTATTCTTTGAGTAGGACTGTACCGTGGTGTGTTTCATAATAAGGATAATTGATATGAGCTGCTGTTATGAAAATATGAACGACTCAGAATGTTATCGCATCTCATTCTCGCAGCTTACACAAACAATATTGGCTCGCCTACTGGAAATGACATCGAGGTCATCTGCCAAAATCGGTGCCTCCGACTGTAGCTATAGAGGTCCAGGGCACAGTACTTTACCTTTAGCGTGTAAAGAGGATGGCAATATGCCAATCATAAGAAAACGTTGGAAATTTAATTAAAATATTATGTACAGTATGTATTGTACATATTTGTTACTGTACGAGTTTGTGCCCTGGACCTCCATTACTTACGTGTAACAGCCTCCGGATTGAAGAGACCCTGAGTTTTGTTTCCATGTCTACAATCTACATACTTGACTGGAATAGCATAGTCAGTACAGCCTGCGTTATTTCTCATTCGTCTTTAATATCTTGACATAAAGTATTTATACCTTATTTTCTTTCAAGGAGTGCAGTTCCGTGTTCAAAGGAGCCACCGAAATAAAATAAGGTATACCACACGCTACCGGAATTACATTCCTTCACCTTGAGTTGCCGATATAGGGAGTATCCAAGCTGACAGGCATATTCCAATTCCTCCTTAGAGGGGTTGTGCCAATTGGAACGCTATCGCGTACGTTTGTTCTGTAGGGTGAGGGAGAGTTTGATTTCAGTATTTTCCGTGTCGTTTGAAAGTGCGGTTTGTTAAAGAACAGGTCTTTCGTGTTTTATGGTAATTGTGTGTGCAGAAGTGAATTGTTCTACATATTATTTATATGTGCTTGTTGTGTGAAGTTGGATTTAAGATTATCTCTGACCACGTTGCAGCTAAACAAATGTCTACAACAAAGGTAAGACATGTAAGACTTGTTCAAAAATTATACAACTTCATCCGTCGCTTTATTTAGCGGATTTAAATAATTAGTATTAATCCTCTTCTCTTCATCACGTTGTACGATAACAAAGCAATAATTTATTTTTCTTCACTATGAACAGTCGTATTTGTCACGGGCCACTTTAAAACGCAATTTTCAATTTTTAACTCTGCTCTCAGTAACAGCCGTTGCTTACGAGATTCTCCAGTGCACACACACACACACACACACACACACACACATGAGAAGACATGAATATACAATCCAGATCAAATAATACTGAAGATTCGTACCTAAAGCATGATAGGCCTATACGGAAAAAATAAAAATGATATTATGATTGTTATTTGTGTACTTTTTTTTTTTTTACTTGTATTTCTCCTGTTTGCTCTGAGAGTAAGAATTTAATATTCTGTAGACTACTCATCATGGCTTCTAATATTCCAAACCACTTACTGCGCGACTACGAGCATGTTGGAAACTAATCCATATAGCTACTGTACCATCTCTGCACAGGATAGACCTATTTCTTGATTTTT
Source organism: Periplaneta americana (assembly GCF_040183065.1). Lineage (NCBI taxonomy): Eukaryota > Metazoa > Arthropoda > Insecta > Blattodea > Blattidae > Periplaneta > Periplaneta americana. The sequence goes on from NC_091128.1 coordinate 25,811,449, forward strand.
AATCGATTAATGGCGTTGTATTAACTAAAAGTTTACCTAGCGTCGGTGGAGTTTACAGCGAGATGGTATTTGGAAAGAAGGGTCAGAGGATTCGCACTGGCATCACCTGACATTCGCCTTGTAGTTTCAGAAAGCCTCGGAAAAAATCCGGCCCAAGCATTATTCGAGTCCACTCCCGAATCCAATCTCTCGTCACTACGCTCCTATGGTTATCCCGAGTGTACGCCGCGATAATCGTCAATTTATTTTCAATTCTGAGCCCTCTTTCTCAACGCTACGAAATCTTTCATCTTATTACTCATATCTTCATATATTAGGTTTTAATCTTCGTCGACATTTTCTGTCATGAGGAGTTTATTAAGCTGCCTGTGTCTTTTCTTTTTATTAAGCTGCTGGCACAATAGATGGCTGTGCAGCTAGATAATTTATTTTATTGAATATAATTAACACAATGTTAATAATGGAAAGCTTTCTTGTAATTATAATTATTCAGATTTGATTCAGTAATAAAATCATTTTTTAAGTTGTTTACCGACGTTGTATTAGTTGGTTATTTAGCGTGAATGGAATTGGTGATAGAAGGTACAGGGACATCATTTTATTTTTACTAACATTTTTAATATTAACCTGTCTATATCTTTAGAGAACCGGAAACACCGCTTGCTCCCCCCTCCAAGACTGGAGTTCGATGATACTGGCGTAAAGCACAAATCACTCTACTAGGTATAGGAAGGAAGAAAAGTAGTTCATCCATTTACGTAAACTAGGAAATATCGCGATTTTGAGTTTGATAATTTTCATTAGGTTTTTCTTTAATCAAAGTACAGTACTGTATTAAGAATAAGTGTTTTTACTCACGAACTGAGTTATCCATGCGAACGTATTCATTATGCAGTGTATATTATACTGTCTACAGCACATTAGCGTACAATATAGAGAAAGAAGTTAAATTGAAAAATAATCATAATATGAATATTTAAACACAATTTTGAAAATGGTGACCGTTCATTTCGATACAGGCTTCAGTTCTTTTGTGCATATTATCGCACTATAGACTATTGCATCTAATTCCAATTACCAATTTCGTCCTTCGTACTAGTAACTCATGTTGAAATAATTCTGTACCTACTCTACGTACTGTAAATTCAATCTTCACTTCTGCCCGACCCGAAAATATAAAATTACTCAGACATGCTATCTACTGTCCTTCCAAGTGGTTATGCCGCAGGATTGTAGAAAGGGAGGAAATCACGTGACAGTTAATTACTTAACGAGGCCCTTTTATTTAAGTTAAATTAAACAGCTGTATAATATTACGTAAACTTCCAATTCCTAAGAGAAATTAATGTTTTCAGAAAAGAGCTAAGATAGCCCAGCTATTACAGAGGGGCGAGCAGAAGCAGGTGGGGGGAAATCGGGATGCGATGTAGGCAAACGGACAGTACCTGTGCGAAAATATGTTTCAATATTGAAAGCTCTTTCGTCACTGGAAAACGCGAACATATTTCTGGAACGTACTATACTCAGTAACTCAGTACTGCTTACTATCTGCGGTCTTGGTTCTGTGTGGAGTTGGAACTTCCTTAGTAGAAGGGGTGGGAGTGAAGTACATTCAAAAACTCAGGAACAATAAAAATTGAAGTAAAAATAAAATGATGTCCCTGTATTTGGCGATATGAGGCTGAGGATTCGCCACAGGTTACCTGACATTCGCCTTATAATCGGGGAAATTCTCGGATAAAACCCAACAATATAGGCTAATAAGCTCACGCCGAAATAGAATTATATTTGTTAAAACTTTAATGTATTTCGTTATATTTTCTTTCTGTTATGAGTCGGCATATTTCATAAAATTTCGACGCGAATTTCAGTTAAAGTTACCTCAAAGTAATTATAGCCTGGGTTTTTCTTAAATAAATCCTAAATTTAAACCAATAAAGTAAAGAAAAACATGTTTTGTACTGTAGGTAAATAATTAAGTAACTAAAACTAGATAATGATCCCTTTTATTAATTGAAAGAAAGTGAACAATTATTTTTCATGAGGAATATTGGTTAAATGCTATAAAAATTTTTCAGATCAGATATCTTTGATGTAACCGAGACATTGCATAGAGTGTCGTATCTGGTTAATCCAAATGTTGAATGTATTAGACCACCGGCGTAGCTGAGTCGGCTAGGCGCTTGCCTGCCGATCCGGAGTTCTGGCGCGGGTTCGATTTCCGCTTGTGTTGATTACTTGGTTTGTTTTTTTTTTAGATATTTCCCAACTGTAAGGCGAAACTCGGATAACCTATGGCGAATGCTCGGCATCATCTCGCTATCATCAATCCAATCGCTGCTAAATAACCTCATAGTTAATACAGCGTCGTTACATAACAAACTAAGACGGAAAATGTAACACTCTCGCAGCCTTGAATTTCGCGTCTCCTTCAAGTACTTTAGGGCAAGCTTACTAGAGTGTTAAGGCTGGTTCACAATAAACCGGGAACGGAATCGACAACGAGAATGGAAATATTGTTAAAATAAATGTATTTAAATGTGAGTATTCACAATTAACTATTGTGAATGCTCACATTTAAATCCATTTATTTTAACACTAGCCGTACCCGTGCGCTCCGCTGCACCTATTAGAAACAAGTATAAAGTAATTACATAATTAAAATAGGACATTTGATCCAGGGGACATTCGTGTTTGATAGAAGGATAAATCGTTTAATATATTACTTAATTTAAATTGTATTTAAATAATTAAAATGCGATCATTTTGGTCCAGAGACCACTCATTTGGTGCAATGATAATTTCCTTTAACATGTTTCTTATTTGTTATTACATGCAACCATAGTTTAATGAATGCACAAAATAGCCTATTAAGTTTTCTGTGCATAGGCTATTTTAATCTTACCTGTCCTCGATTCACTCAGAAGTTACTGTAATAACATTATAGCATTACGTCCGTCTAGAGAAACTACACCTTCCAATGGTGAAATAAATAAATTATACAAATCGGTTAATTTAGCATCCGCTATTACTTCATACAAACACAGAAACATTCTCTGTAGGCTATGTTTAATATCTTTCGATTGTTGTTGTCCAAGGCCCCATTTGTTCTTATTTCATTGCACCGCCTTAGATGGCGTTATTTTAATTTTAAAAATAATTTATCTCATTAAATATCAGTCTTTTGCAGAGAATAAAACTTATCGGAAATCATTTTTAAAGAAAATTTTGTTATTTAACATTTTTACAAAAATCAATAATAAGCGAGATATTTAGATTTATTTAATTCAGGTCCCCTTATAACTCCCCATTCAATTAAAGTATTTTGAATGCCATATAGCCTAAAATCTAAGTTACAACGAACTTAATTTATATTTAAATTTTCATATAAATCGGTTCAGCCATTATCGCGTGAAAAGGTAACAAACATCCAGACAGACACACATACAAACAAAAATTTCAAAAAAGCGATTTTCGGTTTCAGGGTGGTTAAATATATAAGTATATTAGGACCAATTATTTTTGGAAAATAGAAAATTATCAGAAAAATTTCGGCTACACATTTATTATTAGTATAGATTATTTCCGTCCTTGTTCTCGTTGTCGTTTCCGTTCCCAGTTTATTGTGAACTAGCCTTTACTCTCACACCGCAAGTGATCGGATCGCTTTTCTAGCATGATTGCGGCGTCCCCTCTCCCCACTCGATGGCCAGGCTTCAAACATATTCTGTTCTGCTGCTGTTATGTCGTTCTTCGCTCTTTGCCCCTCATATAGTGTCTATAAGATTACGTCCAATTTTGGTTTTCACTTTAAAATTAAAATTGTCTAATGTTCCTTCATATGAGACGGAGAAGACTGAAGTGAGAGATGTGACTAACAGGCTTGGAGCTCTCATAAACAGTTCCTTTCAGCCATAGTTTCTTCTGTAAGGATGCGTTTTTGGCGTAGATTTTAAATGTTTCTCCTCCCAATGTCTTAATTAATTAATTAATTTGTTAATTAATTTAATTAACAAATGCATTAATGTAATTAATTCATTTATTCGTCCTTTCGTGCCATCCGTCCATCAGTCCTTTCGTCCTTTCATCCTATCATCATTTCATTCATTCATTCATTCATTTTCACATGTTTTTCACGCACTGGTCATGGAAATATTGGATACATGAACATAAAATCTGCAGTGCTTGGGAAAAGTGACACAAGTCAGTTTTCACAAACCTTTTTTGATCATTTACTGACAACTTACGGAACGTCTGCTCGCTTGGAAAAAAAATACATAAAGTATTTCTCCCATTACAATAATTCATACAGAAAAAATCAAATCAACATAAACCAGTGTAAATTGTCAATAAATTATCAAAAAATGTTTGTGGAAACTGACTTATGTCACTTTTCCCAAGCACTGCAGAAATATAGACTAAAATACACTGCAGTACAGTGTTAAAGATAGTACATATTGCATTTTATTACTTCAATTCCAGTAGGCCTGTAGATATTTTAAACAACCGTTGGGATTTTAAATGAAGGTAATTAGTCTTCAACAATAATTGTATGTATGTATATTTGTAATTATTCACACTGAAAATGGGTAAATACCCGGTGGCAGTGGTAACTAATTACACTCAATAATTACAATAATAATAAAATACAGTCATAATATTAATAATAACATAATAACAATATATAATAATATTAACAAGGAGCATCCTAAATTAAATGAATCACTTAATATAACATAATTAATTAAAGTAAATCTAATTTATATCTTAACCCTAAGTTAGTACTTAAACCACGAGGATATATGATATATGTTCAAACTTCCACAAGTACCTTTCAGCACTACACTCATTTCGCTATCAATTCACTCACTGCACTGGAACTAAGACACATTTTACTGACACTATCCTGATTTCATTAACACTTCAAAAACATTTCTCTGTTCAAATACTTTACATTACCACTGTAAACTATAGAACTTCACTGACACACACTTCACTCGCACAACACATTTCCCAGACACAACACACTTCTTCAATGATACAACATTTCAAATAACAGAACATCAATTACACCCTTATTATTCCGTAGAATTATACTTACTGTTTTAACGTCAAATCGCTAGCCTATAACTCACACCCGTTCACTATAAATAATTCATCGGTCTTCCGTAAGTGTGCTGGTAATTTAGAGACGAGCATTACCATGGCGCTGATGGAACATGATAGAATGAGATGGCATGAAAAATGACAGTAAATCACTTACTTTGAGAATCGGTAATATAACTGATTTAACAATTGTTAAATCTTTTTGAAAGAAGCACTAATCTTTAACATCACCGTCAACAGAACCATCACAATCACTAATTTGAATTCAAGATTAGGGTCCAATAACCCATTACGTTCATAATTTTATATAAATTATTAGTTACAACTGCAATAATTATTCTTTATTTAATATTATTTGAATCCGCTTACCTACCAATCAGGAGTTACGATCGGGCTTGGATTCGATTCCCGCTTGGGCTGATTACCTGGTTTGATTTTTTCCGCGGTTCTCTCCAACATTAAGGAAAGGTACTTGTGCAGATATGAACATATCATACTCGTGGGTTTTAGTTCGAACTTAGATTTAAGATACAAATTAGATCTATTTTAAATGTTATTTTAAGTGATCGTGCTTCATTTAATTTAGAATATTCCCTATTATTATTATTATTATTATTATTATTATTATTATTATTATTATTATTATTATTATTGTTAGTATTAATTATTTGTATTAATTATTGGTAGCTATTATTATCAACTGTACTTTTAATTAATACGTTTATTATTGTCATTATTGAGTGTAATTAGTTACCACTACCACCGGGTATATACACATTGCAGTGTGAATAAATACATACATACAATGTCAGGTAATCTATGACGAATCCTCTGTCTCATCTCGCCAAATACCATCTCACTATCACCAATTTCATCGACGCTAAATAATCTAGTAGTTGGTGCAGCGTCGCTAAATAACAAAAATTATTCATTTAATTACGAAGGTTATTCTAAGTTGATTACATGATATGGCTGCGATAGCGAATCAACCATAGAATCGAAATATCAGAAATAACTATGTATTTGCAATAAACCATCTCAACTACCGAATTGTCTATTTATAAACATAGCTAGGAAGTTGATACCGAAACTTTAAGTTGTGTGAGCTTGAAGTATATCTCTACCAATGAACAGTAATAGCGTAGTCATTAATATTAATAAATCAGAATGACAAATGTGTACTCCTTTATTGTTAGGAAGAAAACAATATATTTTGTACTCAAAAATTATCCTTTCTACGTCACAATACGTGACTGGGGTATATCAGAAATGTGACAACAGATTGGGCGATATGTGAAGAGAATTCTTACATGTGTTTAATGCTAGGTTTACACGGGGACAGTTTATAGCTAGAGAAGGTCTAAAGCAGCCATGTCAGAAATGAGACTCTGAATGTGCAGTTATGTGCGCGGATCGCCGGTCTGTGCGGACTGCATTATTCAAAGGTTGCTCCTACCAGTTCTTAGCTGGAGGAATGTACATTAATCTATCTGCGCTTCTAGGGTTGGATTAAATAGGCATTTGGACATTATAAATACACTTAGCAGAAGGGGGGGAAAAAAAAAACACAGTTATTATCAGTGTCTATATTTGACAATTGCAATACAAAAAATTTTAGGCTTACTCAGTTATACTTGACAAAGTAGTGGTTTCTAAAGCATAATTTATTAAAATGATTTTTATATAGTATATGAAGAAAAGGAATATTGTAGTAATTTCGAAACAACAAAAAACTAACACAGTATGGAATATTGCAGTAATTTTGAAACAACAAAAAAAGAACACAGTATTTCATTTTATGTGGTAGGTACTAATTATTTCAAATAATAGACCCTATTCTTTCATTGTTCGTCAAGCATTATTATTTATTGGGACCATTGGTACACAAATGTTAAAGATAATATACTCCCAATTAATTACATGCAGTAGGACATTGTGAAGTTTTACGCTGAAATAATTTCCTTGCTATATGTCAATATAAATTAACATTAATATTAATAAATGATATAAATTAAGCTAAGAATTTAAATTCACATATAGTTTATTTAGAAAACGTTGAGAGCAAGTATCGACAAGTTTGAAGCGTTACTGAAAGAAATTAAAAGTGTAGTTCACAAGCTGTGAAGCGACGATATTTTATTTATGTCAGGTTTAAAGATTTATTAATGTAAGTATATTAGCATAATATAGTGACGTGAGACAGAAAATTCGCCATTATATATTTTTCCAGAAAATTCTTCCGCCTTGAAATAGTTGCTTTCATCGCTCTTACAACCTCAAGAGCTTAATGTATTCCTTACAATATTCTCATCACTTACCAGCTTATGAAATGAAAGTCGTAAGTCGTCTAATCTTTGATGGCTGTTAGTACTGACTCTAAAACAACGCCAATGTCAAGTTTGTTTTGCCGTGAGAGTACTGATTAACTTTACTAATCTGATCTAAACTGTCACAACACTATTACCTCGACATGGACTGATCAAAACCTTTCATTTTAAAATAAGTATTATTGGCTGAGGAAAACATAATAACAATTATTTTGTGTGATTCATAATTTCCCTCCTTCGTTATCTATGAACTCCTCACTTTATTTATCATAACTCATTCACAGACAGCGAAATCAGTACCCGTACTGAAACTGAGTTACTGAAACAAAAGCTGATATGCTGTTGCAGGTCTGTATAGCCCTGTCGCGTTCCCCTCCAAGGCGATTCACTCCCTCCAGGTAGGGGAATAGAAAGTGCACATCGCATAGAGACAATGTGCGCGATGCACAATGTGCAGGGTTTTAACATGTCTGGTCTAAAATATCGGGAGAGCTATTTAACAGGGTGTTTACACGGTGACAGAATATAGCTTTTGTTTACACGGTGACAGAATATAGCTTCTCTAAACCCATTAGGGAGCTCTCATTAGAATTATATAATTCTAAACTCTAGTCTTACTCTCCGGATCGTTTACATAGTGTAGACAGTTGAGAGAGAGAGAGAGAGAGAGAGAGAGAGTGAGTGAGTGTGTGTATGTATATGTGTTGAGAGCAGTGTTGCCAACTCAAAATTCCATTTACAGCTGCACAAGCTTACACCTTTACATACAAAAAATTTTGTTTTGCATAATTCTGCTCTGTAAAGTTTTTATACTTATTGCGAATGGTACCAGAAAGAGACTGAAATGAACAGATCCCTTGAAATTGTGTCTAAATTGTTTATAAAAATTATTTTGTTTATAATTTTGACATACAACTTGAAACATGATAGCTCATGCAATTTTTAAGATAGAGCCACATTTTTTTTCACTGTTTTATAGTTAAAACTATCCTTTAGTGCCTGACATAGAGCTATTTTTTATTTTCATTTACATTAATTAAATATTACCATATATGTAACTTATACTAATATTTTATGTTGCATAAATGATGTAAAAAATCGATAGATAATTATTAACTATATTAATGTTATTTTAGTCACTGTCAGGCACTAGGAGACAGTTCAAGCTTCAAAATGACACAAATATCTTCTTGGTATCACCATATTTGGCTGAGATATCATGTTTAAAATAATTAAATATTCTACAGGAAATGAGCCACAAACTTTCAGAGCCTAGAAGACTCCATCATCATATGTCACCCCTTAAGCAGCTTCATGTCGGTCCACTTTCAACTTCTTTCTGCCTCTCAAATACCTCTTCCTTGTTTTAACTTCAGGTGATAAATGTTTTTTTTTTTTAATTTTCTCCTTATTTTTCATTGATGTAACAAATCCTGCGATGGTGTTTGTCCCAGGGTTTATGCCCATCCTTCTAAGACTTTTAATTTATACTTTTGGACTCTTATTAAAATGACGTACAGCATCACTGACACACAAATTTACAGTTTTATGACTAACAGTAAAAGATTATAAATTACTTCATTATTTAAAAACGTGTTTTCAGCCTAATGATTATGCCCTGATATCTGTGCATCTATTTAGGGACTAGAAAGAAGTTTATTTTACAAGCAATGCTGGACGAGGGGATTTACTGCTACGAGGATCACTCCAAAAGTAATCCACAATATTTATTTAAAATTAGATTTTTAACTACAGCTTTGCTATTTTCATAGAATGTAGATACATCCTCCAGGAACAATACGTCACTTTTCCACATAATCCCCGCACCTTTCAACTGCCTTACGCCACCTTGGAATGAGGGCCTGTATACCTGCACGATAAAAGTCTGGACCAACACGTCTGAGCCACTCTTTAGTAGCATGCACGAGGGAACGACTTAAATTAAATTTGAATACAAGGGGGAAGGATGTATCTATGATCTCCTTAAATTGAAAAGGTTTAGAATGAAAAATAAATAAAAAAAAATGTTGTGCATTACTTTTGGAGTGATCTTCGTAGAAATTGACCGTGGCTGATGACGCAGAATTTTGGAAAATTGGACTTATATGAAAAACCATAAGGCATAAATCGAAAATTCTTATATCAAATTAAAGGGGAGAAAATTGTCTATCAAAATAGTTACATTTTGAAAATTCTAGTATTTAATCATTTTTTGCGTTTTGTACCTTAAAAAACCCGCTAAAGTGGAGTTAAAAAACTACAGATTTTTCTTAGCACATCACTTGCAAATTTTGAAATACAAACTATACAGTTTTAGGAACTGGAGAATTCTATATTAATATATACTAAATTATGAAAAGTGTGTGTCTATTTAGTCTCTCTATTTAGATATTAGAGTCAACGAGATACCTACTCTCAAAACCGTTTACACGGTCATATTCAGCTATAAACTCTCCCTCTCTTCTCTAAACTCTCGCCGTGTAAACGTAGCATAAGAGCTTCTTAACATGAGTTACGAAGTTGTCTGTATCTCTGTAGCAACTTCTTACTGCTTCCGCCACTCTGTGGAGGGTATGACACAAGCATGTATATGCAACTTTGTGGGAAACATTTTTTTGAAGTTCTCTAGGAATAGGGTTACCATCCGTCAGGCAAAATGAGGACAAGTCCTCTTTTTTTAATCATTTTATCCTGTCCGGCAGGCATTTAAAAAAAATTGAAATGTCCGGGATTTCGCATTTAAACTAGAATTAATATGAATATTGAACAAAATGCGATATTCTGCATAGAATATCTAAACAAATGGTGAAAAACCTATGAAAGAATTTAACTGCTATCAACGGTTGAAGCTGGAACACATAAAAGAAGATGACTTATTGACATGCATTGAATTCTTACACTCTAAAGATGTCACTATTCATGATTCTAAGGTATATTATCAATTTTATTCTGTAATGTACGAAGTTATGCAAATGTAGTTAATTTTGAGAAAGATTTAAGTTTAGATAAACAATGGTGCAAATTCTTCAATTCCAATAGTTCTGCGAGCACTGAAACTTTCTCAGAACTCTTAAAAATATGACAGTTTTATTTATTTATCCCAAATCACAATGAAAGTGTTGAGGGATGAGGGTGGGTGTCGTTATTGTGGTCCCACGTTGGACGCCATTTGTGGTGGTGTCATTGTTGAGGTCCCACGTTGGACGCCAATTGAGGGTGAGTGGTTATTGGGACCACACGTTGGGCGCCATTTGAGGGTGGGTGCGTCTCGATGTTGCGTGAGATTCACTCAGGGTAGCCGAGGTACGGTTGTGGTGTAGGTTGATGTCGGGAATAATCCCAAGCCGGCTACTTATATAAAAGGCAGTGTAAATTCCAAAACTATAAGTTTATTGTCGTATTCACTTGGTAAACCCTAGAGTATGTATTTCCGGCTGACTTATAATTCAATCGTTGGTCGCAATTCTGTATCGACTCAGTTGCAGCTCTGAATAAGCTCTATCCGATACTATAAATTCAATACTCTGTCCCGTACACTACGACACGAAGCGAAATAGTAGTCCTGTCGACACCAAACGAAGTAGTTATTGTGCCCTATATGTAGGGCCGCCGACACGATGTGAAGTTGTTTTTGCTGATCTCCGCTCCGAAGCGGAATAGTAGTCGTTATCTCCGCTCCCCGTCACCCTTATTTATAAAAACCTATCCTACGCTAAAACTAACTATCCTATTGGTTAAAAACTACGTCACTAACTGGCCTAAAATCTATTCCCTATTGGTCCAAAGTGACCTCATAAGCTGGACCAAGATCTCTTCTTATTGGGCGCGAAATATGTCATCTCTAAATTTAAACTTTGGATTTCCCATAACATCTAATTAGTTTGTATATCTCACAAGAATACCCGTTCTTTGGAAAACCCAAGCTTGGCAGTATCTTTCCCACGGGTCCAGTCTAACTCCGGCTTTATGCTTCATCGAGTCTCTATACGAAACCCCACTCAAGGTGGCCCTAAATCTGTCCGATGCTGACAAGTGACGAAACACCTGTGTGGGGAAGCTAATTCTAACGAAGTCGCCAGAACATCCCCGCGAATACATGTAATAAAAATATGGAGATATCACTTCGCTAATAAATCGGTCTCTCCCTCTCCTAATTACTGCTTCAGGGAGTACTTTCCCTAATATCTGCTCAATGGACAAAGGAACGAAATCGCATGCTAATGGAGACAGTCAGAGGTATCATCATAGCGAAATATAATTTCAAGGACATGTCCTGTGAACAGTTCCATACTTATTCGTTACAAGATATACGTTTGTCTGTTCAGGCTCTTGTGCACAAGTGGGCTCCATCGATAAGTAGGGCACAGATGTAATACTGATCCAGCAACTAGTGAGAAAACTAACTAAAGTGAGCCATTGTTTTTATCTTTTAGTTTTGTACATACCAATTTTTAAAAAGTCCTTCTTTTTTCAACAATGTCCCCTTATTTTAGATTCCATGTCCTCGTGTAGAATTTCTTCGCATGGTAATTCTAAAGGGACATCATTTTATTTTTACTAATATTTTTAATATTAAACTGGCTATACCTTTAGAGAACCTGAAACACCGTTCGCTACCCCATTCCACTACTGGAGTTCGATGATACTGGCGTAAAACACAAACAAATCACTTTACTAGGTATAGGAGGGAAGAAAAGTAGTTCATCTATTTACGTAAACTAGGAAATATCGCGATTTTGAGTACGATAATTTTCATTACGTTTTTGTTAATCAAAATGCAGTACTGTAGTAAGAATAAGTGTTTTTACTCACGAACTGAGTTATCCATGCGAACGTATTCATTATGCAGTGCATATTATACTGTCTACAGTACATTAGCGTACAATATAGAGAATGAAGTTAAATTCAAAATAATCATAATACGGATATTTAAACACATTTTTTGAAAATGGTGGCCGTTCATATCGATACAGGCTTAAGTTCTTTTGTGCATATTATCGCACTATACATTATTGCATCTAATTCCAATTACCAGTTTCGTCCTTCGTACTAGTAACTCATGTTGAAATAATTCTGTACCTACTCTATAAAAGAGTACCTTACGTACTGTAAATTCAATCTTCACTTCTGCCCGATCCGCACAGATAAAATTACTCAGACATGCTATCTACTGTCCGTCCAAGTGGTTATGTCGTAGGGTCGTAGAAAGGGGGGAAATCACGTGACAGTTAATTACTTAACGAGGCCCTTTTATTTAAGTTATTTTAAACAGTTGTAGGCCTATAATATTACGTAAACGTCCAATTCCTAAGAGAAATTAATGTTTTCAGAAAAGAGCAAAGACAACCCAGCTTTTACAGAGGAGCGAGCAGGAGCAGGTGGTGGAAACCGGGATACGACGTAGGCAAACGGACGACAGGGCCTATGCGAAAATATGATTCAATATTGAAAGCTCTTTCGTCACTGGAAAACGCGAACATATTTCTGGAACGTACTATACTCACTAACTCAGTGCTGTTTACTATATGGGCCTTGGTTCTGTGTGGAGGACAGTCGGAGCCTCATTAGTAGAAGGGGTGGGAGTGAAGTACATTAAAAAACTCAGGTACAATAAAAATTGAAGTAAAAATAAAATGATGTCCCTGTATCTAGGAGCCTTAATCATATATGCAGCACCATCAGATAGGGTGAGTCCGGGATATATTGCCATTGTTTTTTCAATGCCTTGTAATTTGAAGAATTATTAAGGAAGTGTCAGAGAAACAAGTTAAATGAAGTTGCAGAATGTAAACCAGACGTCTTTGACAGATAAGACAACAATATTTTTGACTGTATCTGGAGATATTTAACAGACGGCCGGTCGAAGTTGGTTTAAACAATCTCACCTGACCCCTCAAGATTGAAACGTTTGGTTAGAAATCGTCAGCTGAGCTACGACGGGATATACACGCTAGATTCGCTTCCCTTAACAACACATTTACATAACCAGAAACTGCATCACAATCCCAGCACCAACTGAGCTAGTGTTCCTAGTTACAGTTGTGGAATTATGTAAAATCCTCTCTCGTGAAGAGATAGTCACTCCAGCGCGTCGTAAATTCAACCAGCCTCTCGTGCACACATGTTCCGTCACGTCCCAGAGTGTTTGTACACTTGTGAAATCACCCCTCTGTTAACACTCCACTCAAATCCAATTAAAGGATTCCAAACACACGTGCATGGAAATTCCTTTTCATTAAAATATGTTATGAGTAGTGTGAATAAAGGCACTAGAGGGTGTGACGTTAATATAAGGAAGCCAAAAAAAATTCAATACAGTAATAAAATTGTGTATCGGTGGTCGTCCTCAGACATATTCTGCCGGTCAATACACCCTTACAGGTAGTGGCGTAAGCCAAAGTAGAAATTTAGACAGTGATATGTTATTTTATTATAGAGATACAAACGTATGCAAGCAGTATCGTTATCAGAGGGACTAGAACATTGTTTTTCATCCTGAAGATCCACATTCAAGTCCCGGTGAGTGAAATGGACTTTGTAGAGAAAAGAAACTGCATTGAGTTAGATTTTCATTGGATAACACTGATTATTTTTACACACTTCGTCTTTCATTCATTCATAGTTTTCTACACAAGGACAGATCTTTCACTGCAAACCGAATATTCTCCAATCTTTCCTATTTTCTTCATTTCTCTTAGTCTCCGCGTATGATCCAAGTATCTTGAAGTTGTCTGTCATTCTCATATTTTCTTCTGCCTCCACACTCTTTTCCCGTTCTCCATTCCTTCCAGTGCATCCTTCAGTAAGCAGTTCCTTCTCAGCTAGTGACCCAAACAATTCCTTTTTCTCTTCCTGATCAGTTTCAGAATCATTCTCTCTTCAGTCACTCTTTCCAACACAGCTTCATTTCTTATTTTGTCTGTCCATTTCACACGCTTCATTCTTCTCGATATGCACATTCCAAATGCTTCTCCTGACGTTTCGCGAGCGTCAGTAACATATGATCGCGACGTTGTCACAATTACTCTCTCTGTCTCTGTTTCTTAGTGGCAACGCGACCCTTTACCTGAGATTGGTTTGATAGGTTGATGCAGGAGGCTCTTTAATAATAATAATAAAATAATAATAATAATAATATTATTATTATTATTATTATTATTATTATTATTATTATCATCAGATTGCATCGAATAAAATTAAAAGTCACAAAATATACAAAAATGAGTTGAGTCGGACGTAAATAATCATACTCGCTGAGTTTATATCAGTTTTTGTAATAGTTTACTTTTATTAGGGTTAATAAAGTTGTCGAATAACACAAAGGCGCAGTGTGATAAAATAAAATGAATGATAGGCTCAATTTGAAATATGAATTTTCTGTACAAATGAATTAACATGGCCCTAAATAGCATTATGTCCATGATGTCAAAGTATAGTTTTGCAAAAATAGCGGTTATTATATCCCATTTGTTGCGCTCAAGTTTCGAATAATATGCTATTTTTGTGGAATATTTTCGATGTAATATTCAGCAATGTACTGTAACAGCAATGAAACATTTTGGCCATTGAATGGAAAGTTTTTCTGGCCAGTGTGTTGTTTTTTAGCGTTTTGAAGTGTCTGTGAGTGTGATTACAATGAATGTTATACGAAAAGCGTTTTCTGTGTCGGAAAAATTGGAAACCTTAACAAAAGTAAGATGAAAACAGTACTCTTAATCAGAAACAACTCTCTCATTCATTAGGAATCCCATCATCGATATTAAGGACGATAATATAAAAATGCGACTCAATCACTGCAGCTGCGACGTCGGGAGGATATAAGCTCAGGAAAGTGGAGAACACGGACACGGCAAACAACTATAAATGACTTTTCTCGAAAGAATTAAGTACAATACTTATTGCAAATTTCTTTTACGTACAGTAGAGTAATTACATAATGGAGTAATACTGTATTACCTTGCATGAATCATCTATTTCAATGAATAAAAATGCCAATAGATACTGTATACAAGTCAAAATTAGTATACCCGTCTAATACGAGGTCCTGGTTAATACGCGGTTTACACGCGGTCCATTAAACACCATCTTATCGGGGTTTTTACTGTTTTAACCCATAAAATTGGAATCACTGGAGGTAGAAATGTGATTTTTGTTTCTGTGTTTTCAGAAAACATTAAACATTCATCATACATACATGCAGGGTCCCTACAATATACCAATTTTCCGAGCGCACTTGTTATTCGATTCTGAGACTTCTAAGCGGTGAGTATGCGGTGAGTCTGCCTGCGCAGCACTGCCGCTATTGGCTATCCCCGATAAGCGGATACACCTGCAAACTTCACAAGGTTTAAGCGGGACTGTAGTTTTTTCTCTTCACGTCTTGGTTATGTCCATGTTTCAGTCTCATACAATGCGACACAAAGCACTCTTTAATATTCTGAAAATGTTTGATATGAAATATTAGAACATTTAAATTTGTTTAAATATCTTGGATGTTGTCACATGGAGATGGAAAGATTTGGAGATTAATGTAATTAATTAAAAATAAGACTTACACACAATTATTGCCAAATCTAATCAAGTTTAAACACACATATAATGGAGAAAATAATGCTGCGGTAACTCTAATACTATCGCATAACACGCTAGTTAAATTGTTCTAAAACAAAACTTGGCAAGGTTAAAAAATAGCAGGCATAAACATTCTGAGAAACTTACATTAGATTGTAAAACACATACCTACAAGTGATTTCTTCAGAAACTACAAATTGCAACCAGTTCTGTACAAATGTAATACGTAGAAGATTAATTGAATACTGGTACAGTATGGCAAAAGAGTGAAAGAATAAAGTACCATTACAACTTGCGGGCTAACAACCGAGGAAAAAATGAAGACTAGAAAGTTCTGACAAATAGTATATGACGACGAATATCTGATTTAAAATGCCTTAAGCATCATTATAACCGAGCGGGCTAGCGGATTCGTAGCGGGCTAGCCTTGCATTCGGGAGGAACGTGGTTCGATCTCAGGGGCCGGCAATCCTAACTAAGGTTTTTCATGGTTTCCTCAGTTATTTCCAGGCAAATTCCGGGATTGTACCTCTTGAAAGTCCGGCCATGGACGGCGATTTCTTCCCTTAATCCTTTCATATGTGTGAGTGAATGCTGTGTAATGTCTTAAATGTTTGTGTTGTATCGGAGGTGGCCTTGGCATTGAGCTGATCTCTCATCCGGAGAGGCCCTACATGTCCTTGTATGGCCAAATAGTATGTATGTGATCCAATAGATTAATTCCTCTTCGACAGGTCGCGGCCTTGTAAGGCCCGTGTGGCGTGGATCGTATAAATGAACCCAAAGGGGGAGGTTATACTAAGGTAAAGGAAAGAAAGAAAGAAAGAAAGAAAGAAAGAAAGAAAGAAAGAAAGAAAGAAAGAAACCATCATTATAATTATAATAATTTTGAAGTTCTGCTTCTTCACACAGATTTACAAACATTTATCAATAGAACAAAATGCTGATGTATAACCTTCAGTTAACAGCTGGAATATAAAAAATTGAACAAAGCTTATCTTTTTGTATAATCATTTATATAGACTTCGTGTAATTCCAGTTTATCCAAGATTTAGTTTTATTAATGTTTGTACCACTTTTCTTTAGCTTCAACAGTTCACCAATTTCTGCCGTAAAAGAATTTAGCCTACTTGGATATGTTTCCAGTAAATGTCCACCGCTTTGGAGTATTGGTCAGCCTGTCTGACTGCGACACTAGCGGGTTCGGGATAGATTCCTGGTTTGGACAAGTTGAATGATTTAAGTTTTTTCCTGTGATATCCCTACACTCATTAAGAGCAAATGCTTGGTAACTTTCGGCACCGGACATTGGTTTCTTATCGCCGTCATTATTACGTTTAGCTTCAATCATCCTACGTACTTCCATAATCATAATATATCATCCTATCATACGGGGCTAAAGAGAATCCGACGTAATGGGTGCTACAAAGTCAGAATAGGATTCATCTTAATCGCGAAAAAGTAGACAAAGCCACACGCGTTAGTACAAAAATCTATATTTTCCTTAATTATCATCATTATATATATATATATATATATATATATATATATATATATATAATAGTGGCTTGTGCAGCAAATGCTGCAAACTAAGTTCATTAGACGTTCAAATATACATTTTTCAGATTTATTTTCAATGAAGAATACCGGACATTCAGAAAGTTATTTGCATCCATAACAATGAAAGATACTCTCTCTCTCGAGCCAATACTGAAGAGAACCACGCATATAAATATCTACACCACACCGCCATTAAATATATGAAAAAGACCCAAACCCACTTGATTAATAATTATGAAAGTATTTGATTTTTAATAATATTATTATCTTACGTAAGTTTTATAGCTTTCAGAAACATATACTATATAGCCGCCACTCAGTAAAATATAGAAATCAAAATCTAATTTAAGTTATTCTCTACATCTACTTATATAACCCCAAAACGTTTTACTTTCATATCATCAATATAGCATTAATACGTATAATTAATGAAAAATAGTCACATCATGGCATTAACTACAATAATATTTCATTTCTAATGGTAATAATGTCATCAAACCACCTCAAGTTTTGTAGTTTTTAATATCCAATACACAGCTGTACCCAGAAAATTACACACCACAGAATCGAACCTGTAAATTATTTTTAGTAAGTTAAGTTTTTAATAAACAATTTAATTTGAGCTCTAAATATGTCAGCATTCTTACAGATCATGGCCTTCGTGTAATATTGTTTACTGTAGTATGTGTTTTGTTTTGTTCTGAAATGCTACACGGCCGACTTGATGCTCGCTTCGCTTCTCCTTTACAAAAAAGCGAAGGGGATATCAAGTCGGCCGTGAATGCTATTAGCTAGTTCTCAAAACTGACTACAGATAGATTTTGGAAAATAGGAAAATTATGTTTAAAAATTGACATTACACTGAAAACTACCATTTTCCCGAAAAACTTGAGTTCCAAGCTTCAAAATGAGGGGTCATTTATTAAAATCCGTCCAGCCGTTTTCCCGTAATTTCCATTACCAGTTCAAATTATATACATATATATATATATATATATATATATATATATATATATATGGAGACGCATCGTTACCCGACTTCTTACTCGAGTGTGAATTCTGTGTCTGTGTGTATCCAGTGCCTACCCACTTCACTTGCGTGATTCGGGTTCCGCATACTGCGGATAGATGGTAGAACTGTGATCCATTTTCTAGGTGTACACCACTTCGGCGAGTCACACTGTACATGATGTGTATCTGTGGAGAGTTTTGTCGTGTACTAGGGTGAGTGTATGTGTAAGTGTTCGTGTAAGTGTAGTGTCTGGAACGAGTGATGATGATGATGATGATAAAGAAGGGAGAAGGGGAAACCCGGTGCCGGCAAGTAGCCTACTCCTGTCGAATAGCACCAAGGGGGCCGCCAGGCTTAACGTCCCCATCCACGGACGAATCACTATCAACAGTGACATATGCCTTCTCTTCATATGCACTGCGGAGGGATTTGGTGCACAATCTAGTGATTAGAAGTTGTGCACCGCCATCTCTCCTAGTCCCGAGACAGAAATTTTACATGAAAATTTCTGACCCCGCCGGGAATCGAACCCGGGCCGGCTAGTTTGGAGACAGACACGCTGTCACAGAGCTAACTACGCGGACGAGTTTGAATTCTAGGGCTGTGGAATTTGTGGTGAAGAAAAACGGTGACGGAGGCAAATTTTTCGAGATATTCTTCGCTTCTTCTGCCATAATTTTAAAAATTTAATATATTTCACGTACACAATTATTCCAGATAAGTATAGGCTAATAAGAAACATTATTGTATCGTAGCTTCTTGTCACGAGACTAAAATCTCTGCCAGGTTAAATAAATCATTATTGTTATTATTATTATTATTATTATTATTATTATTATTATTATTATTATTAAAATCCTACAAATGATAAAGACGTCTGCGCCAGTGAATTTTGTTTGAGCAGTTGTATACGGGAATAAGTTTATACAGAATGTCTAATAAATCGGTCCCAATTACTATTTGCAAACGAATTCTGATCAACGATTCATTATTATACATTCCATTCCATGAGATGTTGTTTGGTACCATTTAAATTTCCACCTATGCCCCAACACTGTCGACACATTTCCTTAAACGAAATGGTGCGTTCTCTACTACATACTGCAAAAGCATCGTGTGAAATATTATTGAGCAGATTACTGACTGTTGCTTCCATTTCGTTCAAGTTGCGCGTAGTAGTAGTAGCAGTAGCAGCAGCAGTAGTAGTCAACACAGAACTGCACGCATTCTATTCTTCTCCTGACACAATTAGGAACATTAAATCCAGACGTTTGTGATGGGCACGGCGTGTAGCACGTATGGGGGAATCCAGAAATGCATATAGAGTGTTAGTTTGGAGGCCGGAGGGAAAAAGACCTTTGGGGATGCCGAGACGTGGATGGGAAGATAATAGTAAAATGGATTTGAGGGAGGTGGGATATGGTGATAGGGACTGCTCAGGATAGGGACCAATGGCGGGCTTATGTGAGGTCGGCAATGAACCTCCGGGTTCCTTAAAAGCCAGTAAGTAAGTAAATAGTATAGTCGGACCATCGGATCTGTGCCCCCGTAAGATATGCGAACTGAACCCTAATTCCTTCTCAGTCTCGGCAATTCATTTCTCTCCCTGCATTCCTATCTCTCTCTTTTCTATCTCTCTCCCTTTCTCTCTCCCACTACTCACAATTTTGAGCCTTCTTGCGGAACAGTTTATTTGCACTTGCAGTCCAGTGTTGTCAACTCCACATGAATACTGTAGCACGAAGTGGCGAAAGATATATTGTCAAGCAAGTACATAATAGCATTTTGCGATGAAGAGAAACAAACAGGTCAGTATCTGTTTCCTATAAATCAGGCAACGAAAAGAGCAACTGATATCACAGGTGAGTCTTATTTTAATTCAATTGATTATGTATTAAAATTGCTTACTTAACTTATACTAATAATACAACATTTTATGTAATTTATATAGACAGGCCAAAACTCCTAATAAAGCAAATAAGGAGAGAGGGAGTCTGTGCAGGAGATGAAAAGCTAGAATCACCAAAGAACAGACAAAGGGAACTTTTAATTATTGTAGATGATATGAACCGATGTATTTTAAGAAGAAAGATACAAGAATTTTATACAGTTCAGAAAGAAGTTTCAACGTTGAAGAAATTACTGAAGCTTGCGAGAGAAGTAACAATTTCCAAAGTTGGAGAGAAAAACTACGGAAAGTGATTCGACACATGGGATTTAGGTTTAAAAAATGTAGAAGTACAAGATGTAATTTGATTGAAAGGAATAATATTGTAGCATGGAGGACCAGTTATTTATTACACCGTTTGACGGAAGTTTGACAACATCCCTATTCGGCAAGGTTCGTGGCCTGCTGTTTAACGTGGTGGGAGGAAAGACTACAGCGCTGAAGGGGCACAGATCCGATGGTCCGACACTAGTAGTAGTAGTAGTAGTAGTAGTAGTAGTAGTAGTAGTAGTAGTAGTAGTAGTAGTAGTAGTAGTAGCAGCAGCAGCTGTCAATGACATGGGACTGGTTAGAGACGACCCTTCACCACGTCGGCTCGACATTGGCCTATTGTGCACCCCGAATTATGAGATGAATGAGGATGAGGTTTATCCGGCCGCATGAGACCCCTCACCTGCTCACCCGTTGGGCCCTTTACATTCCACCTCTTTAAGTTCATACCGCCAAGGTGACCAAGTAGCACAAGATCCATTCCGACAGCCCTTCTAAGTTGCCGAAGCGCCCTCGAAAGCACTCTTAAGAAATGAATCCTGGCAGAGATATTGCGAAAGTCTCAGAACCCAGAGTCTGTTTCGGAGAGGACGCCCCTCCTGCAAGCGGACGAAGATATGCGTCATGATCTGAATATGCCTATGGAATGATATGAAATCTAAATTATTTTTCTACAGGGAAGGGAAATGGACCGTGGCAATGAAATTTCCAACCCGAAATTTGCCTAAATAACTGTGAAATACCATGGAAAAATCACAGTCAGGTTGGTTGGTCCGGGGATTTGAACCGCGGACTTCCCGAATGCGAGTTCAATGCTTGACGCATGATCCACCTCGCTCGGTATGAGTAACTCAACAGATGTATTCTGTTATGTGTCATTAATTTACAAAATTGGTTTCATGTTTAATTCTCTTCTGAACGAAGCCATGCATTGACATTTTCTCATCCTTAAAATCCATCTAATATTCTGCGTAGTTCAAAACAACATTAAATAAATAATTACGAACAATAATTAACATACGTTTGATGTTGTGCGGGGTAGCCATTCGAATCCTAAATAGATCATGGACGTTCCTTGTAGGTGTAATGTCTTGTGCTGCTGTAAGTGCAGATCATAATAAAGAATGGCCTAGGTCACGGCAATTTAGCAACGTATCCACTGTTTTTGTCAATGTTCTGCATTCTCGATTCACTCGTGAAGTCAATCTATCATAAACACCGGCCATGACTCGAGAAGTAAGCAGTGTAGTCATTATTACACATCTATTCAAGTTTTTTCAATAAACTTTCACAAGTGGAGCGTCCTCGCTATATTTTCCATAATTTATTATTAACGTTGCTAAGGGCTATCCTGTTTGCTACTACTTTAAAATCTCACCAGTTCTCAGTATTTATGCAGTATTTTATATCTTTTCAACATATCATCAGAATTCAGTTCAATATTTTCTTGTAGGATGCTTAAGGTCAAGTGTTCACTGCAGTCCATTCAAATACTTTTCTCGTAGCCTGCCTGTTGAAATGACCGTCCGTATGCCTTTTCTAGTCCCGTATAAAGATATACTCCTCTATCGGTTTCAAAGTTCGGAACTTAATGTTTCAAGTGTCTTTGTAAAGTCTGGAATGGTAAGAGATTAAACTGAGAAAAAGGAGAGAAAGAAAATAGAATGGAAGAAAATTTGTAAATAACAAGGAATAAAAATGCGTTCTCTCCGCATAGATACGAGTTACTACAGAAAAAACCCGAGTCAGTTAACTGGTTCTACCTAAAAAGGAACGAAGTTGGAATCCGCGAAATTCTTTGTAAGACTTGCAGTAGGCCTGTTCTCCGAGTACTACTATTTTCCTCATTCATTTTTCCTCCATGGATTAATTATTATCGTCATGTAGTAATGTGATATATTCGCAACAGGTTAAGTAATTTCAATAACTATTAAATAAATAATTATATCCATTGTTGTTACCAGCTTTCAATAAAGGCAAATCTGTCCAGATACATAAATTTCTAGTAGTATGTCACTGTTTGCTTTCATTTTAAAAGTTCTGTCTATTGATAATTATTCTTTATTGTAATATGAAATCTAAAATTAATGTAGCCTATTATAATGTATAATTTTATTATTTTCAGAAAATAAAATATATTCCTTAGTGTGTACGATGAAGTGAGCTTCAAAATATAATAATTATTTCGCCCTTATTTTTAAGCTACAGAGACTATTCAGAGATTATGGAAGAATTGTATGGTAATAAAATAATTAAGCCTGTTAAAACCTGTACTCTGTGCAATTTAATCTGTTCGCTTCTGCTTTCCGTTATCCAAATTTATCACGATGTATTTGACTTGCACTCGAGGACGATTGACGGAACTCCCATGACGAGAGGTTAGCGTAAAACAGGTTCAGTCCACATCTTAGCGCGTCTAGCCAGTTGGCCCGGGTTCGATTTCTGGTCGGGGCAAGTTACCTGGTTGAGGTTTTTCCGGGGTTTTCTCTCAACCCAAAATTAGCAAATGCTGGGTATCTTTCGGTGTTGGACCCCGGACTCATTTCACCGGCATTATCACCTTCATCTCATTCAGACGCTAAATAACCTAAGCTGTTGATAAAGCGTCGTAAAATAATCTACTAAAATTAAATAAAAAACAGGTTCTCCACCTGAGATGACATGGGATATCAGAATGAGAATGAGCAAACATAAATTCCTCGGCGCTATTTGAACCGACAACCGTGAGTTACAAATAGGCTAACAAGCAAACATTCTGAGGGGAGGGGTGGCAGATAAAATTGTTAAATTTTTTCTTTCACTATGTTAATAATGTTAAAATATGTGCGTATTGAAATTTTGGCCACTCGACCACAATTACGAGGACCGTAAAAAAAATAAGTTCATCAGGGACCGTTAAAATAAATAAAACACAATTTCATTGAAAAATTTATTGGGACAGACACAGCAATTGTTGAGGTGTTTTTCAACACATTCCCAACTGGAATCGAGACATTTGTTATGTCATGAGATCGACAGAGAGGTGCAGACGGCTGTCAAACGCTGATTTCGATCCTAGGTGGCTGACATCTACGACACAAGGATACAAAAATTGATCCCATGGTATGACAGATATCTCAATTCCAGTGAGGGATATGTTGACAAATAGCTCAACTATTGCTGTATCTGTTTCAATAAATCTTTCCATGCAATTTTGTTTTTTTTTTTTTTCTGTAAACAGCCCCGGGGAAAATCACTTTCTGGACGGGTTTGTAATTGCAGCCGAGTGGCCAAAATTTATATAAGCACTTCTTTTTATATTATTAACATGGTGGAAGAAAAAAAATTAACTTTTTTATCTGCCCTCATAAAAATGTTTGCTTGTAAGTTTAAGGTGTAAAAGGCAGTTGCATAAGCCCAAATCGTGGCAATCATTTCTTATTTTCTAGAGTTAATACGTATATCTGATTGTATATAATTGGCACCGAGTACCGGGCGGAACACGGTCTCCCTATGCCAGCTACAGCGAACTTGCACTCCTGAGAGCCTGTAGTTTTACTCCTCCATTACTCCTTCCACGACCCCCTCAAACTCTCTCCTCTACATGTATTCTTTTCATGACATTGCATAACTTTGAACGATTATGACACAATCATAAAGGAACTACTGCTTCCGTAAGGAATGGAAATTAGATAATTTATGCCATCTTAGCATTATAAACAGGTTGTTACTACATCATAATTGTGCGTAATTGGCTTATTATAGTACGCGTGCCGATAAAAGCAATGACGTATAGTATTTACTATGACGTAATACCGGAACGCTTGCTATCGTGGTTATCGCTTCTACGCGCGACGTAACAAGAAATGAAATGCAGGAAAGAAGATAACTTATCATTTATTTTCAATCGTTAACAATTTTGTATCACTTTTGTAATATCACATAAAACAGTTCTGTGGTTCAGAGAAACTATATTAACAAAATAAAGGAACATTTGTGATATAACCTGCAAGGTCACCCATTCCTCTTTACTCTATGTCAGTGCCAGGCGCTACTAATCGATACGAACATATGAAGACAATTTGTCAGCTATGGATCCCGAATTGAATTTCTTTCATAATTTCTTTCCTACAATTTATAATATTAAGATGCCATAAAGTGTTATATCCAACTCGTGGAAAATCTTATTATTACACTCGTGAAAATTGTCGAACAAACAGTCATTCACGCATGCCATAATAATCAAGATTATCCACTTATTATGTATTAGAAAAAAAATAAAATTCGTTTTGTAATGTATGTTCTCTACCAATTCGCTTTATTGCATAATTATTTTTACATTAGACGAGACTTGAATAAGGAGCTTGCCAAGGAGTATGGAAAATGTAACATTTAAAGTATTGTTTCCAAAATTTCATTTTTGTAGAATTATTATAACTTTAATAAATTTGTAATTAACTTATCAGTGAATGTCTAGCACCTCCAGATGATTATTTACTAATAAATTTAATGATCAGCGTAATGTAGTTCTACATGATTCTGTACTAACATCAATATTTGTTATCTATTTTAGGGGACGACAGTAAGCAGTTATTAGAAAATATAAGTAGGTCTATACAAAAAAATATATCACAAGGTTCATACCACCTATCGCATATTGCGGAAAATATGAAGTCATTCGCAATTAGCGGGGTGGGAGATGTTTTAAAGACTGTTTAGTTTCAGCTGTAGAGTATCTTTCCCCTAACATAATAAAAAAAATTTAAGTGCATCAGACTGTTACCTAACGCAGGCGCTGAAAGAAGAGTGGAAATGAGTTCTGACTTAGAGACAGAATTAATTAATAAAATAAGAACCTATTCAAGACACAGCTTAATTAGCCATATTTATCAGGAGCACTGATCAAAACATGCTTGTGACTGCAGACTTTATAGATATAGTGTCACTTAAAGACCGAAAACGTAGCAGTAATATTTTTGAAGTTATTTTGCATATTGCAACAAAATCTAAACTATCATGGTATAACTTGGTCTACTAGCCACTGATGAGATGCCCTCAATGACAGGAAAGAAGAATGGTTCTGCTGGACTTTTGAAAAAGTTAAATTAAATAGGAGCGGATACGTTGTACGGGACATCGGGAGAATCTTTGCGCAGCGTCTGCGAATATACAGGGACATCATTTTATTTTTACTTCAATTTTTATTGTACCTGAGTTTTTGAATGTTCTTCACTCCCACCCCTTTTACTAATGAAGTTCCAATTGTCCTCCAGACAGAATCAAGGCCTCGTATAGTAAACAGCACTGAGTTAGTGAGTATAGTACGTTCCAGAAACATGTTCGCGTTTTCCAGTGACAAAGAGCTTTCAATATTGAATCATATTTTCGCACAGGTACTGTCATCCGTTTGCCTACGTTGCATCCCGATTTCCCCCACCTGCTTCTGCACGCCCCTCTGTAAAAGCTGGGGTGTCTTAGCTCTTTTCTGAAAACATTAATTTCGGTTATACGTAATATTATACAACTGTTTAAAATAACTTAAATAAAAGGGCCTCGTTAAGTAATTAACTGTCACGTGATTTCCCCCCTTTCTACGATCCTGCGGCATAACCACTTGGACGGACAGTAAATAGCATGTCTGAGTAACTTTATCTTTTCAGATCGGGCAGAAGTGAAGATTGAATTTACAGTACGTAAGGTACTCTTTTATAGAGTAGGTACAGAATTATTTCAACATGAGTTACTAGTACGAAGGACGAAACTGGTAATTGGAATTAGATGCAATAATGTATAGTGCGATAATATGCACAAAAGAACTGAAGCCTGTATCGAAATGAACGGCCACCATTAAAAAAAATGTGTTTAAATATCCATATTATGATTATTTTTCAATTTAACTTCATTCTCTATATTGTACGCTAATGTGCTGTAGACAGTATAATATACTCTGCGTAATGAAACGTTCGCATGGATAATTCAGTTCGTGAGTAAAAACACTTATTGTTAATACAGTACTGCATTTTGATTAAACAAAACCTAATGAAAATTATCGAACTCAAAATCACGATATTTCCTAGTTTACGTAAATGGATGAACTACTTTTCTTCCCTCCTATACGTAGTAAAGTGATTTGTTTGTGTTTTACGCCAGTATCATCGAACTCCAGTCGTGGAAGGGGGTAGCGAACGGTGTTTCCGGTTCTCTAAAGGTATAGGCAGGTTAATGTTAAAAATGTTATTAAAAATAAAATGATGTTCCTGTATAAGTTAAAATATTTTGGACATAGTTATGAAGTCATTGAATTCCATTAAATGACATCCGCCACTGACGCAGACTGTGACTGTCCTGTAAGTCAAGTGGCAGCTCATTGACGTCTCGTTGCTTATACCAGTCGTGGCGAAAATGCGACTCACGAGCACATTGTGGGTCGCAATGATAGCTGTGCATTTCCTTTGCTTCCTACCTTCCCCAACCCCCACCCTCTCACTCACTGGATTCAAACTCCGTTCCATTTGTATTTGTCTCTGACCTGCGAGTAG
This sequence comes from Periplaneta americana, assembly GCF_040183065.1. NCBI lineage: Eukaryota > Metazoa > Arthropoda > Insecta > Blattodea > Blattidae > Periplaneta > Periplaneta americana. Next base: position 25,838,761 of record NC_091128.1, read on the forward strand.
CGTATCGTCTCAATGTCTCTCTCGAAACCATGTACCTCTATAAAAACGAAAGTTTCAAGTAGGATGGGAGGACGCATTTTTTGCTGCCAATATGATGAGAATATTACATTTATGATTTGTTCACAAGTTTTTACGAGGAAAACGGTTGTAGCGCTATAACATAAAACGGTATAAGTTACTACATGTTACTATCATCATCATCATCATCATCATCATCATCATCATCATCATCTCTGTACGTCGATCCTTTTTCAGCAGATGTAACAATAATGCTGCTAGATCTTCAATTTAAACTCACAGATTTAAAATATGATGTTAAATGAAAGCTAGATGTAAGGACTTGACAAATGTTGAACTTTTGAAATCTTTGCCAAAAAATAAATATCCGAACCTTCGTTCTTTCGCTTGCTCTTTTGCAGCCACGTTCGCTACAACTTACGTTTGTGAAAAATTATTTTCAACAATTAAAATAGTAAAAACTAAATTTAGATCACGACTGACAGACAAATACCTTCGTGATCAACTACTACTGGCAGTAAGTGACATAATTCCTGATTTTGAAACTTTGTCGCAGAGACATTCTGAAGACAATTAATTTTAGGTTGTGATATTGTTCATTTATTGCTCATTTCTCTCTTCGTTACACGTACTAAACATTAGTTTCTAGTCTTGTACTGTATAAAAAAATTATATTTAAGTGCTTGACGTAAGGAAAATGAAAAACCGTTAATAAGTCAGACAGTTGCTTAACTTCCCCTTCGGGTGTCCGCCTCCCCCCATAGGTGCTATGCACGTTGCAGGTTAAACAGTGACTCGGCGCATGATCTCATTTTCGCCACGGCTGGCTTATACGAACAAAATGTGGAGTGAGATTGTCATTTTATTTATCATTCAATATGAGCTACCCGATGCACTGCACCATAGGTCAGCTCTTTGAACATCAGTTATGGAATGTGTGGCGTGCCGATTGTATTACTTGGTTAAGTCGGCCCCATTATCCGTCATACCTAGGGTTACCAACTTTCATTGGAACCAGAACCGGACATTTTTATAAAATCAAATCTGGATTAATTGCCTAAACATCTACTATATGGTCTCTCCTTAAATATAGTGTTGTTATTATTATTATTATTATTATTATTATTATTATTATTATTATTATTATTATTATAATTATTATTCAAATATCTTGGAGCAACAGTAACTAATATAAAGACACTCGGGAGGAAATTAAACGCAGAATAAATATGGGAAATGCGTGTTATTATTCGGTTGAGAAGCTTTTATCATCTCTGCTGTCAAAAAAATCTGAAAGTTAGAATTTATAAAACAGTTATATTACCGGTTCTTCTGTATGGTTGTGAAACTTTGACTCTCACTCTGAGAGAGGAACATAGGTTAAGGGTGTTTGAGAATAAGGTGCTTAGGAAAATATTTGGGGCTAAGCGGGATGAAGTTACAGGAGTATGGAGAAAGTTACACAACGCAGAACTGCACGCATTGTATTCTTCACCTGACATAATTAGGAACATTACATCCAGACGTTTGAGATGGGCAGGGCATGCAGCACGTATGGGCGAATCCAGAAATGCATATAGAGTGTTAGTTGGGAGACCGGAGGGAAAAAGACCTTTAGGGAGGCCGAGACGTAGATGGGAGGATAATATTACAATGGATTTGAGGGAGGTGGGATATGATGATAGAGACTGGATTGGTCTTGCACAGGATAGGGACCGATGGCGGGCTTATGTGAGGGCGGCAATGAACCTTCGGGTTCTTTAAAAGCCATTTGTAAATATTATTATTATTATTATTATTATTATTATTATTATTATTATTATTATTATTATTATTGTTACTATACTTTACTCCCCAAGAATTTACAAGACATTTTCAGTTTTTCAATCTTTGGCATGTTTGAAGAAAGTTCATTACTTAAATAACGGCTTAAGTCCATGCTTCATTGTCTTGAGAAGTATGTGCATGTGACATTAACCGGCAATTGGATATGCATCTCAAACATTTTCTTTATTATTTCACCAATACAGGTTATTTTTCTTTTCCCATAATTAATAGAACAGTTATCCGCACAGAAAACGACCACTTGCGATCCTGTGACACCAGCATTAACGATGCATTCGGGCAGTCTAATGGCTATTTCACTTGAAGTTTCACCGGCGTCTTCATAAAAATCCAAAATACTTAATGTAGTTCTCATTTCTGCATCGAAGTAGGGAATAGCAACCGAGAATAACTTAACATTCCGTTATATTTGTTGCATCACATGCTTCTGAAGTGGTGCCGATATTCTTTAGAACTCATTGAAGTGAGTGAGTAGCCAGTACATTTTCAACCTGTGCTTCAGTTTTAGTACGTGCACTATGAATTTTGGCTGACTATTTCGTTTATATGACGTCATTCCATTTTCGACCAATGAAGTGTCATGAAATTTTGAATTCCAACCAATCATAGTCACACTTTGCCATAATTTTTGTAGCTAGATTTATCGCTATCAATTTATCGCATGGTCGTTCTTTTGTTTAGTCATTGTCGCCAACTGTTCCCCCGTAAATCGATGATCATGAATACATTAAGATGCAACTACACGGTTAAACTTTTCTTTCAACTTAAAAGCAATGAATGCAAGATTAATATTTAATATTAATTAATATATTTACGCAGTGAAGACGACGTTCTAAATGGCGCACCATGTAGACACAAAATCTTCATGCATCTTAATTTAACGTACCTTTTAAACTCGATTCTTTCAATATTCTTCCCAAATTGCACGCATACGCGATTGGAATATTGAACTGTGTAAATGCAGCTTTAGTTCCGTTACACACTACAGCGAGAATGCGTTTGTCGAGCTATGAAAAATGCTTTCGTGTAGCACTGATAGTAACGGTCGAAATAAGGCACGGCTGACAATGGTCCTGCTCACACAGGTAACGTAACATATAAGGCTACAAAATTTGTTTTTTGTTTTTTGTTTTTTTTTGTGAATGGAATGAAACAATTAATAGAAAGTCAGATGTTCAAATTTATGTAACATCATCGCATATCAAACTCAATGACCTTGCATAGTAATAATATGGTCTTTGATCAAACTGCTTTCCGTATGGCGTAATAAAATTCGTCTTTTGATTAGGCCTATATATACAGAGATGGCTTCACTGTGTAGCAACATGTCTCGCTGTGAATACACAAGGATTGGTATATAGCTATCCCCACTGTTACTGTTAAATTAAATTATGATTTCAGGAGATAATGGAAATGTATTTATGTTATAATAATAAGAGAAAAGTGCAGTACATATAATTAACATTGTTAAACCTGTATTTCGCTTTTCGCAATTGGCATTACTGAATAATAACATCGAATTTCTTTATTGCAGTAATCGATATTCATCTACGAGTATTTCAATTTCACAATGTCTGAATAGTTTAAGTATTCGTTAATATACAATTATTAACATTTTGTGATCGAATTTTAGGGATATATGATTCACATTTTTATTTTATTCACGAAATAGTCTTAATAAATGTCACTTGAGGTCTGAGATTTCCCAGATAGATCCACTCGCTTCGCTCTTGGATTTATCAGCAAATATCAGACCTCTCGTGACATTACTACACTTAATTTAGAATCATGAGTTAAATACTGAGAAAGAAGTGAATTGTGAATTGCCGAAATGTTGCGAGAGACAACTGTGATGATGATTTACTTCGTGGTACGTATCAGTTCTGTTGAAGACACTTTTTCTTCTCGACTGGTTCCCGATGGCACAAAATATTTTAATAATGTAAAGTTTTTTGATGCAGCGTATATTTTTTACGTGGGAGTTTGATTTTCGATTGATGCTTCACCAATTTCATCGAGTAAAAACTACAAAACCCAATTTTTTTCGTCGTGTTTGGAGAACCACTCCGCGAATTCCGTGCATTTAAGCTGCTCGTCATTAAAATGACACTTGTGTCGGTTTTTCTTTTTAGTTTTATTCATGTGTATGAATACACAGCTTTGACACTTAGACTATACACTAAGAGTGCGGTACGAACAACACGTCCGTACAGGTGTAGAAGTTGAAACTGACTTGAAATTCAAACGGCAAGTGATTATGTAGTTGCAGTCCAGTTTTTTGGTTTCTCACCCTCAAATACACAAGTGAAAGTAAGTAATATCAGGCCTACTCTTTTGTCTCACACCTTTATTGGAGCTCTTATTTCGTAGAAAGTTATTTTGCAAGTATATGCATCTAAAACGTAAACAGTGTCTCATACTGCACATGCAAAGTAACCAAGGGAAAATGAGACCTGGAACAAGGATAATGTTTCAATAATTATAATAATGAAAAATTAGCTTTCCCATTAGTCACATTAAATATGATATTCACTTGCATTAAATAAGTAAAAAAAAGTACCAGTTAATCTTGAGTTAACTTGAGTTTTATTTGATCGGCAGTTTTCTGCCGTTTGAACTGCAGTTCAAGGTTCAAAAGTAAAGATAGCAGGCAAGATGGACATGATAAATGTTTTCCAAGAATTCATAAGTGACTATGAAAAAGTTACCAATATGACTGAACGACCAAAGCGGCCAAGAATTTTTCGAAATAGAGTTCACCACTTTTATATATAGATGAACGTGAGTTTCATAACAGATTCTGGGTTTCGAAATAGACAGTCCTAACCCAGGATTACAGTCCCTAAATTTGTTTCGAAAAATTGAAACTCGGATAAAACATGCAACAAAAAATGAGAACGTGCAAAAATATGTCTTTTAGGGGTGGCATTTAAATACTATTTGAAAAGGTAAACGATTTACTTTTTATTTTCGACAACATTCTGTTGAGCCTCTGCATCAGTTAGCCTATTAGTTGGGCTGCACTATATTTCCTCCTTTGGTAGGTATACTGAACGCGATTGAAGATTTCAGAGATGTTCATAAACCTATTGTAAACATATTCCACATTGTAGTGTGTGTGTGGCAGACAGTCTCCTGGTAAGATTTACTATGAAATACTGGGGCCTGTTCTATTAACACACTATTAATATTGCCTTATTTACTTACTTACAAATGGCTTTTAAAGAACCCGAAGGTTCATTGCCGCCCTCACATAAGCCCGCCATCGGTCCATATCCTGTGCAAGATTAATCCAGTCCCTATCATCATATCCCACCTCCCTCAAATCCATTTTAATATTATCCTCCCATCTACGTCTCGGCCTCCCCAAAACTTTTTCTCTCCGGTCTCCCAACTAACGCTCTATATGCATTTCTGGATTCGCCCATACGTGCTACATGTCCTGCCCATCTCAAACGTCTGGATTTAATGTTCCTAATTATGTCAGGTGAAGAATACAATCCGTGCAGTTCTGCGTTGTGTAACTTACTCCATTCTCCTGTAACTTCATCCCTCTTAGCCCCAAATATTTTCCTAAGCACCTTATTCTCAAACACCCTTAACCTATGTTCCTCTCTCAGAGTGAGAGTCCAAGTTTCACAACCATATAGAAGAACCGGTAATATAACTGTTTTATAAATTGTAACTTTCAGATTTTTGGACAGCAGATTGGATGATAAAAGCTTCTCAACCGAATAATAACACGCATTTCCCATATTTATTCTGCGTTTAATTTCCTCCCGAGTGTCATTTATATTTGTTACTGTTGCTCCAAGATATTTGAATTTTTCCACCCCTTCGAAGGATAAATCTCCAATTTTTATATTTCCATTTCGTACAATATTCTGGTCACGAGACATAATCATATACTTTGTCTTTTCGGGATTTACTTTCAAACCGATCGCTTTACTTGCTTCAAGTAAAATTTCCGTGTTTTCCCTAATCGTTTGTGGATTTTCTCCTAACATATTCACGTCATCCGCATAGACAAGAAGCTGATGTAAACTGTTCAATTCCAAACCCTGCCTGTTATCCTGAACTTTCCTAATGGCATATTCTAAAGCGAAGTTAAAAAGTAAAGGTGATAGTGCATCTCCCTGCTTTAGCCCGCAGTGAATTGGAAAAGCTTATTAATATTGCCTAATATTAATAAAGTCAAAAATAATTTTATTATTTTTCTGACTTCTGTTTCGTAAACATCCTACACAGCTTATAAAATACGCATAAGCTTACTAATATTATAGTTCATTAGTTAGCTGATTACTTATGGAGTTCAGTCTCGGATGGTCATGCATGGTTTAGTCTGGTTGCAATGTGTTTGGGAGTATAACGTTGGCAGCCAACATAAAGAAGCTATTTCAGGTTAAGTCTAACAAGCATACTGAACAAGATGGTATTGGTCGTTTATAGGGTTTTTTATGATATTTTCTGTATTATCGAACAACAAAGTTGTGTCTTAATAAATATTTCCACGAGCATCGGCCATTTTAACAACAATAATGTAATTAAACAGCAGCGATCGCCTGCTTTTCTTTGCTAGCAGTAATACCAATTGTATTCCAGTACAGTTTAACTCAACCGAGACTCTGTAATGCAGTGCGGTGAGTTAAACACTCCGTTAAGTTTAACTTCGGCTTAAGTTAATGTTTAGATTAACTGTGTTAAGTTGCTAAGAACCTATCAACAGTGCAATCTACCCATCTTTGGAAATACCACAGGAAACACCTGCCATGTCGGACGACCAATTCAACGCCGGACAAACTAGGCGCCCTGTTTTTCGAAACGGAGATAAAAAGTGAAGCGAAATTGTGGAGAGTGTTGGTGGAATGAAGAGAGAAAAAAGGGAGGGCACCGAGAAAACTTTCACAAGCTTGGCTTTGTTCAACAAAGTACAAATCCGCCATTACCAAGATTTAGAACACTGATCCTCGGTTGTCGTAAGGCAGCACACTGCCAACTGATCTGCCAACGCTGACGATTTTATAAATGATGAAATGGACGATGCCTTCAGACGGCTGAGTCTGTTGAGGAAAAGTGAAATTCATATACGAGGAAAATCTTCGTCTCATTTATAAATAACGAAGTATAGAAAGTGGTGTATTTTTTACATGACATTTACGCTCTTCATTGTTTTGCCCAAATCGTTTACGCGGCTTTATGGATACTGGCACATGTTTATATGAGTGAATAAAAATTAAATACATACTTTTAGCGCTAAGTATTAGTAATTGTAGGTAATTGCTGCTATTTAATACTTGTGCTAGTTTTTTCTTAATTTTGTGTTCATAATCTATTACTAATGCTTGTAACAGAGTGCTGCATTGGAGTTAAATCGCTCGCTTGAACTCGGTCGAGTGTCGCACCCTCGTTTGAGATACGATCGGTCGTGATACGCTCGTAATAAATAGAAGCACAGTACAAGGTCATCTCACCGACATATCTTATCTTGTATGGAAGGCGACAGATAAGATACACATATGTTTTGCTCACACGGTAAAAATAAGGCTTTATTTTCTGCGTTTATGACAAACGTTTAATGGAACAGTCAATGGAACGTACCATAACAGGAACATGAAGTTATAAATAAAATAGTATGAAAAACTTCGATATACAGTTATTATTGCGAATTAATAATTATTCAATATTTTATTTACCACACATAAAATATGATAGATCCATACATAGTGTTCCGCCTATATACTGCGACAATGTAGAAACGTTTTACAAAATATTATTGATATAGCAGTAGATTAATAACAATATTAATACAGAGATAACGTCACAGAAAATATAATAAAACGAATAATCATGCTGCACAACTGTTACAGACGCAAAGATTGATACACTAATTATTAGAGATTATTATTATTATTATTATTGTTATTATTATTATTATTATTATTATTATTATTATTATTATTATTATTATTATTATTATTATTATTAGAAAACTTGATATAGTTCTTGCATTATCGTGATTGTGTTCTCCATTTATAATAATTACATTTACATCCAATAACAAATATCAGATATGGCAAAAACAAAATCACTCCTGTGTGGGGGAAAAAGAAAACATTCACCTATAACATTTATATTACATTTTAAAGCAAGTTTTGTAGTTGTACTATGGAGAGGTTAGTTAAACACTGCAAAGTTTTGAAATGATAAACATCTATGATGTTACTACACAATTCATGACTAACAAGAACGAATGTCTAAAACTCGGCTTATACCGTTCGAGGATTTATCGCTCGTGACAATTTTACCCATCATGCATGTGCGCTACCTATCGGATTATGCTATGAACTACTTGGCGCTCGAGCGAAAACGTCCGATGCAGTCCTCTGGCTTGTTAGTTAATACTGGACAAACTTTAGTAGCTATTTCCTATTCAACTATGCAAACTGCTTATAGTGCACTATGATTCTTTTTTTTTTTTTTTCAATTTATTACCAACAGTGTTTAATTATAATTGGCTAGGATTTTTAAAACGAGCAGCAGTGTACATTACGAGATATTTTATATAACCTCACCGTTCATTTAGTTCACTGCTGTGGAGTAACGATTAGCACGTCTCACTAGGAAACTAAGGGACCCGGGTTCAAACCCTGCTTGAGGTAAGTTACATGGTTGAGGTTTTTACCGGGGTTTGCTCTCGACTCATTGACGGCAAATGCTGGGTAACTTTCAGCGCTGGACCCTGGACTTATTTCGCTAGCATTATCACGTTCATCTCACTCAGACGCTAGATAACCATAGCAGTTGATGAGGCGTCGTGAAATAACGAACTAAATAATCCGTCCATTTAAGAAATTTTAATAATAATTTAATTACCAGTATTACCTATTTTGAGGGATAAATCAATGAATTGTAGTTATTTAGTCTGAGTTCTGACGCAGAAAATAATGAAAGTAATGAAAGTGATACTCAATTTGAAGTTGTTTAAAAGCCAGAGAAGCATTTAATATTAAAGTCCACAGCCGTGGAGTCACGGTTAGCACGTTTGGCAGTGAAACGAGTAGGCACGGGTTTAAATCCTGGTTGGGACAAGTTATCTGGTCGAGGTTTTTCCGGAGTTTTCCTCAACCATTTATGTGCAAATGTTAGGTAATTTTTGGTGCTGAATCCCAGACTCGTCTCCCTTGCATTATCACCCCCTTCTCACTCTGTCGACAACCATATCAGTTGATAAAACGTTGTAAAATAACCAATTAAAAGTTATAATTCAACAGAACTCAGCATCCTCACAATAAGTGTGCTAAAGAAAAGTCTTTTTATGATTTGTTAATACTATATGCGAAGGTTTGTGGTAAACATAAAACTGTAAAAGAGTTGAAGAAGGAAATGAAAAATGATATGTGACCCGTTGCGCGGAAAGGGACCTAAAGTCGAAAAAGGAAATTTGACAGGAGAACAAAATAACGAATTCGATGTGTAAAAACTGCATTTCTATGTTTCGACATCTTGCGCTACCTGTAGGCTTTTTTTTTTTACATACTAAACTAGGACCTAATTTTACACAGGCCTTCTTAAATACCTAAATCATTCTTATAGTTGCTAAGAAAACAAGTGAAAACTTTAATTGCATTTTTCTCGAAAAGTACATATTGTAATATGAACATTAAATAAGTAATATATTAAAAACTATAGCGCCTAGAACCATGAATTTTTTTTAATGCTCAGTATATCATCCTCTTTTTGAAACCACAAAAAAAAAAAAAAAAAAAAATACAAACAAAAAATTAAAAATCCGATTTTAGTTCCCATTTCCTGCAACTAGTCACATATTAGAAAAACTGATAGAAAGGACGCTGGTACCGGAAAGATAAGGTTGCAGTTAAAAAAAATACAGGATTATAGACGTCAGTGAAAATTCAGACTTCAATAAGATTTCAGGGACATTGCGTCTTGGAGTGCTTGTTTCCAACTTTCGGTTGATGTACCTACTCATCTCTATGTTGAGAAAGCTTCGTTATTTCAATACGAGTGCAGTCCAATTTATAGCACAAGCGACAAGGAAAGTATAACTGGAGACCAGAATCTTAGCCACTACTCTTTGAAGTTAAGCGAGTACGGAGTTTGTGCAATGGACCAAATGACTTTACTAAGGGTAGTGACGCGTGGAGATGTACGATGTAAGACTACTCCCGCATCAAGGACGGGGCTATGTTGTATATTACAAAATAATAAACATAGCCTTTGCTGTAAACTTTTAACTTAAAATGTTACTGTTACTACTCTTAATGAAATGTTTAAGCCTATATTACAACAATCTTTGATGTACTTTTTAAACTTAAAATGCTACTGTTTCACAAGTTCTTAATGCAATGTTTAAGCTCATGATAATTTTAGTTATAAAATGTTATCTCAAAACACCATTGCAACTGTAACACAGGTAGTGCCCTGAATGAAATGTTTAAACCTATATTTCAATAATCTTTGCTTAAAATTTAACTCCATAAACGTTTACAATTCTTGTACCCGTAGGCTTCCGCGGCTGGTGTACATGGTGTGTGGATAAGCTTCAGGGCTTCTACCGCGTTGTCTTGGTGTTATTAGCTGACGTTTCGACCGCTGTGTTGTGGCCATCTTCAGAGCAGTTGTTGAATAAGGAAATAGTCTGCCAGTACTTATATATATATATATATATATATATATATATATATATATATATATATATAGTAGTCTCGATGGGGGGGAGTACTTGCTGTGATAGGTCGTAGGTTCTCCTTCTGGCATCTGATTGGTCCTACGTGGTCCAATCCGGTTGAGGTCTGTATGAAGGGGAGTATTCATATTAAATACTGGCCCTCATAAGGTCCGAAAGAGTGACCTTGATACCGTGCCCGATGTCCGGATGAAGGGGGGAGGCGCCGCGTACATGTGGAGACCTGGTTTCTCGTTCCTAAGTATAGGTTGTAGGTTCTTCTTCTGGCATCTGCTTGGGCCTATGTTGTCCACAAAACTCCAACCCGATTGGACCACGTAGGACCAATCAGATGCCAGAAGGAGAACCTACGACCTATCACAGCAAGTACTCCCCCCCATCGAGACTACTATATATATAAGTACTGGCAGACTATTTCCTTATCCAACAACTGCTCTGAAGATGGCCACAACACAGCGGTCGAAACGTCAGCCAATAACACCAAGACAACGCGGTAGAAGCCCTGAAGCTTATCCACACACCTTTTACAATTCTTGTTTTAATTTTCAGATAAGTCAGTTATTAAATACAATAAATAATGTTAAAATGTTCAATCTTAGGACTTATCAATTTAACATTAACATTTATTAATACATATTAAATATAAATAATGTATAAACGTTTTCGTCTTTTACGGCATCATCTGATATAATTTGCTTCTACAATATGTAAATTACATAAAGGAATTCCCGTTTTCTTCTTGTCCTCAATACAATGAGTAAATTCATCCTTTCATCACTAACGATATTATCTTTATATTTTTCAACATGGAATACATCATAATGCCGCTTTAAATTATATTTTCTGCACCTGACATGTTTTGACAAATAACATATTGCCCATCTCCCACTTTGATTCTTTAAAAAAAGAATAACAATTTCCAATCATTGATAAATTCAGTTCCAGGTTTCTGCTTTGCGACATCCATGGAGATACGTAGAAAATACTTCATCCCTGATCTGTACGAAACGAACTGTCCACTTTCCCCTTCACCGCTACCTTAGAGAGGGGTAACAGTCCTCGCGAGGGAACAAACTTAATTTCATTTGCCCGTACGGGTAAAATGCTCATATGGGAAGTCAATTGCTAGCCCTGCTTTAGAAAATTCATGTTCGCTTTACTCACAATACTTTAATATATGTCATAATGGTTCCCAATATTTATTTGAAAATTTCCTGATGCATAATACCTTAAGGCTGTAAAAAAATTGTCGGCTGGAGAAAGAACATAGTTTCTGTCTGTAGTTGATTTGCTTCTGTGTTCTATTTGATTTAACACCATGTCTGCAGTATCCTTATGGAATCTAAACCTACTAAAAACTCGCTTTCTTTCCATTCTTGAAATTGACTTACTCTTGGACTGAAAGTTCTTGCTCTGGATAAACTTATATCTTCATCTTCAATTTCATGAAAAATGTCCATCAATTCCTTCGTCATTTACAATTTACTAGAAATATTTTTTCTGCAATAAACAATTCGCTTTTAGTTAATAGTAAGAAGTTTAATAATCTCGCATAATTTTAATTATCAAACTTGGTGGTTTAAACTGAAGTAGTTAACCTTTTTAATACATTTGTTATGTTTAAACCACAGTTTAAACTTCCAGTAAGTTAAAAGATAGTTTAAACTACTATTAAGAAATGGAGACGGTATTGCAATTACTTCAAAACATAAGCATTGTCTATACCATACTTGAAAATATCATAGTCTTTATTTGCATAAACAAGTAAATACTTTCATTCATATATCATTTTTAATTAAGTACTGATTAAACTCAGTAAATACTAATTGTATCAGTACTTTCTTAAAGCTGCAGTGTTTTATAATAAATGGTAGTACATACTGACATGTTTTGATCACTAGAATACAAGTATTTACTTCAAAACTAGAAATAACAATAGGCTTACTACCTTTCTATTCACTCCACCCATTGACAAGATACAACTACTATACTGTATTTCAAGCAATATTAAACTGAAGCTATTAAGCAATGTTGTCGCAAGATTCCTAAGACGTTCACATTACCGAAACAAAATTAATAGTAGATATTCTGTCTGATGGAGTTTGTTATAAATCACCAGGTCCTTTCTGAGACAAAAGTCGTAACTCTTATCTAAGGTACCGTCAGTTGATTTGAGTCTTTTTTCACCAAGGCGTTTTATAGTCCTACTCCTGTCACTTGTCAGATATTGTATAAATTTTTGGGGATGAGTTGTTATTTTTGTTTGAAACCAGATGTGCCGTATGATTATGGATATTTCTCTCTTTTTTATGAATTAAACCCTTGAAACGTGAAATGTTATTACTATGTAAAAGGTGTGTCAATATTGGTTTAGAAAACTGTACAGTAATTACTCAACCTCTGTAAATTCAACGACTGGAACGTTATTACTCTTACAGAAATTCTCTCCTGCTGTTCAAAGTAGAACAGAGACAGAATACTGCTGACTATAATTTGCTCATTTGCGGCAGAGATTTCGACCGCTTGTACGCTCCAATATGTCACGTTCAGATTGAGTAGAGAGTGTGTGTGACTGTTGCAATATCATTTGGAATTTGAACTATTGAACTGCAGGAAAAGCAAATCATTCTCAGCTAACTACAAAACCCAACTCAAGACATCAGAATTACGTCCAAAGTCCCAGACAACTAAAAAAGACTCCTTCATACATACTGTATGTGTATAGGATGAACTATACTTAAGTAATTTAATTAACTACAGGGTTTAATTTTGAGTTATTTCAAACCAAAATGTTAAATGAAATTTTGCTCCTTTTCGCTTCCTTTTCGAGATAACAATTGTTTTAGATGAAACATTTCATAGCATGTTCTGAGAAAGCCATTGGTTTAATTCCCAATGTGCTCAGTCAATTTAAGAGAGCAGTATATTAAGATAACATATAATTGAAAGAATACTAGTTTTGTCCTTTAAATGTGAAGAAATTTGATCCGAACAAATGAAACTTTCAGTTCTGTAAAGGAATTTTACAATGTTACATTCGTTGAAAATTGTGTTCATCCTTTTTTGTTTGAAATATCTCAAAGAATGATATTACTTACGCTTCATTCTGTATGTAGCATATAAAGGGTGGAAGTTACGTAATAGCTGTGCAGATTAAAGGTGGTAATAGAATATATTAAATAAATAAAAAACAATTATGAGTTTTGTGATTAAGTTTTGGTTGATTAAAAATTAGGGTGAAAGTCTGCGTACTTGAACAACAGCGCATAGCCGATTCACGTATCAATGTACACACGCACTCGGTCTGAGTAGCACAATCCGTCCCTTGGTCACCTCAGTAAGTTTGCGATCTGGTGGACTCAATGCCCCGAAGATGTTAGGCGCTGATAGACGCCGGAGGCATGTGGACGAAGTATTGGATCCACATGTCTATTTTTTTTATTTACTTGTTTTTTTTTTATTTTTGTTTTATTTAGGGTAGAAAATTGATCTACCAAGAGTCTTTTATTCTCCTAGTCAAGTCAGAGTTGGGAAATAATTCATTCCAATATAAAAACAAATGAAAAGAGGTAACATGTATAAAAAGTAGTTACTTAAGTGAAATAAAGACCTGCTCGAGAATCGAACGCGGGCGCCGGAGACCGCAAACTAACACGGTCCTTACTGCTCCACCAGAGAGACGTCAGCAACGTAGCACGACGGAAGGCTTATAGCCGCTCGGCTTGAATTCTGTGGATACAAACATGCAAACGTACTCCTATAAATAGCGCATCAAAACTTCAACATTTACACCACCAAGAGACACGACAAACCTTTTTTTGTAAGATTGTACACGATTTGCGATATAGTATGATGTGGTTTCATAAACATATGTTGTGATATAGTTATGAAAAATTTATTTATTTTTTTTTATTTTATTGGGTTATTTTACGACGCTGTATCAACATCTAGGTTATTTAGTGTCTGAATGAAATGAAGGTGATAATGCCGATGAAATGAGTCCGGGGTCCAACACCGAAAGTTACCCAGCATTTCCTCGTATTGGGTTGAGGGAAAACCCCGGAAAAAAACCTCAACCAGGTAACTTGCCCCGACCGGGATTCGAACCCGGGCCACCTGGTTTCGCGGCCAGACGCGCTGACCGTTACTCCACAGGTGTGGACTGAAACATTTATATAACCCACTTATTTATCCGTAATGAGCCGTCTTCGAGACTTCGGACCCAATAGAGCAGTTCAGTGGGCAATCCGCATAACGGCATACTGAGTATAGTGGTAATCCGTACACTGGGTGTGGGTGCTGTAGAATGAATGCCAACAAATACGCAAAGGAAAACGCTCTGGATTTGAAGGTTCTGATGAATAATTTGGTTTTCATATAAACCTATTTTCAAACTGTATCTGAAACTATTACACTGTTAGAAAAGTCAGAGCAAGAAATGCCGGAAGCCCTCAAATTAGTTGAGGAAATGACACAGAGAATTAATGAAACACCAAGTACACCGGTTACTGAACGTCAAAACAGAAGTGGAAATCAATTTGATGTAAAAATAACGCATATGGAACATTGTGTAATATAAAGAGCAAATTAATGGACATTGAGTCACCCGAGAATAAAGGACTGTCTCTTAGAGACTGCAATGATGTTAGTTTCTTCGTTTTGCTCCTATCACGTCATGCGACGTAGAGCGCAGCTTTTCACAGTACAAACTGTGTTTTGCAGATAAGCGAAAAATATTTACGTTCGAGACACTGAAAATGTATCTTGCAGTTGTAGTACATTGCAATTCGGTACTGTAACTGCATTTCCTAAAGACGACCTATAGGATAAATGAAGAAATTAACATTGCTACATGTTTATTTCCACCATTAACACTGTGTATAATTGAACACAAATGCTTATAAAAGGCAGGATAATAAATACTTTTCACATTCTTTTGACATTATCATTGTGTAATGTATATTTACTTTCTGAATGTACATATGTGTGTGTTCCCCATAGTACCGTACTAGGGCCTATATTCTAAATAGCAACGTTGTTACCTCAACACATCTCTACCTTTCACTACCTGCAGCGAGTCAACAATCTATAGTACATCAACAGTAATGTTATTGTATCGGGTCCCAAGTCTCGAAGCCTGGTAATGAACCATTACTTACTGTTCAATAAATGTTAAGAAAATTTCGTTGATGAACAGCTTGCATTTTAGTGAATCGTTAAATATTTTAATGTTCACTAGGAAATGTTTTGTTTGGGTTGAGTTACTGAAGCTTGGTGAAGCCGGCCATGAGAATATTTTCCCTTTCTGTAGGTTATAAGCTGGGGAGTTTTATCATCGTTTTTTCTGCAATAACTCCTATGTGACATATGTATCGATTTTCAGTTTTTGCTCTATTAAATAACTTAAATAGTGATTCAGCATATAATGAAATCTCTTATAATATTTCTTTGTTTCGAAAATGTTAGAAATCACACCTGTGGAGTAACGGCTAGAACGTCTGGCCGCGAAACCAGGTGGCCCGGCTTCGATTCCCGATCGGGGAAAGTTATCTGGTTGGGGCTTTTTCCGGAGTTTCCCCTCAACCCAATATGAGCAAATGCTGGGTAACTTTCGGTGCTGGACCCTGGACTCATATCACCGTCATTATCACCTTTATCTCATTCAGACGCTAAATAACCTCTGCTGTTGAGAAAGCGTAGTAAAATAACCTAGTAAAATAAAATTCATAACACATAGGAGATATTGCAGGAACAACGACGATATACTCTCATGTTTTTTGGCTAAAATATTGGCTTCATCAAATAAATTTCAATTCCCTTAGCTAAAATTACTTCACTAATATTGATATAAAGTTTCTGACTCACAAACAGTAAGTTTGTAAGAGTGTATCAAAATTATGTGTGTAATAATATTAACGATATGCAGATTCGTTTGAATATTCATGAAATAAGTTGGAATTATTGGGTCGCATGAAAGGAAATTCTAATGATCCTAATATGGCACATGGAGTCATCTTTTCGGTAGGTGCATTGTAATAATTGACGTATATTATATTCATTAATAAACGATTTTGTGCATAGAAAATAGCAAAACAAAGGTTCTTTATCAAGGTCTCCCGTAACATGAATGATATTTTAGTTATAGAGATCTGAAAGCAGCGAAACTAAAACAATAAACATTAACATGTTTTCATTCGTTTTCACAACGTTCAAATTAAATAACGATACGCTCAGTGTTTTGTTTTAGAATTTTGCGCATTGGAAACAAAATAACTACTAGGCTATATTTTCATCTCAAAATAAAAGTACCTTTTGTTAAAGCAACAATACGTCATGCGAATATCTAAATATATGTTTTTTAGGGGGGATGGATTTCGTGACAGCAAGGTTTTTATAATCTTCAATGGATGAGCGACGGGTCCAACCGACGTACATATTTGCTCCTGTTTAATCCGGTACACACAAAAAACGTAGACAGCCGGGCATGAAATCCCTATTACAGAAGCACGCTTATTTATAATCCCCCCACGAGTAAGAAGAATTACAAAAAACCTTGCGCTTCGTGCATGAGTTGGATACACATACATCTATGGAATTTCCCGTCATGTCCGGAGTGTCCAAACAAACCTGTGAGTTTTGAGAACCTGTTCTTTAATTGGGAACTATCAGGCCAAACAAATATGAGGTCAACCTCGACAACCTCCAGCTAAAAACACTCAGAAGGTAAGTTTACCTTGACATGTGGGCCAGATGAATGAATCGAAACCGTCGTACTAACTTATGAAAATTGTTGTACTTCAGCATAAATTTGTCGTACATTTGTCAACTCCCTAATGTATTTCTAGTACATCGCTGTGTAGTAATGGTTAGCATGTATGACTGTGAAACGAGCGGGCCGGCGTTCAAATTCTGAATGAGACGAGTTATCTGGTTGAGATTGTTTCCGGGTTTTCCCTCAACCCATTAAGAGCAAATGCTGGGTAACTTTCGGCGCTGGAGTTATTTCGCTGGCACTATCACTTCATTGTCACTATCATTACGCAGTTGATAAATAATCACAAAATAAACCTATATATAATCTATTTGTTGAACAAACAGGAAGTTAATAAAATTAAACTCGTATTACTTTGATATAACCGTTCCGTATACGTGAAACCTGTAGCTCAAGATAATAATAATAATAATAATAATAATAATATCTATTTATTTATTCTGGCGAAGTTAAGGCCATCAGGCCTTCTCTTCTATTTAACCAGAAAGAAAAGAAGCTGATGCAATTTTACAGACTAATATTTAAAGAACACTAACAACAAATTTTTATAGTCATACAAGCACAAGTCGAGTAAAATAATGCGAACATACTAAATAATAATTACAAAATAATATAAGGCTAGAAGTTACATTCAATGAATATGTAAGCGGTAGGTGAACCAATATTACAAATTACAAGAATAACAAGTTCAAATGTAAATTATAACTATACAACACTGAGGAAAATTACATATATACACATATACACACAAAGGAGAATTAAACCTGAATACTGGTCACGTGTTTAAACTATTTACTTTTAAATTGCAATATCGTTCGACAGTTCCTGAGGGAGCTGGGTAGGGAGTTCCAGAAACGAATTGCTGATACTGTGAAAGAGGAAGAATAGTGAGCTGTTTTATGGCAAGGCATAGATAATAAAGGGTCATTTTTAGAACAAGTACCCATGCTGTGGTAAGAGGATAAGAAATTAAAACGCACCGAGAGATGGTTAGGCGAAGAAGTATTGATGATGCGATATAGGAAAATTAATGAAACTATATATATATATATATATATATATATATATATATATATATATATATATATACCAGTAAATTTTATTTAGAATTACAAATGCTACACATCTACAATGACAAATGCTACTGCGGTACAATTTCAATCATAAAATACTTCCTTTGTCTAACAAACAAGGAAGTTAATAAAATTAAACTCGTATTACTTTGTTATAACCGCGCCGTCACGTAAGACCTAGAGCTCAAGATGACAAATTATGACTTGCATGGCAAGCATAGTTACAAATCGATTTTCAAAACATCTCCCCCCACAAGTCTGTTGCTTTCATATTAGTCCAGGACATAATAAATGAATAAAACTTGTCTAAAAGGTACGAATTAACCATAAATGTTATTTTAATTATAAACCAACATTATAAGTTCGCAATTATTTGAAATGAAAAGGAGGAAAAAAAATAAAGAAAAAAATTATCGGGACCTCATGAACGTATTATATTTGTTGTTTTTTTACACTTTACTACCAGTGTTTCGAAGTATCCCCAAAGAGCTTCCAACTCTTGGTTGATATCCTTAGAAGCTCTCAATGTAGTTTGCTTTTTGCAGCATTAGGATAATAATAATAATAATAATAATAATAATAATAATAATAATAATAATAATAATAACAATAGTTTTACTCAACCTGGCGGAATTGTGAGTATACAGCCTTCCCTAACACCCAACCAAGAATAAAACTTCGATACAAAGAACATTACAGATTTACCAAACAAAAAAGTTCCTATGCTGATCGATCCCAGATAATAAAGTTCCGTCGGCTTAATGACTAGTTTAGAGCATACATCCTGACAAAGCTGAGCAATAAAGAGTAGAGTTGGACTGGTCTGCGTATGGAAGCGTGCACGGATCTGTCCGTACGCCTACGTACTACCGCTCGCCGCCCGCCAACAGATTTTGTTAGGTAGAGTTGGAATGGGACCGGTCTGCACAGGAATTCTATGTATTGTTGTATAGTCAACTGTCCGAGGACAGGTCTGGACCCCATAAGTGATAGCAACAAGGCATCACTCACGAGGCAACTAGGCCAGGACATAATGGGATAGGGTGAGCAAGTCCTTTCCCCTCCATTGCATACATCGCTGACTAGATACATATTACACTTATCAGCAGGGAACGGATTTATATGGACTAAAAATATATGAAATATGTAAATATATATGTAGTTATTTTTACCAAAATATGGAATTAAATATGGATTTTTACCAAAATATGGAATTAAATATGGACTTAAAATTATAAAAAAATGACTATGTACGTTAAATATTGGTACATTTTAATCAAACTAAACAAAAAATATAATGGACGTACCTTATCTTCCAATGTAGTTTCAACAAAACACAATTTTTATTGTCTGTTACCATAACAATAGGTTACAAACATTTCTTTCAAGTGCTGAAAAGTGAATCTTCTTCTATTGTCTCTGAGGATAGATTTATACTGACTAAAAGAGCGTTCGACGTCACAAGAAGTAACTGGTACATAATTCAATTTCACAATGTCTGCTGGGGATAAGTCCAAGTTAATCTTCACTGTTGATTCACCACTCATCACAGCAACAACCTTTTGTAGTTCTTCATATCCAGGGTTTTTTGAAAGTACAGTGTCCACCTTAGCTCTTACTGCATCTGCAACTTTACCTCTACCACGATTCAGTTGTTCCACAGTACTATTTATAATTTCAAAACTTTCAGATAGTGAAAGGTGCCTATTTTGGAGACTTTTGAGCGTTTTTATGATGCATGAAAATGTATGCTGAATGTGAGCTAAGTCATTCTTCACACTTATGTCACAGGTAACTGTTTTCGCAGTATCAATTGAGACTGCATCTTCAGAGTCCAATGCAAGGAGAACATTGTTAATAGAGTCTATATGTTCGGCATAATATTCAACTGCTTCTAGCCATGTACCCCATCTAGTTAAAATTGGCTTTGGTGGCAATGGAATTTCAGGGTACATTTCTTTCAACACGTTAACTCTACTGGGAGCTTTGAGAAATACTTTTTTCACTGATGAAATCAACAAATCTACTTTAGGGAAATTGTCTCTGACCACTTCTGCCACACGATGAAATGCATGCGCCACACAAGTAAAATGAGTCAATTTAGGATATACAACAGATAATGCTTGTCCAGCTTTGACCATATAAGGGGCAGCATCGCTAATAAAGAATAACACATTATCGTACATAATACCCTTTGGCCACAGGATACCCATAGCTTCGTTGAACAGTTTAACTATAGTTTTGTTATTGCACTTTTCTAGAACATCACAATGTAAAAGAATTCGTTCAGAATATTGTTCACTTAACAAACCGATAACTACATTATCAACAAGTCTACCTTCTTTGTCGGGAGTCTCATCAATGGAAACCCAAATTGAACTATCTTTAATTTCATCTCTTATCTTCTGTATTGTCTCATCGTAGATGGATGGAGCATACGTCTTCCTAAGTGTTGACTCATCCGGGATTGTATGTTGAGTATATTTTTCAAGGAATTCCCTGAAGACCTTATTCTTTAGTTTGTAGAGAGGAATATCAGCAGAGATGAGAGAACGGCACAGGTCGATGTTAAACTCAGATCTTACATTCGATGTTGTTGGTTGTGTTAAAAACAATTGTGTCTGCTTGGAATTTAGTTGTTTGTTGGCCTGATGTTTACTAGTTGTAATGTGTTGTTGCACCAGGAACTTTTGTGTAGATGATACTGCACACTGACACAAATTACAAAATAATATTTTATTGTCAGTTGATAAACCATCTTCTTTAAATTCTGAAATGTAACTTGTTAGTTTTGATTTTAAATTGACTGAATGACGTACTTTTGGCATATTTACCGTCTTTATAGTATGATTTACAAAACTGAACCTATGTGTACTCTGACTGGCATTTAACTGTTGAGCTGCACAACTGAAGTCTGTTAAAAATTTTAAATTAAATTAATACAGTTTTGTAACTTACTTTCCCATTGTTGATAGGACTGCTAATTTTCAAATAACTCTGATGTTAAAGGGATTACTGAACATGTGTTTAAATCTCTATTGTTGAAATGTATTTTTAAAAGTTAATGGAATTTTGTTTTGTTTTATTGTTAAACCTAATATAATATGGACTGTTTTATATGAAATATGGAAAATATATGGAAATTAACGAAAATATGTACTAAACTCTAAAATATGGAAAAATATGGAAAATAAAAGTAGGATTTTTCAACCCTACACATTGTGAAACATAAAGATAATGCAAAATATAAATTATATTAGCTTTATAAGTAAATATGTATTTACATATAAATCCTTTCCCTGCTTATCAGACTTCAGACTCTCTGTATTGTACAAATGAAATCGAGAGAGATAACAAATAATACTATGTAAGTAATAAGCCATTAGGAATGAGATAGAAAAAGAAATAAAAAATAATGATAAAATGTAAACAAAACCAAAATAAATGAGATACACAATGTATAGAAATATGATACAATAATAACAAAATGTTAATAAAAATACAGAGCATACAATAAACACAATTTTTATTAGGTACACATATAAAAAGACAATTATGATAATAAACAGGATAGTGCGCCCTTGTATGCCATGATTGTCCAAGTCCGACAGAGAGTCTGGATGGCATCTGTGAATGAGACGCTGACAGGTGGGTCATCCTGCCTGAGCACCTGATAGAGTCAGGTACCGTTTTGCGGACTAGTAGCCGGATAAGTCCCAGGGATCTGGAGCACCAAGTCCTTCCTGTATCAGCATAGGAAACTCGTATTACCTCCAGGCTTCACCCCAGCCTATTTTTATAATTTTGGACGATAAGTGAAATGAGGGAGGTAGTGAAGAGTGTTGATGTCATTATAGAGGGAAACGGGAGAGCCCCGAGAAAACCTTATGCAACATCTGCATTGTCCACCACAAATTCCACCACAACATGGCCGGGGATCGAACCCGGGTTACCTGAATGAAAGGCCAACTCGCTAACACTGTAGCCATAGACTTGGCAAATGGGGTAGAACGAGTGTTTGTACAAGAGTCTATTTTAATTTAGATGGTTGGTGTTTAGTCTGCTGTTCGAAGACAGGTTTGAACCTCACAAGTAACACCAATAACTCATGAGGCAACCAAGCCAGGAAATAGTGGGGTAGAGTGGCCAGTTCCTTTTCCCCTCCATTGTATACATCTCCGTTTAACTACATATTACACTGATCAGACTTCAGATATATGCAATCAATTGTTCTTCCTGTGAGAAATATCAAGTGAAATGAACTGCCTGATAATAGATGTATATCTCAGCCAAAACCTCAATCAGAAGTTAATTTAGAGAGATGATGATACAGTCTTTTTAGTGAATAGAGAATTCCTTCTTACATGTATATTTAGTATGTCTATCCCAATTGAGATTAGTTTCGAAAACTGAACTCCGAAATTTTTTACTGTCGAGCTAAAGGGGATAATTATTTTATTCAATTTCACAGGTTGAATATTCAGGTTGTTGAAATATTACATTCAGGTCGTGGCATTAAGGCAATATAAGAGACGTTAAAATAGAAGGATACGGCGAAGGAAAAAAAAAAGAATAAAAAACGTTAAAACAGTGAAACAAATAAGGAAATGAAGAAATTCAGGGGGAAAAAAAATAGAAATTTTCCGCTCGAGTGCGGCTCTAAGTCTCTGTATGTTACGGAAGGAGAAACAATGTCCACTTCAAAAATTTTTAAATTGGTCTCGCGAGTTAATGTTACTCACATGGCTCATACTGGCTTTTTGAGTTTTGACACCACTTGTAATGTGTTTTGCTTCCTATATTTGTGTTCAGCAAGTGATCATTTCGTGGAAAGTTCCAACGTCTCGTTATGAAGTTCTTACAAGTCTGTAGTTTAAACTTGGAAGGAGATAATGGTAGGCTACGTGAACACGCAGATTGTGATAGCAGTAAAGCCAGCATCTGCAGGTTAGGTTCTGCCATAATTTAAGGGCACTCACGAATTAAAATTTATTGCGGAATTGCATGCTCGCTTTCACTATAGAATAGGAGGAGAATAACGCATAAATTCGAACAGCAAACATCGATTTTCTTTCACTTTGTTTATGTGACTACAAATCTTGCAATGAATTAGAGCTCGTTACAAAAGGAAGTATGTTTAAAGAGCTTCTCGATTAGACAAATTTGTGACTACGATACACGCAAGACCCTCACTTAAATTTATGAAATACTTTGAGAATCATTACAACTATCACTACCACCACGATCCATAACAGCCACCAGCACCATTAGAATCACCGTCACAGCTAACATACCTCCATACATCAAAACCATCTCCCACGCAATCAGTACCACGTATGCGTACGACGTAAGCGTAAACATCACTGTCAGAATATTAATCCAGCAATTATTAACTTCTCTCTCATTATTAGTAATTAGTACATTGTGTTTCAAACTTTTTCCACCATTGAACTCCTTTTAATCTATATTGCAACAGCGCAACTTCTGTAATCAACACATTTCTTAGTTTTGCTATTATTATTATTATTATTATTATTATTATTATTATTATTATTATTATTATTATTATTATTATTATTATTATTAACTTATTATGTCGAAGGAAGAACAATTGTTGCACACATCTCAAGTTGCATTATGGAGTGTTAGGTATATAGGTGTCTTTTCAGCGCACATTCTCCCTATTTGTAATATAAATTATACAGAGCGTTCGCCTACGGGTGGGGCCAGGAAAGCGGCCTGCCTGCGGTGTCGCTTGCGGGAATCGTCTATCCGTAAGCTTCCGCTTTCTATACTATACTATGTAGAGTTTTAATTTTAAAAGCTTAGCAGCAGTAAAGACTGATGTTTTTGAAACACTAACTTCCTGTGAAACACGTCGTAGAGATTTATTAGGAGAGCGTGTAAATGATGCACTAATTTCATCAATTTTTTCTCCCGTCAACACTCTTCGTTTCCGCTCAGGAATTGTAGCATTTATCGACCCTGTTGTCCTTAATTTGTTAACAAGACGTCTAACAGTTTCTCTACCCTGAATTGGAGCACCCGAATATTTCACTTCAAATTGTCTACGCACCTCTCTACATGACTCTGTTTTCACATATGCAGCATACATAAAAACTCTCTGTTCAAGCGTGAATTTTGCGTTTTGCATTGTTAACAAATTTTACACACACTCTGAATATTTAAGCAACTGTGGCAAGAAGCTGCACTGTACGTGTTAAATACTGCAACATCTGGCTCACAACTGATAACTTGTTGACCTTGATGTCCTTGATTGTCGAGCGTGTGTCAACAACTGCGCGCACAAAGCGGGGTATCAGTACATGCTGCTTTCCTGGCCTCACCCGTAGGCGAACGCTCTGTATAAGTTATTTTCATGTTCCATAAAGGATATAAAATAAGAAAACTTTAGTAGAATCTCGATTATCTTAGTTAATGTGGTCCAAGAACACCTAAAATAAGCAAAATCTCATATAAAACGGATGATTACTGAAAAACTGTGTTTTGATTATAAATTAGACAAACTCTTTACTCAATAGACTAAATAGAATAAACAAATCAGATCAATATTAACTGTAAGCATTTAAAAATACAGTACGTATACATTTAAAAGCAACTAACATACAATAATGTACAGTATTTACAGTAATTTTTATACGGTCTCGGATAATACGGAACCTCGGTTAATCGAAACTCGGATAATCGAGACTACTGTAATTATATTCCATTTATTCGGTTATTATATTGGAAATACAAATAAACTGATATAGGCCTATGTCTATTTGTAACCAGTGCTTAATTACACTGTTTTATTACACTTGTGCTATTTTTATGGTTAGAAGATACATAAATAACTTATTTTATTTAGATTACAATGAGTGTGGACGTCCGCTAAGAAGAGCTTTTATACCCAATAGCATTATCTAAACTCCGAATCGCTTTACAGTCATCGATGTAGGCCCAATAAAATGTATGGGGAAAGGAACTGGCCATCATACCCATTATTTCCTGACTTAGTTGCCTCATGAGCCATGCATTATTGGTGTCATTTAAGACGTTCCATCCTGTCTTCAACTGCTGACTAAACATATACTATTATTATTGTACATTTATTGATATTAATGTGGACGGCAAAATTGAAACTGTGTTAATAATGCGCGTTATATCGTAAAAACCTGGCATATTCAATTTTATTGAAATTACAGAATTGCTATAATCAGTACTATTAAATTCTATGAATTAAAAAAATTTGAAGTAACTTGTATTAAACAACTTTCTTTATATTTTTATACAAATATATGAAATATAGTATCTCAATAATTGAAGACCTTGGAGGTAAACAGTGATAACCCTCAAAATTGAAATTGACAGTTTTCTGGTTGTTAACAGTCTGTAAGCAACATTATCTTTGATTTGGTTAAATAATTATGTAAATATGTTGACAATGGTTGAATTATGCTGCTTGAAAAAATATGACAATGCTCTTGTGTTTGCAATAAAAAATTAAATTAGTGCAATTTGTATATGTGGATTATCATTATTTACCCCCGAAGTCTTTAAGTATACCCAGTACGATGGAAGTGTTATTTAAGCTTGTATATTCTTTTTATATCTGTTTTAGGGTGGAAAGTTATAGTCTCATTTCTCCTTATTCGTTTCGTCTTTTTCGGTATTCTGTTCTTATGGACACATACGCAGAAAATACAGCGGCAAAAGTGATAAATGATGGATATTATTATCCGTTTTAGATGCATAATGAAGTCTCCATGGCGATCTAGGGGCTAGAGCGCTGGACTTATAATCCTGTGGACCCGGGTTGACCATGTAGTCAGCACGTCGCACAGTGTGCAATTTTCCCAATCTAGGTGGACAAAAATCAAATTTCGACTTGTTTAGTCAGGCATAGGTGAATATGAATTCATGTTCTTTAACATTTGAAGAATGTTGTGAGTAATAGCTTTTGCTGTTTTATCAGCGGCAAGCTATATTTAGAAGGGTATGAACAATGAGTTCTTCCTAACACTTCTCGCTCCTGTTCAGCCGTAGACAGAGAGGCTTACTATGTGGATGAAAAAGAGCCAATTGTTAGTGATTTATTGTATTGTGAGGCATGGACTCTGTTCAGATAGGTACTTTCTTACTAATGTAACTTCATTTACAGGTTTGTAAAGTATTATTCTTCTTACAGAAGGGTTTAAACATTACAATTGAAATATATATATATATATATATATATATATATATATATATATATATTATTTTAAAGTTCTCCAAATATAATGCGAGTTTTAATATAGCCAGTCATGTCCGGTTACAACCATTTTTATACCATTTAATACAGCATCATTTAGAGTGTTGAATTCCTGTTTTAAAGTTTGCGCGTTCTTGCGCATTTATCAGTAATTAATTTTTTCCGTGGTGGAACATACGGTAACTGTTCCAAATTTCACTTAACAGCAGAAAAGAATCATGGAATAAGGAAGTTTCTAATCACTCCTCAGTGTTTTAGGCCTGAAAAATTATTCACATGACTTCGAACATTAGGTTAAAAATACATTGGACACATTTTTATCCAACCTTAAAAAGCGCACAGAGAATCAGAACGCAAATCACCAGCTGGACAAAATTAATAACTTCTCTTCATTACAACGGATTGTTATGAAACTTTGCACATGCCTTACAGGTGGCACATATGTTTTGAGTACAGACTCTGATTACGTTTGCACAAGAAAAATTATCCCTTTATAGCGGGTGCATTTAAACAAAATTAATAACTTCTCTCCTATCTACCAGATTTTTACGAAACTTTAAACAGAAGTTACAGGTGGAATATTTTATTTTTTGTCTACAAAATCAGATTTATATTTAATAAGAGGAACTTTCGCTTTATAGCGGTGCATTTAGACAAAATTATTAACTTCGCTCCTATATAATATAATTTTATGAAACTTTGTACAATAATTAGGCCTGCAGGTAGCATACAGATATAATCAGAATTTGTACATAAAAATATATGCTACCTGTAACTTCTGTACAATGTTTCATAAAAATCTGTTATGTAGGAGAGATGTTAATTTTGCGTAAATGCACTCCCTGTAAAGGGTACTTCCTCTTATGGAACCGTAAATATAGTTTGTACACAAAAATATAGTTTACCTATAACTTCCATACACTGTTTCATAAAAATCTGTTAGATAGAAGAGAAGTTATTATTTTAGTCTCAAAACATCCCCTATAAAATGGTAGTTCCTCGTACACAAATGTAGTCAGTGTTTGTACACAAAACCTATGTGCTGTTTATAAGATTTGTACAAAGTTTCATAACAGTACATAGGAATGCAGAGAACTTATTAATTTTGTCCAGCTAGATTTGCGTTATTGCACACTGTGCGTCGTGAGACATTTCTAGATATAAAACAAGCATACTGAAGACAATGACATTACACGCGTTCTTTGTGGACTGCAGATAAAACTTCAATTTCTAGCCGGGAATCAAATTCGGGCCTCTCTGGATTTGTCCGCGATGTTCGTGATTTTAATGTAGCTATTAAAGTGTAGCCGACAGATACAGAATTTATAGTTGTGTTTATATACTTGCGAGCCAGATAGAAGGCACATGTGTTATAAAAAGTTCAGTCTTTCCAACTTCGGGGAGAAATGTCCCAAGAAAGAAGGTGGTTGTAAGTTGAGTGAGACATCGCTTATATAACTTGTTATAAGGGTTGAAAGCAGAATGTAACCCCGCCATCAATCGAAGTTGAACGACAGCATCAGAATGGTGAAGTAAATGGGATATAGCTCAGTAGGTCCGCCATCATTCTTCCGTCCCTTGCTTCAATCTTGGTCCCTGATCACCCCCGTTCGCTTCCAGAGTGATTTCCGTCCCAAGTCCACAGTTTTTTTCTACAACTGGAATTCTTTCTTCCCTCTTTTTTCCTCTCTCTCTCTATCTTCATTTTCTTCTTTCGTTTTTTATTCACAATATCTTTCTGTTTCTATGACTACCCATATCGAAGTGAAATAGAGTCACAGTAGGCCTATCTTAAAGAATCTTTATCTTCCATGACGATTTAGATCTATGTTTGTATTGTATTGGTATTTTGTAATTTATTATACAATAATCTCAACATCAAAACACATTTCAAATCTTCAGGACAGAAAATATTACTTTCTAATAAATATATATTCCACCCAGAATGTTTATCTAAAGTTTAGAAATAATTCCTAATATTTCTTTTAAAATTAGAGAGGCTATAAGAACAGGAGTGAGTGATACGCGGTGAACCTATACTCCGGAAACAATATAAACATGTACCAGTACATCTTATATGCTAAACTAATAAATGAAATGATGACGTTATAGTAGTTACACAATATTTTACACAAATTATAATGTGATCATCTCATAGACGAATATTCGAAAAAATCATATGAAAACCAAAATATTAATCAGTAATAAATCAGTAATCTGGAAGAATGGCGAAAACAGTAGACTAATATCGTAACAGATCTTAAAACTCTGTTCGATTTCATAGCTCAGAGGGGAATGTTGCCTACGTTGCAAATGAACAGTTCACTTCACGTAGGTAGGTTAAGGTTTCAAAGTAATAATTATCACGCATTAGTGTTTTATACTCAAATATGAAGTTAAATGCAGTGAGAATTGTAAATATTATAGGAACAATCACCATTAAAAAATGATTGCGTCTTCATGATGCATAATATTACAGTTTTTTTAGTAGGTTATTTTACGACGCTTTATCAACATCTAAGGTTATTTAGCGTTTGAATGAGATAAAGGTGATAATGCCGGTGAAATGAGTCCGGGGTTCAACACCGAAAGTTACCCAGCATTTGCTCATATTGGGTTGAGGGAAAAGCCTGCAAAAAAACTCAACCAGGTAACTTGCCCCGACCGGGAATCGAACCCGGGCCACCTGGTTTCGCAGCCAGACGCGCTGACCGTTACTCCACAGGTGTGGACTATTATAGTACATACAAACAAATCTAATCGGACGTAACTTGTATACACTCGGTATTTTACATAATTATAAATATTTTACAAGTATTGGTACGTTTAACAGGTCTATACTTAAAAAATAAACAATTCATTAATTAAACAGAAGTTATTATTATGAAGAATTCTATTAATTGTATTTAAACTTTTTTATTGCTCCTCCGATGCTTTGGTGCAATAGGAAGTGCACTAAAAACTATAATACATGAATAGTGAAATCATGTATAACGGCTGATACTAAGAGGAGGTAGATTGAGATCTGATTTGTGCCCTCTGTATTAAAATTATTAGTATTAAAAGTGCTATTTTGAACCTAAAACATAATGAGGGAAAAAATATTCTCACAAGGCAAGGTCAAGGTTTTCTCAATTTTGAAAGATCTTTTTACACGATGTCATTTTATGCACATCTATCATTATCATTAGGACATTCTTTTGTAAGACAAAATTATGCTGAGCCTCAGATCAATTATAACGGAAAAATAGTTTATATTTCGTTGTAGGATGGAAGTTTGCGAAGTATACCAGTTTAAAAATGTTTATACCGGCAATAGAAAATAGGAATCTTAGTGCGGAATTGAATTTAGAAGCAGTATATTCTATGTTTGTGCGTTTTCCAGTTCAAGTGTGGCGATTGTTTTCCGCCACCCCTGTTTCTTTTCTATATTCCTTTTTATTGGTTATTGTTTGGTTGAGCCTTTGTGATTTTCTTTTATTTTCTATGTAGTTTCTTGTTCACCGTTGTAGCTGAGGGATTAGAAAGTCTAACTCCGAACCCAGCGGTCCCGGGTTCGATTCCAGATCAGGACGAGTTGCCTGGGTGAGGTTTCTTCGGGGTTTTTCTCTCACTCCTATGGATGAATATCAGGTAACTTAATCAGGCGATTGGAGCCCCATTCATCTTCGCCACTTCCTTTCCTCCCCATCATCATTTCCTCATCATCCCGTTTCTGGTTTTTCAGATCACTCTACCGGCGGCCTCCCGAAGCTGCTGACTGTTTCGACCGGCCTCCGTGGAATTTAGTTCAACGACGTTGGATGGTTTCTGCAATGGCACCTGAGGCGGACCTATTCGGGGGAGGAGTTTCGCCTCGGACCGACAGCGGGGCCATGGGGTAATTTGCCGAAGCAGGAATGGTGTATGGATTCTGTTGGTTGTAGGGACCGGTCGTTAAGGGAGTAATGTGGTTAGGGCGGTGCGCGTAAGGGATCTGTGGCATCCAACTCATTCCATATCGAGGTTTAGTGCAATAGATCTTAATAGGTTGCAGTGCTGGGCCATCCGTGCCCCCTTAGTTAAATTCCATGTCATGTAGTTTCTTCTTTTCCTTCTAGATGTGTCTTCTTTGGTTTTCTATTTTTTTTTTCTGCTAGGTGTTCCACTTTATTTAATATACTGGAAAGCGAGATTATCTTTGGGTTTGCTTTCGAGATTAACTATCTCATTCGCTGGTTTGAATATTTAACGGTTCTTATATTTGTCTGGATGCTGCGCTGCTGGCCGTTGACGAGTCGTATTAGGCTACTACTAGCAGAGAGTGCACATTGGTAGTCGACCGGAGGAGTTAGATTGCTACGGGTTGAGATGGGAACTCGTGACAGTCATGGACTCATGAGTTAATATTGGTGGTGCCGACGAAGGTTCGACGCTGTTCTGGCTGGATTCTACGTATTGGTCCGAATATGGGGATCACTCCGCCGCTTGGATAGGAGAATGGCGAGACTTCGGCATATGTCGCGATTCCAAGTTCTACATTTTTACATGGTGGATTCACGAGTTATAGTGGAGTTTCTACGGTTCTCGGTACGGTGTATACCATGTTCCCTACGACAGTACGAACGGTTTATAATGTGGAGTATGGTTCTATGAGGCCTAGGAACTGGGTTTGTTACAGGCCAAGTATGAATATTAAGTATTGCAGGCACTGTAGGGAAAGTATTTAACTCTTGAATAGTCACCATTAAAGCTATCTTGTAAAGCTATCTTGTGGACTCTAATGTGGAAACCAGAGGTCTGCATCGGACGATTTCGCTCGAGCGCCAAGTAGTTCATAGCATATTCCGATAGGTAGCGCACATGCATGATGGGTAAAATTGTCACGAGCGATAAATCCTCGAACGGTATAAGCCGAGCGTTAGACATTCGTTCTTGTTACAGTGATGAACTGTGTAGTAACTTCATAGATATTTATCATTTCAAAACTTTGCAGTGTTTAACTAACCTCTCCATAGTACAACTACAAAACTTGCTTTAAAATGTAATATAAATGTTGTAGGTAAATGTTTCCCCCCCCCCACACAGGAGTGATTTTGTTTTTGCCACATCTGATAGATGTTATTGGATGTAAATGTAATTATTATAAACCGGGAACACAATCACGATAATGCAAGAACTGTATCAAGTTTTCTAGTAATAATAATAATAATAATAATAATAATAATAATAATATAAATAATAATAATAGAAATAATATAATAATAATAATAATAATAATAATAATAATAATAATAATAATAATAATTAGTGTATCAATCTTTGCGTCTGTAACAGTTGTGCAGCATAATTATTCGTTTTATTATATTTTCTGTGACGTTATCTCTGTGCTAATATTGTTATTAATGTACTGCTATATCAATAATATTTTGTAAAACGTTTCTACATTTTCGCAGTATATAGGCGGAACACTATGTATGGACCTATCATATTATATATATGGTAAATCAAATATTGAATAATTATTAATTAGCAATAATAACTGTATATCGAAGTTTTTCATACTATTTCATTTATAACTTCATGTTACTGTTTTGGTACGTTCCATTAAACGTTTGTCATCAACGCAGAAAATAAAGCCTTATTTTTACCTTGTGAGCAAAACATATTTGTATCTTATCTTTCGCCTTCCATATAAGATAAGACTTGTCGGCGAGATGACCTTGTACTGTGCTTCTATTTATTACGAGCGTACCACGACCGATCGTATCTCACTCGAGGGTGCGATACTCGACCGAGTTCAAGCGAGCGATTTAACTCCAATGCAGGACTCTGGTGGAAACCCTATTGTGTTAACGGAATACATTGGACGTCGTACTGTGCAGATGCATCATGTTGCATGAGGTCAGGGATAGAATGACGGTGGAGAGTGGGTTATGATTATTCTCCCCCACCTTTTTTTTTTTTTTTTACATAATGGCAGTTGGTCAACTTTTGGGGTTAGGTTTTTGTATTTTTGTGCATACTACTTTTTTTAACTCTCATGTACGAATGGTAGGTTTGGTAGTGAGTTAATTCTCTATTGTTAAATTTTATCCCATTTTTGGAAAGTGTCAGGGTATTCAATATATTAAGAGTTCTATTAGATTTTTAATTGATTGTAATCTAATTTAGTTTGTTTTGGAGCTGCATTACTGTCTTCTTTATCTATTTTAATAAATTGTTAGTGTTAAGGTACAGTTTCCCTGGAAAAGAATGAGACGATTGAATATTCCTAAGTCTCAGATGTAAGACACTGCGCACGATCGGAGACCAGAGCACTGATACACAAGATAACGGATATTGAGTTACTCAAATGCAGGCTATTTGGTTTGTTACTACCATCGTTCCGAAATTCACTTCAAATACTGCAAAAAAATATGATAATATTACGTAAATAAAATATAAATATATACATGAATCGTGTAGTTAAATCGACAAGGGACCTTCATGACTAGATCGACAATCCGCACAGAAAGGAAAGCTTTCGTGTCGTTTCAATGGCTCAGACGCTAAGATTTCTGCCTGTTGTGTAGAAAAGAGCGAGTTCGATTCTTAGTCTATATCGATTTTTTTGTCTAAATAATGTTGAAATTGCTAAGTAACGTTGAAATAGAGTTTTATTGAAATAGAGTTTTACTAAGTCTTGAGCTTAAGTGTTAATGACCACAGACAATAAAAAATTACAAATTATAATATTACAAACATTAATCTAATGAATGCATTTATATACACACATATACAATGTAAATGCATATATATATATATATATATATATATATATATATATATATATATATATATATATATTAAAAATTAACAATTAAAATGAAATTAAAAAATATTCCTAAGCCACACAGACAAACTTTTACAAAGTTTTAGAGTACTTAGGCTATGTCATTTGCTGAGTAATTATTACAATATTTTATTAGTAGCATTCCCATGTGTGTAAGAAATGCACTCGCACAAAACACTTTTTGTTAAAAGTGTGGCTTTGGATTATTTCATTCTCACCCCTTCAGTTGATTTTAACTATTTTATCTACGTGTTTTCAATAGTGTTTAATTTAATGTGCATTCAATTTCATTCATGTTATGATTGAAGGAAATTCAATGTTGCAGTTATTGACTAATTACATATATTAATACTAATTTATTAAATGCAACTGTTAAGTAACCAATTGCAGTATCTTTTGCAAAATCTTTAATGTTTAAGTTGTCAATAATATTTCTATATACTATAAGACGTTAAAAGAATTTGCAATAGATTTGGAATCCTCTACTTTATAATCACTTGTTTTAATGAAAAAATATTTTCTTTCTTAGAATATCTACAAGTTTAACTTTAATAATATTCCGAATAGCTTTAATTGCATTATCTGATTTTTGTACTTTTCTATTCAAATGTATTCTATTTCCCTCTTTCATAAATTTTGATAAAGTACATTGTACTTCTTGTAGTATTTAAGAACATGATGATCATTACATTGCAGCTCATTACATAGAGATTCTTCTTTTTGATACATGAGATTTTTAAGTCCCTGTTTTATCTATATTTTTTTCTTTTGAATTTTTTTCACAACATTGAGTGGAGAACATCCACTGAAGTGATTATGAAATTAAGTGAAATATTCAATACATTTACTCTTAATATCAGTAGTACCAGTAGCATATACGATTTTCCAAGATTCATTTTGTAGACATAAATGTAAATAATCACTAAATACAGCATTTACGACTCTTTTTTAGTTTTTAAATTAATATTTTGAAATTGTTCAGTGACATTGGAAACACTTAGGATTTGTTTGTCATGTTCAGACAAGCCATGGATTATAGATTCTGTCGAATAGAAATTCAGTCTAATTCTGTGTACAAAACGTTTATCAATGGCTGTGCCACTTTAGCCTGTATGTCGGTGGGAAAATTACGCTACGACTAAGGTTGTCAGTTTCAAGGAGTGAATTTAATTTACTTTTACGGAAAAGTTCCGAGAGATAATCTATGTTTATGTCACTACAGAATAGCCACCTATGCCCACCGACGCCCTCGAAATCGAGACGAATTGTGGAATCAAGTTGTTGACACGTGGGAAGATCTCGCCGGGGATCAGAACCTATTCCACAATCTCGTGACATCCATGCCGGATTGACTTAGAGCTGTAATAGAAGCTGATGGCATGTGGACAAGATTTTAAGTTAACAGGTCTCTTTATGTTTCTTATGATTATTGTTTGAGGAAGAATACTTTTAATTTCCAAGTAAGATTTTTTTGACGAGTTTCAGCTCACTTGTAAGACCTAGAAATTGAGCATAAATTATTCCATATTTTTCGACAAATTATACAATCGAGGAACTCTGAAGAAATTAATTACACCTCAATAAAAAAAAAGTTTTACCTGGGATCGAACACGTGACGTTACGGTTATACAATGGTACCGGCACGCTACTATATGAGCTACCGAGACAAGACAGTGATAGCAGTAGTCCAGAATGTAGATCCCTTAGCAGGCATTTGCCATTCGGTACAGTGAAGCAATGATATTTTGTGACTCGAGCTATGTTGTGAAATCGTGGCCTTAAATGGCTGTCTTCTTCGTGATTCTTATTCTGGTCCTTGTCCTTGTTGTGGTCCTTGTAACAATTCTTGTTGTATATGTCATGGTATTTATCGTTACGTCGATATCGAGTGAACCGCGCAGTAGAACTTTAACTTCCGACGACCAAGAGTCGTCTCATTCCTTTTAAGGGTAACTGTACATGAATTGACAATTTCCTTCATCCAACAAGGCACTCCGAACGTTATCCAACTTTCCAGGGGTGTTATTGGGGAAGGTGCGTGATTATCCAATTCCAAACCAACAAACTTTGTGTTTATAGATTTTTCAGA
The DNA here is from genome assembly GCF_040183065.1 of Periplaneta americana. Taxonomy (NCBI): domain Eukaryota; kingdom Metazoa; phylum Arthropoda; class Insecta; order Blattodea; family Blattidae; genus Periplaneta; species Periplaneta americana. The sequence continues at coordinate 25,874,333 of NC_091128.1, forward strand.
TCATTTTCATTTGTATTGTATTTATTAACTTTCCATGGTATTCATACATTGCTTTACAGCTAGAATATGGAACAAGTCAAAAAACTTAATACTATTATAAAATCTTAATTTATAGTCACAGTCTAGATGAAATATATACAGACGAGATTTAAAATATAGTCTACTAGTACAACACATAGTTTTAGTATCAATTTCATGAAGTGTTATTGAATGTCATGAATTAACCTACAGAATAGAAGGCGTGAGAAATTAGGTACTTCTTTAATTTGGCCCTAAATAATTTTATGTTTTGAGTTTCATTTTTTATATGTATAGGGAGGCTATTAAAAATTTTTACTGCCATATAACGCACTCCTTTCTGATAGCACGATAGATTTGCCGATGGAGTATGAAAGTCATTTTTTGACGTGTATTTATGCTATGAACTGTTGAATTAGTTACAAAGTTTTCACGATTACATACGAGGAAGACTATTAATGAAAAGATATACTGACAAACCATGGGCATTATTTGTAGTTTTTTGAAAATAGTCCTACACGACTCCCTAGATTTCGCACCTACTATTATTCTAATTACTCTTTTTTGTAATAGAAATATATTGTTACTATCTATGGAATTTCCCCAGAATATTATTCCAAAACTCATTACCGAGTGGAAGTATGCAAAGTATATTTTTTTTAAGGTATTGATATTTACTATCTTTTGCATAGATCAAATAGCAAAACAAGCTGAATTAGTTTGGGGGTAATTTCTTTAATATGATTTTTCCAATTTAACACATTATCGATTTTTAAGCCAAGAAATTTGGTTGTTGTTGTTGTTTCTAATAGGGATCTATTGTTAATTATTGCGCTAGAAATTTGCGACGTTGAATTTGGACAGGATTTAAATTGAATTATGTTAGTTTTATTACAATTTAATACTAATTTATTGACTGAGAACCAGTCACATATTTTGAAGAGAATTTCCTCTGTTGAAGATTGGAATGTGTTGGAGTTATTGGCTGTAATTACTATACTTGTGTCATCTGCAAATAATATGGGATGACCTACATATTTTATAAGGGGGGCAAGATCATTTATAAACACTAGAAAAAGTAGGGGACCTAATATTGATCCTTGAGGAATTCCATTATTAATAGTTCCCCATGTCGATGTAGATTTCATAGTTGTATTGATTTCAACTTTCTGTTTCCTATCTATGAGATATGAGTGAAACCATTGGTGTGCAACACCTTTAATTCCATAATAATCTAATTTATCTAGCAGCATGTTATGATTTATACAGTCAAATGCTTTGGATAAATCACAGAAAAACCCTCCAACTTGTAATTTTTTATTTACTGCCTCCAGAATTTTGTCAGTTAAACTAAATGTTGCATTTTCTGTGCCTTTATTTTTCCTAAATCCAAATTGTTCTGGGACTAAAATGTTGTATCTTTCTAGATGATGATATAATCTTTTATACATTACTTTTTCAAAGATTTTGGAGAAGACTGGTAGAAGTGATATGGATCTGTAATTTTCTGGAGACGTTGTTTCTCCCTTTTTGAAGATAGGAATAACCACTGAATATTTTAATCTCTCGGGAAATATACCATTGAACATTGAATAGTTACATAAATAACTTAATGGCCCAGCTATAATATGTGAACTCGCTTTTAATATTTTGCTTGTTATTTCATCATACCCTGAGGAGTTTTTTGACTTTAGATTTTTAATAATTGCAATTATTTCTTGTTTGTTTGTTGGAAATATTTGAATATTTGGGAATTTTGTCGGAAAATATTGTGTTAAAGAATCTAAACTTTTAGTAACATTATCTTGGGGGATGTTGAGGTTATCAGTTATTGTAAGAAAATATTTGTTAAATATGTTTGCAATTTCATTTGGGTATGACGTTTTTGTATTGTTAGATATAAGGATATAGTTTGTTACTTTACTTTTTGATCGTCCACTTTCTTTTTTAATTATGTTCCAAGTTGTTTTGATTTTATTATCAGAGTTTTGTATTGTTGTATTATAGTGTAATTCTTTAGCTTTTTGAATTACTTTGTGTAATATTTTTTAATAATTTTTATAGTAAACTAATATTATAGGAAAACTGAGCACTGTTAATGTTTACATTAACTTTATTAATATTAAGTGATAGCTTATTTATACTAACTCACATATTCATTAAATGTATCGTTGTAGTATAAATTTATAAGTGTTTGTAAAGTGATCATATTGTTTACTTGAGATAATTACAATGTATCACCTGCTTATAAGATTACCTAGGGTAAATTATTTGTGGTTGAGATTAAATCATTAATAAAATCTGTAATCAATAATGGACTTAAAATAATCCTTGGAGAACTCCATATTTAATATCCCTAAATTCTTAGTGAGTAATTTTGTGATCTTTGATATATTTGCATCTATTTTTGTCTTCCGTTTCATAAGTAGGATATTAAGGATGTTAACCAACCTGAGGTATCTTCTTCAATACCTTAATACTTATATATAGGGTGGAGTCCACACCTGTGGAGTAACGATCAGCGCGTCTGACCGCGAAACCAGGTGGCCTGGGTTCGAATCCCGGTAGGGGCAAGTTACCTGGTTGAGGTTTTTTCCGGGGTTTTCCCTCAACCCAATACGAGCAAGTGCTGGGTAACTTTCAGTGCTGGACTCCGGACTCATTTCACTGGCATTATCACCTTCATTTCATTCAGATGCTAAATAACCTGAGTTGTTGATACAGCGTCGTAAAATAACCCAATTATAGGGTGGATGGTAAACTCTGCACCTAGTAGATTATGAGGAGAGATTTGAAAAATCTAAATAAGTTTTTTTTTCTCTAACATTTACCGTTTTAGAAGAAATCGTTACGTTTGTATGATGCATTTGGTACCATCACAGCTGCTGCAATAACTCTAAGCAAGAGTGGCCTGCAAACCTTACCTTCCCCTCCCCACTGTTGTACTCAGTCGGTAACATACGACGTGAGCTGCGTTGTAAGATATTTTCAACGATTTTCGATATTGTTGAATTTAAATTCGTGGCTAAACTGATTAATTTGAATAAAAAGATTCCAGATCTGTCCAGATTATTTTTACCTATCATATTGTATAGTAATAATCCATTTCTCTCGCACCGTTACCGCAATATAGCAAACATTGGGCAAAGACAATTTTTTCCTGCTTAACGGTGCTATATTGAACGAAAAATTTAATAAAATGTTGTTATATTTAACATGTAGACTTACCTCTTACATTACGGGGTTAGAGCTTACTATCCAACCTGTATGTTAATATAATGTGATCGACACATTCATTTAATGCTTTAGCTAAACCACAAAGCATTCCGGGAACATGTAATTGCGAATTTAAAGAATTCAGTACTTCGTCCATTAAACTAAACACTGGGATTTATGTAAAAAATCGAAAACTTTTCTACAACAAATATGTTATGTTCAAAATAATGAAATAATCTATTATACTGTATATATGTAACTTTCCCGATAATTTTTTTAAAACGTTAATAGTAATATCAGTCTACAAGTAGTAATAGGAGACTTAGCTCTAATTTTTCACATTTATTTTCGAGTATTTCAATATTCTTGGAAAATACCTTACAACGCTGACACATTAGACAAAGTGCTTAAAGGACTCGTATTATTTCAATACAGATTCTCAGAATTTTACTTGGCATTTCATTTGCATGCAGGTTTTTTTTTTCAGGGGTTTTAATGCAGACATAACGACTTCTCTTGTGAAAAAAGGAATAAATTTAAGACCTGAAAACTCACATATTATTAAATGTTTCTGTTAAATAACAAATTGCATCATATTCTGCACAGAGTTCAATATTTCAGTTGCCAATGACATCCATATTGAAGATGTTACAGTGTTTTGAAATAAAATTTGGATTTTCTCCCTTATGATTAATTATTTTCATAAAATAAATAATGATTTTATTGTTTGGGTAGCGTGAGGTTTGATTTTAATTAGTGAATTTAATTACCAGAATTTTATATTTTGCTATTGAAATGCATCCTTCTTGCTACATTTCCACTTTTAGATAAAAGTTTACAGTAGTTCCTGTAGCAGATCAGAATATGAGAATCTTTACTGTTCTTACTGTCTAAATATAAATAAATTCCTCTTTGTAACATATGGGATTTTAATTCCCTGAGTTACTTACACGGTTTCAATTTTGAATTATTTTTCAGAAACCTTACACATTACTTACTCATTTACTGGCTTTTAAGGAACCCAGAGGTTCATTACCGCCCTCACATAAGGCCGTCATAGGTCCCTATCCCGAGCAAGATTAATCCAGTCTCTGTCATCATATACCATCTCCCTCAAATCCATTTTAATATTATCATCCCACCTACGTCTCGGCCTCCCCAAAAGGTCTTTTTCCCTCTGGCCTCCCAACTAACACTCTATATGCATTTATGGATGCGCCCATTCGTGCTACATGCCCTGCCCATCTCAAACGTCTGGATGTCGTGTTCCTAATTATGTCAGGTGAAGAATACAATGCGTGCAGTTCTGTGTTGTGTGACTTTCTCCATTCTCCTGTAACTTCATCCCTCTTAGCCCCAAATATTTTTCTAAGGACCTTATTCTCAAACACCCTTAACCTATATTCCTCTCTCAAAGTCAGAGTCGAAGTTTCACAATTATAAAGAACAACCGGTAATATAACTGTTTTATAAATTCTAACTTTCAGATTTTTTGACAGCAGACTGGATGATAAAAGCTTCTCAGCCGAATAATAACACGCATTTCCCATATTTATTCTGTGTTTAATTTCCTTCCGAGTATCATTTATATTTCTTACGGTTGCTTCCAGGTATTTTAATTTTTCCACCTCTTCAAAGGATAAATTTCGAATTTTTATATTTCCATTTCGTACAATATTCTCGTCACGAGACATAATCATATACTTTGTCTTTTCGGGATTTACTTCCAAACCTCTCTCTTTACTTGCTTCAAGTAAAATTCCCGTGTTTTCCCTAATCGTTTGTGGATTTTCTGCTAATATATTCACGTCATCCGCGTAGGCAAGCAGATGATGTAACCCGTTCAATTCCAAACCCCCTCTGTTATCCTGGACTTTCCTAATGGCATACTCTAGAGAAAAGTTAAAAAGTAAAGGTGATAGTCCATCTCCGTGCGTTAGATCACAGTGAATTGGAAACGCATCTGACAGAAACTGACCTATACGGACTCTACTGAGACACATTTTAATTAATCGAACTAGTTTCTTGAGAATACAAAATTCAATAAGAGTATCATATAAAACTTCTCTCTTAACCGAGTCATATGCCTTTTTGAAAGCTATGAATAACTGATGCACTGTACCCTTATAATTCCATTTTTTTCTCCATATCTGTCGAATACAAAATATCTGATCAATAGAGTTGAACTTTTATGCCTAAAACCACACTGATGGTATTCATATGGAATTAGTTATTAATATTATTGTTATTATTATTATTATTATTATTATTATTATTAAATGAGGCGCTGACATGGGAAAGGTAGTAACTGCCAAAAACAAAATTTTTCAGGGGAAGCAAAAAACAAATTTATGAACACTTTCTCACTTACATTATTACAGAAACTGCTTTAACTCATGTTTGTGTTACATATGAAATTTGAAAAGTCTGGCACAGATTTATCTGTGAAATCCTATTTCATGAAAATACAACATTGAAATCACTCCTTAGCCAAACTGAGAATTAACGTTATTTATACATTGTGCACAAATTTTTCGGTAAAATGCATGACACTTTTCATCGAGGAAGTCTAACATAGATAACAAGTCTCTCTTTTTGGCATCAGGGACGAAAGGGCTTCTTTTAAGGCGTTGCAAGCACTGCAAGTTAGTGATTGACGTTAATGACTGTCCTTTCTTGAAAATTCTCTGCTCTGTCCACATTTCAAGGTCATTAAATTACTGTCTTGTTTTTATTAGAGGAAAATCAGCTCTTGAGAGTCTAAACCAGTTGAGGGTGCTGATTTTGATAGGAGTTGTATTCAAAAACTTGTCACATTCTGCAGAGAAGTCGAAGAAATCCTCATCCTTCTTACATTATTAGGCCTTACCTCTTCTGGAACCATAGTCTTGCATCTTTTTTTTTCTTTTCTCTATGATGCCAAATTCCCAAATTCATATGGCATGTAGGAATGTTCTGAAACCAGGAATTTCAAGTCCACTGAATCAAAATGTTTCTTGGCAATAATGTAAATCAGGACCTTTAGAATCATCCGATTCTTACTCTGCCCTGCACAGTTATCAGCCCATATTTGTCTAGACACACTCTGATGTTGTAAAAGTAGTTACTGTCTTCTCCGCGGCAACAGCTGTGCACACACAACTTACAACATCTAGTGACTACGTTTCCAACTTTGTTTCATTACATACGGACATACTACCTTCTCTGTGCCATTGGCATGGCCATATACTACCTTCTCAATGAAAAATCTAAAAATTCGAATTTTTGGCAGTTACGACCTTTCCCATTTCAATGCCTCAAATATCCGCTCAAAAGAACCCTAATTTACCAAGCGGTATGCTAGGGTTTTAGTTTGGTTATACAGTATTCTACGTATATAGGTATACCACTTATTTTATGTAGATATTGTAGATAATGGTGAAAGATAGCTCTACAGTCTTTTAAAGATAAAGTTTGACAAATCTATAAATTCTCTGTAGCAACACGGTTGTTTAATCACTTCACATAGTGGAGTTCTGTACTCGGTGTTACAATCCAGGGGATGTCTTTAGTTTAAATCTCTTCACTTCAATAATGGGGCAGTCAAACAGAAGGTCTCCACGGTAGGAAAAATAGAGTCGATGTCTGCTAGAAACATTAATCATAATAAATCTTCAATGGAGTTAAAATTCATTAAATTGTTTATTGCTATCAGTGAGAATATGTATTTTCCAAATATTCGTTTTGTATCTATTATTTTAAGTTATTCAGAGATTCAGCATTTTTAATCATTTTCTTTTTTATTTTAAAATTTATTAGCTAAAATTCACCGATATCAGTCTAGATATTGATTTGTTTACCATGATCAGACAGATATTTGATTAAAAATTCTGTCAAAAAGAAATTCAATTTACCGTACTTTCATCTATGAAAATATCAATGGCTATAATAATTCCAGCTCATAATTTGGTTTTAAATGTTACTGTATGACTAAAGTTAAAAGTTTCATAAAGTGAGTTGAATTTTCCTGACAAATAATTATTTACTTCTATATCACAACATATTAGAAGTTCCATATCTGGTTTAAAGTCTTTTCAGAAATAAATCAAATAGTATATGACATTTTTTAAATATCGTATTGTCGCTGTATACACATACAAGATAACTGGGATAACTGATCAATTTCAATAGCACAGATTTTAATATCATATTCCCTGTAGACGTGAGATGTATCAATTTTACTAAATAGCAGAGTATTCGTAACCTCTACTAGAAACATCAACAACCAAATTTCTTGGTTTGCATATTAATAATACAATAAATTGGAAAAATCATATCAAAGAAATAACCCCCAAACTTAGCTAAGCATGCTTCGCAATTAGGTCGTTACAACAATTTCTAAACAGCAGTATCTTAAAAGCTATATATTTTGCCTATTTTCATTCCATTATGTCCTACGGAATAATATTTTGGGGAAAAACTGCAGATAGTAAAAATAGATTCTTATTACAAAAAAGAGCCATTAGAATAATAGTTTGAGCAAAGGCTAGAGAATCATGTAGATATATTTTTTTTTAAATTAGAGATTCTAACCTTAACAAATCAATACATAAACTCTACAATAAATTTCCTCTTATGTAATAAAGAAAATTTTCCAACTAACTCAGCCATACATAGTATAAATACCCGCAGAAGGCATGATTTTCATACCCCATCATCAAATTTATCATGCTTTCAAAGAGGAGTGCGTTACATGGCGATAAAAATGTTAAATTGTCTTCCTGAAGACATTAAGAATCATAGCCAAAACCCTGCATTATTTAAGGTAAAACTAAAAAATTACTTAATGTCTCACACTTTCTATTCTGTAGATGAATTCTTGACATTTCACAGTACTGTGTAAATATTATAATACTATTAAATGGTAAACATTTTACATTGTATAAAATATTATTGTTATTAAGGTATTAATTCTGTACATATTTCATATTTGCATTTTATATGTATTGCATTTTATTGTTAAACGTAAGAATTGGACATGTTCTTTATTCTATGCTATAAAGCAAATGTAAGAATATTATGGAACGAATCTATCTATCTATCTATCTATCTATCTATCTATCTATCTATCTATCTATCTATCTATCTATCTATCTATCTATCTATCTATCTATCTATCTATCTATCTATCTATCTGTCTGTCTGTCTGTCTGTCTGTCTGTCTGTCTGTCTGTCTGTCTGTCTGTCTGTCCGTCCGTCCGTCCGTCCGTCCGTCCGTCCGTCCGTCCGTCCGTCCGTCCGTCCGTCTGTCCGTCTGTCTGTCTGTCTGTCTGTCTGTCTGTCTGTCTGTCTGTCTGTCCGTCCGTCCGTCCGTCTGTCCGTCCGTCCGTCTGTCTGTCTGTCTGTCTGTCTGTCTAAAGTACTAACACTGCCGTTTTTCTTAAGCTATGGCTACAGATATTGAAGCCTATAAAAGACTTTTTAAAATGCCTTGTTTCACGTAGTGTTCGGTTTTACATATGTGATAGTTACGATCTTGAGTTTCTAAAGCAATGATTAATTATTCAGTTGTTTATTTTAATCCCCTAAAATTTCTATGAAAATTAATTAAATTACTATGTTAATAATATTCAATACTTGAAACTGTAATATTCTTAATTCAATTGAACTTATTTCAAACACGTTACAGGTGGAAAGCCCTAGCATTAACTATCATAGCAATATTACAATTCTACCTTTTCACATTGTTACTTTTGTCGCTTTCAGGAATATGAGGGCGTTTCTTGGCTGTACCACTCACGCTCAGTACATGTGATATACAATTAATACTAATGTTAGGAACATCTTCATCATAAAGAATTTCTTTACAATGGATCTGAAGAATTAATTGCGAATTTGGTCCATCGCTGTGGAGTAACGGTTAACATGTTTCCCTGTGAAACGAGCGGGCCCGCGTTCAAATCCTGGTTGGCACAAGTTACCTGGTTGGGGTCTTTTCCGAGGTTTTCCCCCAATTAATTGAAGTAGAATTGCTGGGTAAGTTTCGGCATTGAATTTCGGACTCTTTTCGCCATCATTCATTTAAATGTCATTGTCATCATTACCACAATCTGGGTTAAGTCCAGAGTGCGGGTGCTATTTTGGTACAAGAGCGCGGCCGTTTCGCTACAAAAGCATTCACAGAACAGTAGTGGTAAGCATAATAAGTCTAAAGTTGCAGAGCAAGCTTTCAGGTCCATCGGCTATAAAAATCGGAGTTTCTAATCAAGTGATTACTCTAGGAATTTTGTTTCTACCTTTTGTCTTACTCAGATTCGAAATTCCTATCATGTGCTCTGCACTAAGAGAATCGAGGAATTGCTTATTTGTTCTTTCCTCCTGGGACGGTAATAATCACGTGAAGATTGCGGATTGGTGAAATGATGGTAGAGGATATATAAATATCTCGAAAACATCTGTATTTGCCAAGATTTGAAATCCTAATTCTGGATATTTGAAATCCGGTCTTTAGTGTAGTGTAGTGTTCCACTGATGAACTGAAAATAAATTCTAAATGCGAAAAAATGTTTTACTCTATTATGTTTCATCTTCTCCCAAAGATTACACTTATTCGGTTTAAGGGGCACAAGCACTTAAAGTCGCGAAGAGATTTTGATTTAAATTCCTTCACCAGGAATCGTGGCTTGCAGGATAGGTTAAATCGAATGGGGTGGTGTAAGGGTGGTATGAGGTGTGGTGATGCTTGCGGTAAAGGGATTCTCGACCTTTAAAGCGAAGACGGTAGCAGAGGGGGAAGCCTAGTAGAAGTGGTAGAACCAAGCATAAACGTTCTTGTGCGTATGTGCGTGTGTGTATGAGAGAGAGAAAGATGGTCCGTGAGGGGTGCGGAAGGAAAGGAGGTAAGGACAAAGTTGTTAAAAAGTTTCTGGACTAAAGCCACAAAATTTGCTGACCATGGCCCTATGGCCGGAGAATTTCTGTTCTGCGGTTTGTTCCTTTCTGTTGTTCGTCGTCTGAAAACTCCTTCCTATTCACCCATCCCCTCTTCCTTTCGACAATTCTACCCTCCCCCCACTCACAACAACTATTGCAATAAAAGCCCCCAGATTCCATTGTAACCTATTATATCTACTGTTGAGAGACCCTTATAAGTTTCCTTGGGAGATGTTTCCAATGTTTTCCAAAAGTACTACATCCTCATTCCCGGGGTAGAACTGTAAGAGGACAAAGACATTTTCTTCTTGGTGCACCATCTATCTGAGTTTTTTTTTAAGAAAGATGTGAAATGGCTTTAATTTAAGTTGGGTCTGGCTTAGTTTTGTTTTGTGCATTGTTCCAGAGCTGCAGTTTTCTGGAAGGAAATACAAATCCACTCTTTAGTGAATGTGGGCTTCGTTTAATCATCTCTGTTCAATTTTCTCAAAAAGTATTTTTCTTGTTTGATCAATACTGTTTCCCTTCGTCTCGAAGAATCGTTTTAGAAAATTTTTGAAGAAACCTTTTCACTTAGAAATAAATTCACGTCACACACTTTTAACTTTTTCCTATTTCATTTCGTTGCTTTCATTTAACATGGATAAGGTGCAAAAGTTTGAAAATGCTAAACTTGAGTGATTATATTCTTTCTCCTTTCTCTTCTCGTCTTTTTCCCCTTCGTTTATCTCTCAGAAAATACAAACTTTTGGTGGCAGTAAAAATGTTGAGATATCTAAGTTCTCAACTGTTTAATTAAGATTCTTCCATGTTCTTCTGACAGGTTTACAACTACACTGTAATTCTTGGCGAGTTCACAATTCAAACTTATCTTCCAGTCGTCATCTCTGAGTTGTTGGCTTCCAATTTCCGGTTGAAGATCTTCCTCTCTTACCAATTTATAATCCTCGAGACCCATTAATTAGTTCAAATGTATAAGTTAATTGGGTGGAAAATTGTTATTGCTTACGAAGTCTCTTAAGCATTTTGTTCTGTCAGTTTGTTACACAATCGGCTGATATTAAATAAGTCCCAATGAATGTAATATTACCACTTCGTTATAATTAATAATACCTCTAACTTTTATTCCGTGACACTGGAATGTGAAATAGTAGTAGTGGTAATAATAATAATAATAATAATAATAATAATAATAATAATAATAATAATAATAATAATAATAATAATATTAACGAAAGAAAGAATGATTACCTAATAAATGCTCAGTAAATTACCTAGGTAATGGGATGGATTACCTATCCTTGCCTCTAGCTTTGTGAATAGCGTACGCGCTTCCCAACCAGGCAGCCCGTGGTTCGACTTCTGACATGGACAGTGGAGATCTGTCTTCCTTCCGCGGGACTGGGTAAATTTTCCATGCTGTGTATTGTCCTGTATTGTCTTCGCGGTAGTCCTGCACAATGCTGCTCGCAGTTTGAAGGACACCTTATTATAGATATGTGTAGTGCTTATCCAAGGATGAACCTTCCTATTGAACTCACCGCATTGTAAATCTTTATCAAAGAAAGAAGACAAGGAGGAAACAAAGAAAAAGCAGTAATCAAGAATTAATGATAGAGAATAGGCCTATAAGGAAGAAAATGGAGAAAGAAGTAATTATAAATGAACTAAGGAATGAAATAATAGAGCCTGACAGGCCGGATAATTGATTGATTTATTGATTGATAGTGAGTGAAATAATTTAGATCTATACAGGTACATAAGCTATTGATTACAGGTTTATTTATTTACTAAATGTATTTATTTATATAATTGCTTGTTAATATTTTAATTTGTTTGTATATTTGCTTGTTTATTTACTTGTTTGATTATTTATACGTTCCTTTATTTATTTCTTTGTTCAGTGCTTATTTGTTTGCTTCTTTATTTATTTGTCTGCGTGTTTATTTATTTTATTTTGCTTGTTTATTTATTTTTCTGATTGTTTATTTATGTGATTATTTATTTACTAGTCTGCTTGTTTATTTATTTGTCTGTTTGCCTATTTATCTGTCTGTTTGTTTGTCTGTTCACTTATCTGTCTGCGTTTTATCGTTTTCTTATTTATTTTTTCTATTTGTTTATTTGTCTGCTTGTTTATTTATTTCCCTCTTTGTTAATTTCTTGGTCTGTTTGTTTATTTATTTCTCTGTTCGTCCATTTATTTCTCTCTTTGTTTATTTATGTTTATTTTGTTCACTTATTTGTCTGTTTGTTTATTTGAGTCTTTGTTCATTTATTTCTCTGTTTATATTTTTGTTTATTTATTTGTCTGTTTTTATTTGTTTGAATGATCTGTGTAAAGATTATTAATTTTTTTGTCCTACAGAATTATCTGTTATGGTTATTATTAGTTAATAACCTAGAGAAATTCGCTCCGGTGAATGATCATTCATCTAACAGTGCATAATGAATAATATAAGCTGTGGAGTCACGATGGCACAAGTCACTCATACGAGTGCGCTCCTTGTATGATGACATATTATATATCGAATATGGAGTAAGACTAGAAAGGGGGAAAATCAAAGGAGAAAGATTCGATCCGGTGCAGTGGATTGAGTCTCTGCGAAGCTCAGTAGTAGAGCATCCAGTATGTAGAACTAGGAGGCTCTGGGTTCGATCCACGGCGCCGGAGAAAATTTTTCTCCGTTATTATCTAATAATAACCGTAATAGGTAAATTAATAATCTTTACATGGATTTCAAACTGAATTCAGGTGATTATACAGGCCAACAAAAGGAAAAACGTTTTTCGTGGTGCCTTGGTTTTCAGACCTGTTCTTGGGATTATTTGATGCGCTGGTTCAGCAAATGACATTGGCTAGGTCTTATCAGCTCTAGTTTCTTAGATATTGTTGAATTTATATAATAATAATAATAATAATAATAATAATATAATATACAGTATATTATTATTTTGTTTTGTTACAAAATTTTCTGAATAATGTCTGGATGGTTTTCATGGAACTAAAAATCATTTTGATGGCTTATTTTTTATTGCTAGTATCACAGAAATCAATTAAAATAATCATATCCTGATCTACCTTTAGCTATGAGATCTGCACCGTACTTGCATCTTTTACTATTCCACCCTTCCATGAGTTACCACAGCTCTCAGAGTATGGATCTTATGTGTCTGATATAGCACAAGGTAAAGAAAGTGGCGACAGCGACAGTGATTTTCAAACAGCTTCACATATCAACGAACGCTGTGACCAGAACGAGTTGAGTGACCTGATTAGGGACTAAATCTTTCTAAGGAGTCTTCTGAATTGCTCGCCTACAGACTAAAGGAAAAGAATGTACTTCAGCCTGAAATGAAAATTATACTTTATCGAAGGAGAGAAAGAGATTTTCTGCCATTCATTTTTACTGAAGACAAAAACATATTATTCTACAGCGACTTCGGAGGCCTTCTGAAGAAAATGGGTGTATCAGAATATACTCCGAATGAATGGCTCTCTTTAATCGACAGTTGAAAACGTAGTTTGAAATGTGTTCTTTTAAACAATGGCAACAAATACTCCTCGATTCCAATCGGTCACTCCATCAAGATGAAAGAAGAATATAACGCCTTCTCTTTAGTGTTGGAAAAGATAAAATACCAGGAGCATCTTTGTAGACTTGAAGATGGTTCATTTTCTTCTTAATCAATAAAGCGGTTAGACAGAATATCCTTACTTTCTATGCCTTTGGGACAGTAGGGCGAAACATGTGCATTGAATAAGAAAGGATTGGCCTCCAGGGAAGATATTGTGGTTGGAGAACACATTGTATAAATGTACCTTTGATAGCGTGTGACATAAAATATAAATTAAAGGCTGTGAATAAAAATGGTTCGTGTTTTGAATACCTAGCGCATAAATTGTCTGGACTTAACACGGAAAAACTGAAGCAGAAAGTGTCGATAGTCCACGATCAGGCAGCTCATAAATGACCCACATTTCATGGAATCAATTAATGAAATCTAATCTTGTGCCTAATCTTTATTTGTTCTTCTTGTGAAAACATCCTTCGCAACAAGAAGGCAGGAAACTATATTAAATTAGTAGAGGATGTGCTCTTTCATTTCAACAGGCTTCGATGTAAAATGAGCATTAAAGTCAATTTTCTGCACATTCACTTAGATCGTTTGCAGAGAACCTTGGTGACTTAAGCGAAGAACAAAGTGAAAGATTTCACCAATACATAAAAGCAATTGAAGTCAGATACAAAGAAAGATGGGATGCGCACATGATGACAGATTACTGTTGGAGTATTATGCGGAATTGTCTTGGCAGATCCCACACTCGGAAGTCTTACTACAAAAGGAGCCTCTTCTGTGCCGAATGACTGGAATGTTTGTATCATAAACTCGTGTTTTTCGTTTCAAATAAATAGATTTAGTGTATTTCAAGTTTGTTGTAATTTTAATGTGTTTATTTCATGCTGCAAAGATATTAATTAAAACAGTAACAAAAACCTTGAATTTTGACGACGACCAGAATGAATAGAGGTATATGACATTTATGCTGTATCTCAAGAACTAGAGCTGATAGAGAAAACTGGTGCAATTTTTGGAATCAGCGAGCCGAATATACTCAGGAACAGGTGTAACATTGGAAGCACCAAAATGTGTGTTGGCCAGTGCCAGGGATAATGCTAAAAAGTCTTGAGTTGCAAAATGAATTGATCATATTTTTCAGAATCAACACATTTCATTCACAGAGGTTCTACAAGATAATAAAACTACGTTTATATTGGCTTAATTATCTGATATTTTCGCATTAAAATGGCCTGAATTTGAATTTTACAAGGGCGTGGAAAAATGTTGTGACAATGAGACACAAAATCAGTCCTCTCATTGAAAGCAAGATTCCCACAGTCTGGAAAGTCATGGAAAAGGGGGGAAAGTCAGTGAAAAATTAGGATCAGTGAAGGTCGGGGAAAGTCTAAAAAAAAGTCATGCAAAGTCAGGGAAATGACAAAGTTCCCCAATGATGGGAAACTGAGGACAATTAATAGAAATGAAAAAGAGGAAAGACCCACTTTTATAAAATAAGTGATCTGTGGTATCTTACTTGTATGTTATTAATTTTTCATCGTTTTTAATACTGTATTGATTTTTAATTCTTATGATACACATAATATCTCTATATATCTTTTCCAAAATTAGCTCTGCCCATAGATAGTAATAGGTAGTACAAGTAGTAGTGTATCTGTTAGTTGTGCAGTATTATTACTTTGGCTTGTTTCAACATGTAATTCGCTTATAATTAATAGATTTTGAATTTTAAAAATGAAGAAAAGGTAGTAAATTCATGGGAGAGGAACACAAGAAAGTAGACAGGTGTTCCAAATGAATACACATTTTTTGTAGTTTCTGGGGAAATTTCATAGATAGAAAAGTATATAGTTGGTGAATAAAAATTTTTAAAACGTTTTTGTTTGGGATTATAGATAAAAGTTTACTTTTTTTACTTTCCTTCAAAGGTAGGGTAAGGCCAGCAGAAGGGGTGAAGGAGGTCGAAAACATGTAATAATACTGCACACTTTAAATAAAATTGTTGGTCTAGGATCTTTACGAAAATTGTCACGGATATTCAGAGAAAAGTCAGAGGAATAAATTAAAAAATTCTACAGGGACCCTGGAAAGGCTTGATATTTGAATTAACCATTTAGAAAGAGTAAATTCCGGTATGTTTGCAATCATGATTCTATTGAGAAACATTTCGATAAAGAAGACACTTTTATCGATTGTTTTTGGAGAGCATGGAAACTCATCTTTTTAGTAAGAAAATATTCAGTTTGCTTGTTTTCCGAACGATATCGACGAATATTTCTCTAAGCGATGGGTACCAGTCAGTTTCATGAAAACGTCATTGCAACTGCAAAGTTACTATTTGAGATCCAAAACCAGGTCAGTGAACTATCAGCTGATAAAACATTAGAAGTACAATTTACATTAGAAAATTTAGGTAAGTTTTGGCTTTCCCTTCGAAGTGAATATGGACATTTTAGTCACAGACACTTTGAAAATACGAATTATATTCTCAAGTCCTCACTAGCCTTCTATGCCCGAGGTTGCGGGTTCTATCCGCGACCAGGTCGATGACATTTAAGTTTAATGCAACAGGCTCATGTTAGTAGATTTAGTGGCATGTAAAAGAACTCCTGCTGGACAAAATTCCGGCACACCGGCAACGCTTATATAACCTCGGCCGTTGTGAGCGTCGTTAAATAAAACATAACATCAACATTCTCAAGTCTTACGTATGGGAAAGGGCTTTCCGTCTATGGCAGTACTGAAAACTGAATACAGGAAGCGTGTCTTATCATTTAATTTGTGTGATTCTAAAGTGGATACATATGTTGGAAATCTTTTAAATGAGAAACAAAGGCATCCAACACAAAAAAAAAACCTTTGGAATAGTGTCGCATTTAGTAAATGCGTTTTAAACTTTTATTTCTAATAATTACTGTTTTTTTTTTTTGTAAAAGCGTTCGTTTTTATGAGGTAATGTGCTTTATTCTTTCTGTACTTGTTAATTTATCTTTATTACTTTTATTTGGCAACCCATTTGATACGGGCAACAACCCGCGTTAAGCAGGTTCAGAAACGCTAATGTACATTAATTTTCATGTTTCATTATATCGAAGATACCTATCGGAGAGAGAGAGAGAGAGAGAGAGAGAGAGAGAGAGAGAGAGAGAGAGAGAGAGAGAGGACTCACTCACTCACATAATATACATACATACATACATACATACATACATACATACATACATACATACGTACGTACATACATGTGGTCCACACCTGTGGAGTAACGGTTAGCGCGTCTGGCCGCGAAACCAGGTCGCCCGGGTTCGATTCCCGGTCGGAGCTAGTTCCTGGTTGAGGTTTTTTCCGGGGTTTTCCCTCAACCCAATATGAGTAACTTTCGATGCTGGACCCCGGACTCATTTCACCGGCATTATCACCTTCATCTCATTCAGACGCCAAATAACCTAAGATGTTGATAAAGCGTCGTAAAATAACCTACTATAATAAATACATACATGTTTCTGCTCATGGGCAGATCTTTCACTACAAACCCAGCATAGGCTATTCAAACTAAAGAAAATTATTTGCTTTTATTTTTTAAAGATAACACTAAATGGAACAAAAATGTTGGCTTTTAATAGCTTATAAAGGCCTACAGCGAAAAGTATTATTGCGGAGAAACATGTGCAACAAAAACAAGTCCAGGTACAATTGTTGTGGTAGTATATCCTACATGAGAAATCAAGGTATATCATGTAAAAAATAAATTCAATTATTACGTGTTATAAATCACCGTCAACCTTCGCGCAACAGTTCACTAAATATGATCTGATTTTATCTTTGTTAAAACTGACAGATATCAAAGTCTCGGATCCTATTTCCTCGGAATTATCATCATGTTCCATTAGGTATGATTCTAGTTCTGTGTCTACATCTCGTATACCTTTGATTATCGAGAGATACTTTCTTTGTTGATAGTATAACACCAGGGTTTCTTATATTATATATGCACAAGAGAGGAATAAAATTCAAATTCTAAAAGCTATGGCAGGACTCATAGTGATGTTTGCATCTGAAATATGGACTCTAACAAAGACAGAAGAAGAAAAACTTCAACGTATAAAAATGATATATTAGAAAAATATTAGAGTATGTACGGTACGCTTTCAGATAAGGAAATATAAACAATTGCAAACAATAAATTAAAAAAATAGTAGTTATATAACGCCTTTCTTTTTAATTAATACATCATTGTGGTTATTATTTTCACCTCAACCTACAGTCGGTGAAAATTTAATTTTTAGTACAACACTATAGAAGATATCTCTGATTGAGGTTCTGGCTGATATGTACAATGTACAGTACATCTATTATCAGGCAGTACATCTGACTTCACATATATAAGAAGAAGAACAATAATTGTTGTATGCTTCTGAAATCTAACTAATCTAATATGTAGCCAATCGGCGATATATGCAATGTAGGGGAAAAGTAACTTGTCACACTAGCCCAGTATCTCCTGATCTAGCTGCCTTTTTAAGTGGTGCCTTGTCTGTTTCACTTGTGAGATTAGGACAGTTGACTGAACAATAACTATAGAAGAGGATGATTAGTAGCATTCCTTTTCTTAGGTATTCTTCATTATTCATTTAAATTTTTTGTAGAGTGAAAATTTACATATCATTGGATACACATACAAGAATTTACCTCATACCATATTTTGACTAAACATACTCAAAATAATATTGTGTACTGTATGTAATTTTTTTAATAAGCAAGTAAATCGCGAAA
Organism: Periplaneta americana; assembly: GCF_040183065.1. Taxonomy (NCBI): domain Eukaryota; kingdom Metazoa; phylum Arthropoda; class Insecta; order Blattodea; family Blattidae; genus Periplaneta; species Periplaneta americana. Next base: position 25,892,834 of record NC_091128.1, read on the forward strand.
AGACAAAGTATATGATTATGTCTCGTGACGAGAATATTGTACGAAATGGAAATATAAAAATTGGAAATTTATCTTTTGAAGAGGTGGAAAAATTCAAATACCTGGGAACAACAGTAACAAATATAAATGATACTCGGGAGGAAATTAAACACAGAATAAATATAGGAAATGCCTGTTATTATTCGGTTGAGAAGCTTTTATCATCCAGTCCGCTGTTAAAAGATTTGAAAGTTAGAATTTATAAAACAGTTATATTACCGGTTGTTCTTTATGGTTGTGGAACTTGGACTCTCACTTTGAGAGAGGAACATAGGTTAAGGGTGTTCGAGAATAAGGTGCTTATGAAAATATTTGGGGCTAAGAGGGATGAAGTTACAGGAGAATGGAGAAAGTTACACAACACAGAATTGCACGCATTGTATTCATCACCTGACATAATTAGGAACATTAAATCCAGACG